>NC_089689.1:19913313-20223491 GCF_031753505.1 Anomalospiza imberbis | reverse complement strand
ACAAGCCATGAAAACAGTGCACCAGGAAGATAGGAGATCAGAATAAGGGCCAGTTGTTTTACAGCAGCAGTGTGTTGCGATCCTGTGCCTTTTAGGTTTGTTTTCCAGCTCTCCTACCACTTACGCTTCTGTTGAAAAATGACCTAGGAACAAACCTGTATGGTCAGCTCTGGATGATCAAAGCAGGAGAAAAATCAAAGAAAAAGCAATGCGTTTAAAAGAAAAGGATGGAAAGAAGGACGTATGGGTAATGAGTTTCTTAACCTCATCTGCAAGCCCCAGTTTCAAATTTCTCTATACGGAGCAGTAGAAGTGGGCTATCAGCAGTATGTGACTTTTACTGGAACAGTCTCCAGTGAGCTCAGATGAATCTCAGAAGTTAGGAGAAATTTTCTGGTTATTTTCAAATTTAGGATCATATTTCTGCAGTGGCTGCTTGCTGCACCTGCAGATTCCTACACGCAAGCAGGCTTCTGGAGTCACTGTGTGCTGCCAGTGGAGCCTGGACAGAGACTGATCTTGTCCCCCTGCAGGTATTGCTCTTCAACAGCTTCCCAAATGAATGACTTGGACACAGGACTGGAAGGGGTGCTGAGCAAGTCTGCAGATCATACAAAGCTGGGAGGAGCTGTTGACTCCTTGAAGTCAGGGAGGCCCTGCAGAGAGACCATAGCAAATTACAGGACTGGGCAATCACCAACCATATGAGGCTCAACAAGGAGAGGTGCCGGATTCTGCACCTGGGATGGGGCACCTCTGGATGTACGGTCAGACTAGGGAATGGGAGGCTGGAGAGCAGTGCCGTGGAAAGGAAGATGGGGGTCCTGGTCAATGGCAGGTTGAACGTGAGTCAGCAATGCCCTGGCAGCCGGGAGGGCCAAGAGCGTCCTGGGGACAGCATCGCCAGCCAGGCAAGGGAGGGGATTGTCCCGCTCTGCTCTGCACTGGGGCAGCCTCACCTCGAGTGCGGGGGGCAGCTTTGGGTGCCACAGGAAAAGGAAGACATTGAACTGTTAGAGAAGTGTCCAAAGGGAGGCACGAGGATGGTGAAGGGCCTTGAGGGGAGCTGTGTGAGATGCGACTGCGGTCACTTTGTTCACCCTGGGGGAGAGGAGACTGAGGGGAGACCTCTCTGCAGCTACAAGTTTCTTGTGAGGGGAAGAGGAGGGGCAGACACTAATCTCTTCTCTGCAGCAACCAGTGACAGGACCTGAGGGAATGGCCTGAAGTTGTGCCAGGGGAGGTTTAGACTGGATGTTGGAAAAAGATTCCTTGCCCAGAGGGAGGCCAGGCACTGGAACAGCCTCCCCAGGGCAGTGGTCACAGCACCAAGCCTGACAGAGCTCAAGAACCATTTGGACAATGCTCTCTGGGATATGGTGTGACTCTTGGAGATGATCAGGACTAGGAATTGGACTTAATGATCTTTCTGGGTCCCTTCCACCTTGGCATACTCTCTGATTCTGTGATTTCTTCTCAAAAAGAAACTGTGTAACAAATAAAAGGCATTTTCAGACACTTTTGTCTCTTTATGTTGCTTGCTCTCCATTCATCTCTTGGTGCCTCATGCTTAATAGCCTTGCTAATAAAAAAAGAAAATCAATTTCACTTCACCAGATTTCCCAGGGAGATAGCAGAAAGTGTTATTGGTAGAATTTATTCTTGAAACTTTTTTATAAAAGAACTCCAGGCCTTACTGAGTGCTGCACCAAATACTTCTTACAGGGGATCTAGGGCCATGCTGTGAGGTCCTTCTTCTGTGACCCTCTGGTGCAAACATTTCATTTGAATTCAGCACATTAAGCATCTGCTAAATAGTTCATCAGAAATACACAGCGTTTCCCCAAGAAAAAGTGTTCTTGCTTGGTGCTGCAAAATGTCAGAAAATTATAGCTAAGGCAGTGGGTATTTATCATGTTGTGTTGCTCAGTGTGCGCTATGTAGGAGTTGGACTAGGGATTCAAGGGGTGGGAAGAAGGTTCTTTTCCTTTGTTCCAGGCTTTCCTTGTTTAGTCACAATATGATAAACATACATCTAGTCAGTTTGATCTTTCCTGAAGCCTTGGAAACGTGGTTTTAGGTTTCTTGGTTCAGTGATCTGCTTTTGTTCTGCATGGTGTCAGTGTTAAAAGCTTAGATGTTATAAAACAACGCGTACAGCAGAACAGCACTTGCCTGCTTACAGGGTATTCTGGGAGTCTCTGTGGATGGGAAACTATTCTGTCTCTTCAGTTTTTGAAACAGAACATTTTAGTAGTCTCTCAATCTATTCTGAAGATGTTTTACAGGTAAGAGCTCCATCCATCAACATGGAAAAAAACATTTTACAGTTTATTAGACAGTTCAATGTGACATGGTTTATGAGAAAACACAGGGATTAATTTCTGTTGAAAATTTACATGTGCATACAAGATTCTAATCTAGATTCCTTCCCATTCCTTGTTTGGTGGATGCCATTCTACCGTAAAGACCTTATAATTAAATTTTTAAACCTAGGACCAGGGTATCAGATAAATGTTTGGAAGAGATCTAATCCAAAATCTGTAGAAATTGATTTGTCATGATGGAAGGGGTGAGGAAAAATAGCAAAATCATGCTTAAGTTTTGTATTTGTCTTCCTTGCCGTATTTACTGCTAGCTACCTTAGGGTTAAATATTTGCCCAAGGCCGTACAGTTTTCCAGCAGAATAGGTGACAAATTAAATGGCTTGTAAGATATGTTCTTTAAACAAGGCTCCATTATTTGAGTGGCACAGTCCTTCTCACCTTGAACTTTTAAAATTCAGAAACTTTTACTTAGATCCACTTCTAGCTTGTGGTCATGTGAAGCAATAATACAGGCTATATATAATAACAACAATCTACTTCGATCTATTTTTCTTCTCCCCTTTCTTGCAGCCCTCCAGGGTGTTGGGGTTTCCATAAGATGATATATTCCTGGTTAGAATTAAAGTCTAGTGACTGCAAGTTCAAGGTTCGCATCTGCTCAGAATAATATTCCTGGACTATTGCCTATTAATTATTCTCTTACAAAAGCTTTGCAAGCAAGTATCACGGGTCAGGATGATTTAAGCTTCCTTGAAATTAATCTAATTAATAGATAATTTTACCATTGTACTTTCAAAAAGATGATAAAGTTAAACAATAATGGACTCTACTATGGATTTTTTTATCTATTAATATCATTATAGATCAAATTTGGTGATCAAATTAAATCATAGATGGGTATTAAAAACCTGTGATGAAATAGTAATTTTTTAAAATCTCATTCCAGTACTGTTGTAATGTGCTGCTTAGGAGGAATGAATTAAATGAATCAAACCAAACTTACTCATTATTAGACAACAGCATAATTAAAAAAAAAGAAAAAAAAATGCTTTCTTACAGGTGTCACTCCCTTACCTGGTTTGATTTTTAGATAGAGTAATTGACAAATTTTGAACTGCTTTGCATTTTAAAGTTGTGCCTTAGTGGACTATAATTGTATCATTTCTTTCTCTCCGATGCCATTTTTAATGGGCTTTTAGTTCAGCTTATTGAGCAAATCATTTACCCCTGTATAATAGAATAACAACATTTTCCCCTAGTCAGCACTGCTGTGCTGCTGTTGCCTGCTGTGGTCTGCTTTTGCTGCAGGTGGCAAAGGGGTCTTTTAAGGTCTTCATTTTTTTTCATGGCGCAGACTTGATTCTTTAACTTAGCTTATGTACCATGACTGGGTTTAGGGGAGTTTTTGCCTCACAGTTGATTTGTCAAAACCTCCCTTGATTTTCCTTCCTCCTTGGTCTCTGTGCAGTAAAGTAGTTCAAAAAATTATCAATTATTTTTCTGTGTATTAATATCACATGTCTATATCTCTCCTGTGTTCAGGGAAGACAGAGAAAACTTGGAGAACTTTAACCAGTGCAGAGCTTTGCTATACGTTTTGGTATTTTTTGGATCACCAAAGGGAAACATTTTGGGTGTACAAGGGAAGCTGCATTACTTCTCCATTTCTGTGAGTGTCCAATAACAACAAGAAAAGACAGACGTGAAAGATGAGCAGCAAATATCTTGCTGTACTTACTGTTATTTTATCACCCTCAGTTTTTTTGATATCACAAAATCTCTTTTTCCTTTCACTTTAAAGGCTTGTGTCAGCTGCTGTCTCTTTGAGGTGACAGTACGAGGCTTTTAGGAGATGACAGCTTCAGTGTAGAAAGGCAGAAGGGTGAAATAAAATGTTTGTAACCCTAGTAGCTGACTTCGTCCTCTAACACTTCTACTCTTCACTGGACGACGTATGACGTGGTTGGTCAATCTTGGTCAAAATTTGAGAGGCTAAACCATTTAGTATCAATTTCTCTTACCTCTGTTTAAAACCATAGTGAATATTCCTATGTAAAGTGACCTTGCTGTGGCAGGTTTTCTGTCATGGTACAGCCTGGTGGTACAGCCTGGCCGCAATGTGTTTCCTTGAGACACTTCCAAAGTGTTTGAGTTAAAGCTGACCATTGCAAACTGTTTTTAAAGTAGTATCTAAAGGCTTAAAAATAGATTGAGATGCTGTTTTCAAGACATATTTCTGTAACTTCCCTGTCAAAAAGTGGAGGGTGCTTTCCAAAAATCTGACCCTAAGCCGAACAGCTCCTATTATTCTAGCTGCTGCAGCCTTTTCTGTCCTGCCTGGCATGACAGACACCATTTCTGAAAGTTGTTTTGTAACAGCTTTCTGGGTCATTTGTCTCCTACAGCTGATACTAAAGGTAAGTAGCAGAGGACTCTATGGATGTTCTGCAATGTTAAAAAAAAAATCAATTAGGCAAGCCCTAGAAAAACAGCATCAAGCAACCATGATGCTTGACATACTGACAGCTCATTAGCTAGAAGCAAATGACTTAGGACTCATTATGGGCATGCTGATCACTCACAAAATTATCAGGAATGTAAATAAAATTGAACCATGAAATACCTTCAGTCAGGGCAGATTTGTAGCTGAACACACAGAGTGAGGTCCCTTTTGGAAGACTGAGTTTACTACCTGTGGTCCAGGAGGATGACCTGAAAGCAGAAGAGCAGAGGTTGAGAAGCTGATATATCTGGGGACTTACTGTGTGGAAGATTGAAGAGTTGAGAGAAGATACATCAAAGGTCTGTTTCTGAGAATGGGCAGGACCAATTAGATACATTAAATGTGGTCTATTTAGAAAACTGCTTCTGATCTAGAGACAACTCATTTAAATTAGTACTTTGTAGGTAAATACTTCCAAAAAGGTGGTGCCCCCAGTAACCCCCAAAGCACTTTCTTTCACTGTAGTGTTGTAAACTTCCAGCTGTGCCTCTTGTCACAAAGGGCACTTTGCATGGCCTGAGTGAACAGTACTTTCTTTCTCTTAACACAACTCTGGTCAGAACATCTGGATCTCAGTACCAAAGTCTTAAAGCTATTAACAGGGCTGAAATACAGCAGCACATGACCATCACAGCAGCCACAGAAGCAAGTGTCAGACAAACCAAAGCCAAGCCACAGAAAAAAGGGGCACATACGCTCGCTGCTCTGCAGAGGACTCTGGTTCCAGAAAGAGAAAGGCTATTTAGTAGGATAAAAGAAGAATTATTATGAGATGAAAGATCTTGTTCTCAGAGGGAATTTAGCATGGAATTAGTCAGCTAGACAGAAGACTATGTATAAATGAAGAACAGTTAAGTACAAGATTCTTAAAAACAGCTATGAAAGGAGAAATTGACAGGGAGGTTTGACTTGAATGGGAAGTTGGTGCAAAACTGCAAAAAGAAGGGATTAAAGAATTAAATACTGCATTTCCTTAAGGTATGTAAAAGGACAGTTTGACAACAGTATTGTGGGGTAGTAAGAAGCTGCTAAAGTAGAGTCACCACCTGGCAAAATAGGGAGTGCTGTGTGACTTTTGGAGGATTAGAGTATCTAAGCATAGTCAGAGAGTATAAAATTAGCTGTTGTAGTACTCAGTGAGGTAGTAGCTTTCAGACAAAGGGAAATGGAGTAAGACGGGCTGAAATTTGACCAGTGACATTTGTGGTGAATGCTGAATAACTAAGAATGAGAAATTGAAAATATCAGGATTTAATGTCTTGGAACATTAACATCTGAAGCTGGATCTTCTAGGCGTTAAGGTGTGGGAGTCCCAACAGACCTAAGGTTTCAACTAATTAAATCTATTTTCCAGCACTCTGGGATTAGTTACATGTGCAGAAGCAAGGAAATTGCAGATATATATTCTGATTACTCACATATTTTTGATTTAATGAAAAAAAGTACCCAAAAATCTAACAAAAAAGGAAGGCCATCTTTAATTTTGGCATCTAAAATCAAATGATAAATGATCACCTGATTAATGATGTGCCTTTTGTTCTTTTAACTTCTTCAGTAATGTGTGAATGTCACATTATATAACACTTAAATGAAGGAACCTGGAAATGAAATACATTAGGATGCATCTTTGTGTCCCTCCCCTGACTGGTGGACAACTTGTCTCATTAATCTGTATAGTGGTGTTAATTTAAACAAACAGCATTATTTGTTGAGATTTATGGCTAGAAGACTTAGAGGTTCACTGAGAAAATCTTATGATGTTTTATTTTTAGGGCACTGGGATAGATATTTTGACTCTTAGTGACTGGAACATATCATAAACTCTCATAACTTGTAATGAGTGTACAAACTACTACAGACCCAAGTATTCTGACAGAGAATGCGGGCACAATGAAAGATGGCCAGTAATGTGTGGCCACAGGGCAGTGGGGTGTTATGTCCTGGGCAAATTCCTTCTTGTGTTGGTAACTGCTGCCTAACCAGCACTGGGGTAAAGGTGGAGATAAAAACTGATAAAAGTGAAGACCTTTGAGAGGAATAATGGAAAACTCTGAAAAGAGATGAAACAGTAAATGTAAGAGTAACATTCCTGCATTCATTATACATACCTTTTGAATATCATAGATGTTGAAGTGTCTAGGATCTGTTCTTAGAAGTAACTGTGTATGATTCTGGTTCTAAATTAACTTTAGGAAAACTCATCTTTGCCTAGTACTTCCAAACGGTCGTGGGGCACATTATTTAATCTCAGCAGTGTCTCTGGCAGCTTTCCTGCTGGAAAGGAAAAGACCCTTCTCCAACCTCTGGGACACTGGGATGAGTTCATTAAGGTTTTGGTGGCCTTATTCTACTGCTTTAGACCAGATTGGTGCTTAAGATAGTTTAAAATATATGGCCTTAGGGCTGTTGGTGGGTGGGAGAGATTCAAACCCTACAGAAGGGTTGTGGGCCGAACCTGCTTCCTGCCCCAGCTGCAAAAATAAAGATGAGAACTTGTTGATGTCCAGGTCAAGGCTTGCACAGCTGGCACCTTAGGATGTTCCCTTGTGGCTGTAAGCTACAGAGGTGCAGTACTGGGTCCCACAGATGTCAGCAAGAACATTCACATGCTGGGTTTGGTGACACCAGCCTTGGCCCAAGTGGGAGTTGAGGGATCCTGAGTTTGCAAATTGAGTAACTCGTACGCAAAGGCCCTGGGAAAGAATTAAAAAAATTGTATTTCTCTTACTGTTCTTGTTCAAATTTAATTGTGCTTCTGGCTTTCTCTTGCCCTCCTTTGAATCAATTAGAGATATCTTTATATGAAAGAGGGACAAAATTCCACAGCTGGCTTAGTTTGGTGCAAATAGCTGGATATGCTGTCACAGAAACAAGTACCCGGACAGTAGATTGTCTTTATTATGTCTTACGCAAAAATTAAACTCAGTTTGAATGTTTTGGGGGTTTGTACTACTTTGTTTGTTTCTTGCATGCACATGAGTAGAATGTGTATGCAGGGAACCAGGGGTTTGAAATAATTTCTGACACATGACAATCTCTCTATGTTTGGTGGACTGAAGGATGAAAAACTGTGCTAGGTGCCCAACTGTGTTGCATTTCTTCCATCAAAATGTTCTAGATCAGCTCTGATAGAGTGGCCAGGAGTGGTTTAAGTTTAAGAAAGCCACAAATAGGATGTATTTGCATTTCCACATGTAGCCCTTTCAGTTTTTAATATAGAATTATGTCCAAATGTGTTTTTATCTAAGCCTTATTAGACAGAGATTGACAATCTTCTGTATGAATTTTTCATGGGGTTTTTCTTGTGCATATGCTGGTTCAATGATGCATTTTCACATGAAACACATAAAGCTTTTTTAAAGCAAAAATAAAAGCACAGAAATCCAAATCAGTTCAATTACACTTGCAGATTAAAATAAAGCTGTAATATATATCTATTGTATTGAAATGCTAACTCTATGAATTTTTGATCTACTTTTAAAATGTAAAACTTGGATTTGATTAGATTAGCTGTGGAGTAATCTACACTGAATAAATCTGTCTTCCTTTCATGTGATTTGTCAGTGTTTGTAGTGGGTTTGTACACACAGCTTTTGCCATTATTTTCCAGGCAATAAAAGCAGCCATGCAGAAAAGCCACCCATAAATGTCAGAAAACAGAGATATTTTGTTGCATTCCAAGGGCTTTGAAGGTCAAGTTCAATTCAGTTAGCTCACCCAGCATGAGAGGAGCGTGATACAATGATGGAATGTGTGTTTGGGTAGGATATATATGTTACTGTCCCTGTACTATTCTATCAGGATAACAGATCAGTGAGAGATTAAACTTTACTGCTTGGGAGAATGTCTTTTGGAAAACTATCAATTTTTATGATTTTCTCTAGCTCCTATTGAGATGCTGTGCAGAAATAATGAATCCAAAGAATTTACAGCTTTTATCACAATGGAGATTGACTCCCGATTGTGGTTTTTTGGTGCTATTCCACTGCAGGTATCCCATTCAACTGAGTGTATTCACAAAATAAGTCTCAGATCATGGATTTTATTGGAAACATGAAATTGTGTTTTGCCTCCTTCTGATGGAAAGAGGTTTGTGTAAAAACAGTTTCCTAATTCCTAGAAGTGTGAGGTCAGCACAAAAGGCAGAGTTTTCCCACTCCAAGGAATCTGTTCTGCCAAGTCCCACTGCAGCTCAGTGCTTTGTGGTTACTTCCCCTGCCATGCCCCACTTTTTTTCTTTTTTCTTTTTATAAAGAGAAGACATGATCAATAAAGCTCATAATTAAGTTGAAGGCACTACCTTGATCAGTGCTATTTTTGAGTTTCAGTGCCCTGATTTGAGGAGCTCCCCAGTCAATGGAGGGATACGTCATCAACTGCTTGAGCAGTGTGTGAGCAGTCGTGTTTTGTATCTGCAGTGCTGCATAATCTTTGCTATCTGGAGAGTCTCTTTTGTGGTGGCTTCTGATAGCCTCTTGCTCATGTTATCCAAGGATAAATAATGAACAAATTCCTACCTGTGGAAGGAATACAATTATATTAAGTGGGCAAAAAAAAATTTGTTCAAGTTCCTGCTACTTTGCAACATATACGTGTGATTGTATGAGAAGAAATGAGTAAAGCAGGGTCAGATCACGTCAGTGAAAGAAACCTCTCTGCCAAAAATGTACAGGTCATTTGCCCCTCTGTGTTGACACTGCATTGCTCAGTGCAGCCCCTCCTAAAAAAAAGATTTAAAATGTTTGCCTGCCTCCTATTTTTCATTGGGATCATAAAATAGATGTGCTGCTAGGAGCATGCAGTGTTTAATGCAGTTGATGTGCATCCTAGATGAAAAGCTCTGTTCTGTAGTGCTGTGGTAATAATATGATCATTAATGTTTCCAATAAAAGTGCCTGGCTGGGTTCTGCATGCCTTCATCCAAACACACCCCCATAAATCCCCTCCCTATTCCTATGTGTGTCTATGGCATATTGCTCTTTTGCTGGAACATGCAACACTCCTTAGAATGAACCCTAATGTGACTGTCCCAGCAAATCCCACATCCTCCATGTGTCCTATTTGCTCAAAAATTTGGTGCCCTGAAGGTCTGTAAGCCACAGGAATAGTTTAAAGTCTCTTTTCAGAGAGGATTCTGCCATGCTGGTGTCCTGATTTTGGTTTGTTTTTTTGTTTCCCCAAGCCCTTTTTCTAAGCTTCCAATAAAGAAAACAGCATATGGAAAAGAACAAGATTTAGGCAGGGAAGGTGTTTTTCCCCCCTCACTTGAAGTAGCATGCTCCGAGCTACATGGCAGAAAATTTCCAACTCCCATTACAAAATAGGTGATCTCAGCCCTGACTTCCCTGTAATTAGGTCATGCTTTTCATTGGCTATAAATGGTTATGCCTGTTGGAATGTTCCTCAACGTGCCAGGAGCCGACAATGCTTGGGGACATTGAATAATACGTTTTGCTTTTCTGATGATGTGTGTGGCAGTTATGTATGGATGAAATAGGCTGGAACAGGTTAATCCAAAGTAAACAGTGAGATTTCCATGTCTGATGGAAAACTGATAAATTGCCAAAAGAATTTAGAGCAAGGTTTCCTTGCTTTGTGTGAAAGGCCATCCATAGAGGCTGCTCTTGCCTCCTGCCAATCCAGGACAGCATTCCTACAGCTGTGCTGGAGATTCTCTTGGTTAAATGTAAAAGAAAAAAAAGAAAAAAAGAGAAGAGATTACAAAAGATTTCCTGCAGCCTGGCTGAAGTGCATCATCTCTCATCTCTGCTTAAGAACAGCTTCTTTCTAATTCACAGTTACCCTACTTCTTTTCTTTTTTAAGAAGACCAGTGTGTCTTTTTATTCTTTCTGAACTTGGACCTTTGCCTGGTGAAGGAGCTATCACTTGAATATTTTTATATTTCAGAGCAAAGGCAACCTTTTATTCAGCCAGACCTTAAAGAGCCCCCATGGCTCCTCACACTAAACAGGGCTTGCATCCCTGCCTCTGGAACAAGGCATTCACCTGCACTGTGTTAGGGTGCCCTGGCTGGCTGAGGGTGCAAGACTAAAATCAGTAATGATCCCTTGCTTCTGTTTTGGTTTTCATGCTTATGAACAGCAGGTGCATTGCAGAGACTGGCAGAGAGATCATCCAGAGGAACTCTCCAAAAGCGCTGTCCTCCCAAAGAATAGTGTGGGATGAAGCTGGTGTGAAGGGGCCAGAGCAAGATTCCTGCCAAGCAACAGGCTGGGCAAGATCTCCTTTGTCTTCCAGTGTTAAATGGCTTTTAGAAGGAAACAGAGGCATGGTGTCAATTTTTTGTTAATTTCAAGTCCAGCATGGCAGTCAGGGATCTTTACAGAAGAAAATTCAATGGAGAAAGTCTGGACTTGTCCAGATGGTGGTAGGCAATTGCAATTCATTTGTGTGAATTTCTGGTTATGCAGTTTTTGCTGTGTAGCATAAACTTTCCCCCACAGGCAGAAGTGAGCTGCAGGCAAGTGAAGGTTTCCAGCAAAAGGCATTTTCTTCACAGATGTGCAGCCTGAGAATGTGGGGTTGTTACAACATTTTATTTACTTTCATTTCTTCTGCCTCTGGGCTGCTGTCAAGTGTTTAATTTTATTTGTCTGATTATTTTCTTTCTTATCTAGAAGCAAGTACTTCCAGAGGTTACCTCCCAGTGTAGTATTTACTAAACATATAGGTATGTGATTAACATCCATTCCTGCTGTTGCATACCAATCACACTAATGATTTTACTGCTGCGAGCAAAAATTGAATTTACCTCACTTTCACTTTAGAAGCCATCAAATTACCTTTCCTGTGAGTTTTTGAAACAAGAAATTGAGTATTTCTGGTATTTCATGTAGAATAGCAAAAAAATGCAAAAGACTTTTAATAACTACATCTTATTTCAAATATAAAGATCTGCTGACTAGAGGTCTGCTGGTATTTTATTGTTTTCTAAGAATCTTTCTTGATGTATTTGTGGGGCTTTTTGTTGTTGTTGTTTTTTTACTGGTTTATGCATTTTTTAGTCTATTTCTGGTTGCAAAAATCAACTTTTGAAAGGGGTTTTCATGAAAATGTTGGCGGCTATAAAGTGTCTTTCAAAATGTTTGCAAAAATCCCTCAGTTACAGATTCAGTCTTAGGATGTTGCTGATCATGAATCTTTATATGTTTCTATAGAGGAGAAAGAAAGGACATCTAAGTGAGGTATATCTGGCAGGATAAGAGTTAATACTCACATATGGGTGGTTTTTTTCTTTGAACTTTTCTCAGCAGGTGAAAAATAGCTACAATCAGGTACTCCTTCAATGAGTAGTAACAACCAGCTGCCAGGTTGAAAGATCACAAATTCTTGTACCAGCAGTTCTATTATAGGGAAGCGTGTGTCAGCCTGTGTGTGTTGGAAAGCTTGCCAAGGTATTGATAAGAAGAGCTGGGCAATAATCCAGCACCAGGGAAAAAAATAAATTTGAGAGCTGTACTGCAGAGGCTTTTCTTTTTTTCTCCTTTTTAATACTACTTTATCATGCAGAGACTACATTAGTGTTTATATAATATGCATCTACAGCTGCTGATGAAGTTCACCCTAGTTGTGAAGGACATCAGTGAATCAGTAACTGGAATTTTAGATTAGATATTCTTAACAGATCTTATAGAATGAAAAATCAACAACCTTATTTAAAGTGTGCTTTGCTGCCACAGGGATTTTATGGGGATAGATCTTTTAAATTACTGGACAGCTTTCAGCTGCACTATAAAATTGAGTAGCAGACTAGCCAAAGGCATGCCTTGCTCAGAAGTTGAGGTTGCTTTGGTGGTAGTGTGACCTTGTGGTGTGTGACTGGGGCTGTGCTAATGATGTGTTTGTTCCTGGTGGACTGGGGCTGTTGGCGTAGGGAACCCTGGGCCAGGAGTAGACTGCTGGAGGAAGTACAGGTTCAGCTTTGAGTAAGGATGAAACAAATAGCAGGAACTATAGGATATGGGGAGCTCAAAGTGCTGGAAAGCCTGAAGGGATAAGAATATCTCCAGACAAATAAATGCTCCTTCATATCAGGCTTAGAGTTTAGGGCAAGAGGGAATAGTGACACAAAGTAATTCCTGAAATCTGTCAGTGCTTTGCAGTTTGAAGGGCTCAGAATCACTGAAGCTTTTCAAAGTAGTAGCTTCTTATGCATGATAGCATATGGAAGGCCTTCAAAATACATCAGCAATTGCTCTTTGAAACTTGGAAGTTCTTCACCTTACATAATTTCATATTATTACCTAAATAAGTAAGTAAGTAAATAATAAGTATCTTTTTGATGAGAATGCTGTGTGTAAGAACCTTGTGCAGTTACCTGAGACTAATAAAAGGAATTTACATAGAGGAGGATTATCTCTTATATAAGGTTCTTAATACAGACTGCTGCTGTTACATCACTTATTTGGACTGTGCTGATTACTCTTTTGCTCATTGCTCAGGTCTTACCCCAGTAAACCTGAACCCACTCTGCACAGTTTTGCCTTTAATGAAAGATATGGTTGAATATGTTAAGCTGCTATGAACCTAGACACATCACCTGTGAATTGTGAATCACGGTGAAAACTGAATTAAGTAACAAGTTTTTAACAAACGACAGCAACGCAAGAGGTACAACGAGCTGTTTTGAGAGCCCTTGAGCTGCCTTAGCCATAGAAAAGGCCAGAGCTCCTGCAGAGAAGCTGTGCAAGAAGTTACGTGTCTTCTACTTATGCCTGCTTTAACACCATATTCCTCAAACCCAGTCCTGATTCAGAGTAGCTTCTTATGAGAAACACATTTGGGTTAAAACTCATGTTTCTTTCATTGTAACTACCTATTTTAGGTACACTGCAGTTCTTGCATTACTTCTTCAGCACTGAACTTCATTTTTGCTCTTATTTCTCAGCTTCTTGGCTGCTTACATTCCAGTTTAGCGAAGATGTACTTTAAAGAAAAAAAAATTGCTTTAATCCTAATTTTACTAGTTTTTGAACCCAAACCAGATCTTGCTGGTGATATAAACCCTACCAGCTTTGTTCTTCTCTCCTCCTGAGAGAGAAACAATCTGACAGCAATCTCCTGTGGAGTCTTTGAACATATTCAGGTTAACTTTCACTTCTGGAAGAGAAGAAAGTAAATCTTCAGCTACTGATTTTATGCAAATGATGTTTGACACATGCCTATTTCTAGAAGGATCTTTGCTATATATCTTACTCTTTTTGAAAACTTCTAGGACCCCTGCTTGACTGTCTCTTCAGCAGCCCTGTTAGAGGGCAAAAGAAACAGCTGGAAGACATGTTTTTTCCAATACCAGTGAAATCAGTAAGGTATACTGACCTAGAGTGCTGAAAGAATTTCATTTAATGCTCTGTTGTAATAGAAAGTAGCTTTTAAATGGGATGCTCAGGACAATAAAAGAGAAAATTAAATAAAACTATTTTTTACATATAGTAGTCTAAAAATTGAAACAAATTCAGTAAGTGCAGCCATTATTGTTTTCAATTGGTATTATACTTGAGTAAAAACTGAAACCCTGCATCAGTCCTGTAATGAAAGTAGTATGATGTGCAGAGATATTAAAAAAGTGATCGAGTTACTCACTGTGCCCGTAAAGGCAGGCATTGTGAAAATAATACAATATTACTGCATATTGTGACATCTAAGAGAACCAAAGCCCTCACATAAGTATTTACCTTTCATTTGTCCTTCCAAGCTTGTGCTGCCATGCATCTATAGAGTAAAAGAAAGAATGAGTACTGAAGAAAATCAATTGATGAAAAAAGGCTTATTTGCAATTACTGTTTGGGGCATGGCTCCTAGGGTTCTTTACTGGAATCTTCCATAATACCATGTTCAACTTTGTCTTTTAATAAAATCAGGCAGTTACTTGTGATAGAAACAATAAGCCTGAAAAACAAAACAGTTCTAGAATGAAAATTTAGGAGTTGAGTAAAAATCTTCTTCTGTTGAGTTCTTTGTGATCTTAGGGAAGTTGATTTCAACCTCAGTTTATGCACCTGTGAAATGGGTTTTTACTGTGAAACTCACTAGGATGAGGATTTATTCCTGCTTGTGAAGTGGTTTGATAGTCTCTGCCATATAATACATGCCAAGTGGAAGGGTGTTGTGCTCTGGCTAGAAAGTAGAATAAAGATACTTAGTACAGATCTCAGTAAAATTTACAATTTAAGAAATTATCTTCCTATGCTGAAAATATTTCCTTCCTTCCTCCCTCCCTCCCTCTTAGACAACTGTGTACAACACAAAAAATGCTCATGTCTTACTATTCTGTCAGGCATTATTGAACTATTAAAAATGATCTTGTCATATCACACTTCTTAACAGATTATGAAAGAAAAATGACTAAAACTTGTTCAGACTGTCAAGTTCCTGCCAAACTGAAACTAATGAATCACCCTGGCACTGGTAATTAGCCAAAACTAGATGATATGAAGCATATAAATATTGCTAGGGACCATGTTGCCAAATACTTATATTTATACCCCTGAAAGTAGTTATTGTTTTATTCCCATGAAGTTTTTAATTAAATTCTATCCAGCAGAGTAGTATAACACTCCTGTTTTTATTTCAATTCTTACTTTAACAACCTAGATATAAAATGAATGTGATTCATGCCTGCTAGTTATTGATTTTGATATACATAGTAGACAGAATGAGCTTGGTGTCTGAGAAATAGCTGACACCAAAGTGGGATGATGCTGTTGTGGGTATTGAATAAAAAGAATTAGAGGAAACTGTTTAGTCCTAGTGAGAGCTTTTGGCCCGGTGGGGTCTCAGGTATGGCAGTTCATGTACTCTGATTTCAACTTTTTCCTCTTCTACCCTTTTTTTTTTCCTTTTTAAACACAATGAGCCTGTTGGTAGACTTAGTCTCATTAACTAAGGTTAAACTCCTCCACTCTTCTGCTAGAGGATCCTCTATTCATGAGAAGGGTAATTTTGTTCTTGCCACTGCCATCTAGGCTAGTCAGATACTATAGTGACTGAAATAAAATATAACAAAAGCTAATATACCATGCAAGTCATCCAGATAAGAAACTCTTTAACATATGTCTTACTGTGTACCCCTCACTGAGTATGTGAAAAAATGGGAAACATTTTAAAGATGTTTATAACTGTATATACATTTCTTATGTAAATGTTGTCAATATCAAAATGTCTACATTAGATTAGCTAAAAAAAAGAAAAGGATTGATTGAAATTTATGCCTAGGATATGTCCATGTTAGAGAAACATTTCTTTTGTTAAGAGACAATTTGCATTCATGAGAACTGAAAATTAAGAAGGAATAGGATTTGTTTCTCTGCAGACTTACTAATTAGTGTTGGTTTAGCTCTCCCAAATGGTAGGATGTCTGAGTATTTAAAATGTTGATGCAGACAAATTTTGAGACAAATTACAATTTGGTATTCATCCCTGTATATAGCCTCAGACTACTCTGTCATATCCTAATGACATGCAGAATTTCTGGATTCTCAAATGCTAAATTTTAAGTTTTATCAGAGGACCAACAACAAAATCCATTTATCTGCAGTAAAGGAGATTTTACAAGAAGCAGTTAATGACAAATAGCACCTGGGTTTGGTTGTTTTGTTTGTTCTTTTAATGAGCAGGTAAAGAACATAGGGACTTAAGGGAATCAAATTACTTTTAGAAGTGCCCTGTAGAATACTTGTGGCCACTGATCAGACTTCTTTACTTGGTGCTTTAAGGAGGGTAAAACTGTGAAAAGTATGTGCTTTGGTGTTTTTCAGTATTTTTACAGTGAAATTTGTAGAGCCACTGAAATGCCAGTTTTCAGTAGTCTTTCCCACAGAGAATGCCTATTGTTGGATCTCATGCCTTCAACAAAAATTGTAGGGGAACTGAATACTTAATACAAACGTCCTTTGTACAAGTTGATAAGTAAACATTGTGTTTGCATATGGCTAGATTTTTTTTTTCCAAACCAGTTTCAACAGATGCCTTAATTCTGTTCTGTTGTAAAAATTCCTTTCTCTCATTTGAATGTTCTTGTTAGTGCAGACTCTTTCTGGCTAAGCAACAGAGAAAAATATTTGCTGTTTTCCTTTTCAAACATAAAAAACCAAAAGGCCATATTTTTTCTTTCATCTGGTAGTACAGTGCATTTTAAGAAAATAAATACAAAAATCAGGTGGCTTCGTAGTGAAGGCCAAGAAATTTAGCTGCACAATATGAATTTTTCTCAGGGCAAGGACTATTTAGAACAACTCTCTGTGAGAAGCACATAAAGCTGATTGCTCTATTTTCAAGTTCAGAACAGATCTGCACAAAATAAAGGAAGTAAAAAGTGATATTCAATAAACCAGGAAGATAGGGTATGTGGAAATCAGATAGTAGCATCATACAAGCAATCTTGCTTCCTGCTGTGGATGTTTTGATTGAAACATGCTCATGTAGTGGAATGAGACTCTAGATTCCCTTTTAAATATTTGCAATATTTTAATTCTGATTTGCAATAAATAATATGACTAATCCATGCTCCCTCTCATTGCTTTATGATTATCACTTGCACTGCACATCTTGGCTGCTCTTAGCACTTACAAGGCTCTGATATATAGCTAAATGTTTCTGACTCCATCTGCTACAAAGAGAAGTGACACAGAAGTGCTCCCCAGCCATTTTATTGCAATTTAATGTAAATCTGTTATAATGCAGATGATGAAAAGTGCAGTGGCTTCTATGAATTCTGAGAGCTGCTATTGGGTTGTGGCTGCTGTGCTGCCCTCTGAAGATTTGCTGGGTTTAATTTTACATTGCACAGCCATTAGCTGGCTGAGGTTCCTCACTGAATCACACTGCCACAATACTTCTTCATCCACTTCCTTTTCTCCTCACCGTGACCTCCTTCACCCAGGTTTTCCAGCCCAGTCTCTCATTGCTTTTATCTTACAAATTGTAACCTCCCAGTACATCAGAACACAGAGCCATGCAATTGACCCCTCCGATGGATTATTTCGTTAACTCTTGTTTGTGGGAATATCATAACATCCCTTCCAATTTGCTGTAGGCTCATTGTGATTCTCACTGTTGTGCAAGGACAGACTCATCTCATCTGGTTGCAAGGAGAGCTTGCCTTTACCATGGCATCATGTGTGATCTTATTGTCATTGTGTCAAATAAGTGGTATTAAATGTGTTCTGTGCTGGTTAGTTGGGAATTAGCTGGTAGATGGGAATTGGGGTGATCAGATTCTGTCATCCAGCATTAATTGTTATTATATACTTATGTATAGGCCCTTAGGCAAATGATATTTTTTCTCCCCTGTATTTTCTGTAAATGTTACTGTTTAAAATGATAGAATTACCTTCAGTAGAGTAATTAAACTATGGCAAATTAGGTAAACCTAGGATGTAATTAAAGTACAGTAAAAACACATGTAAATGATAATTGTTTCATTCCCACAGGGAAATAATCTTTTCAATAGAGTATCATGTCTAGAATCTTTACACATGCCAACTGACATGTTTGTCCTTAAGTAATTTGTCTGGAAGTAATTGACTGCAGTATTTTAAAAAATAGCTAAAAATAAGGAGAACATCCTACTTTCTCACAGGTGTTTCACCTGCAGACTGGGGAGTTCCCAGGGAAAAAGCTGTGCTCTTTCTGTGATTACATTCTTGTGACTGGATGGGCTAGAGGTGGAAGGGAAGAACTAATTACAGGCTTCAGATTGGTTGAATTATTAAAAATGCTGATCGTCTTGTCCAAATAATAATGCCTTGCTTGGTAAATTGATGAACCTGGAATAAGGCAGAATGTGGTGCTGAATTCACCAACAATTTATTGTAAAGTATTTAAAGTTATAGCATGAATTCTGTTGCATGGAATGATCTGTAGGGATGTCTTTCCAGTAAACTTTGTGTGGTGTCACTGCAGATGGCATTTCCCTTTTGTGTGTTGTCATCCCTAGAAAAGTGGTGAGTTTGAGTGAAGACTTTGGTGCAGATGTTTACTTAAAATCTTTACTCCAAATGCACATAAAATTTAAAGTTGATAGATGGTTTTTGAACCTTTAAAAAAGCCTTTTTGTCTTTTGTGAACAAAACTGATTCATTTGCAACCAGTTCCAAAAGAAACTCTGCAAACCTCTGAAATGCAAATTTATTTAAATAAAACAATCCAGTCACCTGTCTCCTTATGCTCCTGCAGCAAGGTGACTACCAGAGGAATAATTTCACATAAAGCTTTCTCAAGTGTTTTTCCTTCATCCTCCAATTGAAGATATGTATTTTTTTATTAAAACTGACTCTCAATTTTAATAATTTATTTCCTTTCTTCTTTTCATTACAGAGGAAGTCCATTGTTGCCGTGAGTTTCATTGCAGCATTCCTCTGTCTGATCATCGTTCGTCTCACAAATGAAGTAACTTTCCCTTTGATCCTAAACTGCTTTGGACAAACCAGAGTCAAGTGGATCCCATTTTCTAATGGCCATAGACAGCCTCTGAAAACTCATTATGGATATGTAAATGTAAAAACACAAGAGGTAAGACCTGGTTTTAACAGCCTGGCAAAATGGAGCAGCAGATTTCTTTTTCTCCGATCCCATCTAATGCTTTTTTACAACCTGCCCAGTGTCAAAACTGAACAAGGTTGTTTCTGAGCAAAGTGGCTATTTTAGAAGTCTGCTACCACTTAAATGACCTTTGAAATTTTAAAAATTTCTGTCATGTCTGCAGTGGAGAGAGCAATAAACTGACCTCAAAATCACCCTTTATTGAGGGAAAACTTGTTCATACAAACAAGAAAATCTTTCAGATTAATTTCAATCCTTCAATTCCTCTAATGCAAAAGGGAATTTTCTTGTGTTTGTTGTAATAAGGTCCTAAAAATATTTCATTTTGCCTGGGCTTCCCAAAGAGGAAGTAGCTTATTTTTGTTTGTATGGGAATGAAAGAGGAAAAAGGAGTGATATGTGAAATGAGCATATGTGAGTCTAGTGAATGTATAAAGCTAGAGGTTTACTGGATTTTTCTGGAAGTATTGCATTAATACTTGATAGCTCTTTCAAAACTAGGCATGTATTTGCATTCTGTACTTTAAAACTCACTGATGTATATCTGCTTTGCAAAATACTTGCTGTGTGATAAAAATACTTGTGTGATGAAATTAGGTTTTACAGGGACTCCTGCTTTAAAGTATCTTAGTTGTCAAAATTTCTAGTGCCACTGTTGGGTTTTGGTGGTGGTGGTGCATTTTCTTCAGACTTTTTCTCTCTGTAATATTTGTAAAATGGAATCTTTCAAAATAAGGTAACATAAAAATTGAACTCTTTCTATAGTTTGTGATCAGTTATAGCACTGTCAGTCATGAGACATACTGTCAGACTTCCATTAACTGCTAGGGTTTTTTCTATAAAATTACAGTTAATAATGAGTGAAATTCATTCATATAACAGCTTTACAGAGAATGAAAATATTTCACCACTTCATTACATTTAGTCCTGTAAGTGTATTGGATTAGTTAGTTATTATCCTACCTTTAGTGGGCTAAATGTTAGAAATGTTAGTTAGATGTTAGTTAGAAACTCAGAATGAGCGAGAGGCAGTTTTTAGGAGGCAGCTTCTTTTAAACATATCTAGCTTTTAATCATTGTTCCTGTAAGATGCAGCACTATTTTGGGGGCCCAAGTACATTATCTATAAAGCAGAAAGAGGACAAGCACCTGAAAGGAGAACTGTTCAGATGTGAATCCTAGTCCCAGTGAAAGGAATGGGAGGTGCTGTTGAGCTCAGAAGGGTTAAGGCTTCATCCAGCATCTTCATCCCTCAGAAATGGGAGGGCAGCGTGTTCTGCACGTCCCTGGGTTGTTGCCACAGTGGCAGGCGTGGAATCTGAATGAGGCAGAGCTGCCATGGCCACTTGATCACTATCAGTCTGAACTGATAACTGGAGAGGAGAGGAGCATGCTAATCCATTTTTATTCACCATTGCCTTCATCAGAGGTTAGAAGTAGTTTGTGAGGGCCTTAATTCATTCTTGAATTTGATAACACGCTTGGAAGTTCTAACAGTAAATGGAAATGAATGTCCTGGAAGCTGGTGACCGATGTCGATTTGTAAGACATTTGTCTCAATTTGGCTTGGGTCATGAAGGACTCCTTAAACTTAGTAATTTTAGTTGTTTTCCTTGTTGTATTTGCAGATTGCCTTAATATTTGCTAATTAAAATGATAATGAAGAACCTGAACATGGCTTACTTATTGTAAATACACTAACTTTTGACTTAATTATTCCCTGTGTGAGGGAACTTTTGTTGCGATGCTCATGTGAAAAGCTTTTACATAGCTCTTGTTCCTAACTCACACTCATAGCTTTCTCAGACTATGATTTTTAGAACACATATTACTTTGTCACATAAGCATTTCTATACTATTTGTATTAATATGGCCAGAAAATCTCAATTCTTAAATTCTTTATTGTGTCAAATACATTGAATTTCTGCTAATTTCATAAAATTTAGATATTTTCTAGTTCTTTTGTGCTGCTGTGGTATGTAAGATAAGCAGTAAAGTCTACTCTGTGAGACAGGCTAATGCCCCAAACAGATGTGGCCAAGTTTTTTTGCAAAATGGGACACATGTTGTCTCTTCAAGGACCAAATGGTGTGAGGAAACAGTACCACAATGAATTATCAGAAAATAAAGTGAGGGAAGGTAAGATAGGAGGGAAGGCTTTTAGACATGTGAATTTGGGCTTTTTGTCTTTTATTGAGGGAATCTTTTTGCAGAATTCTTTGAATGAATTCTTTGTTGAATGTGCTCATATTCTCCTAGAGTGTCCTTTGAATCCTGTCACCCCACTGGTGTCTCCTGCTGTCTGATAGCACTCCCTCCTGTTCCTCAGCCACTTCTAACATCCTTCTTTTCTTCACATTTGTTCTCTGCTCTCCTTTACCTGTTCCTCTCAGGCAGCACTCCAAGGTCTGGCTGCATGCCAACTCCTTAGTGTACTTAAATACTTGAAAGTAGAAGGTCAACAAACAAGAGGAATTAGGGTAATTTGCCACCAACCCAATCAGTCATCTGAAGTTACAGGCAAGCTAGAAAATCTAGAATGAACTACTTCTCTGCCTTTCCTGTCTCTCTATTGCATACATATTCTCTGAAGAAAAAGGAAAACCAACCCAAACTAAAGAAGGCCCAACCCTCCAAAATTTTCCATAGTAATGAAAGTTTAAGTTAGGAGGAGCTGGTTTTTTTTGGGGTAGGGCTGAGTGGGATGAGACTTCAAAAATCTTATGAGATGATGGAAAATCAATTACTTGGTTAAAGAGGTAGTGATCAATCATTTGTATTAAAAAAGATGAGGAAATATGATGATAGAACATTAGTGTTTATCTCAAGTAAAAAAAATGATATGGCTGTTATTATGTATGATCAGAATAATGCTGTAAAGACATTTTTCAAGGGTGTTGTGTATTTGATTTGACACTGTAATATTGTGGGATTTTTATTGTTAAAAAGTCTGAAAAAAAAGATTAAAACTAGATGTATTGGAGTATATAATATAAATTCAAAGAGAGACATAACTTAATCCACAATTAAGGCTGTACATAATACAGGGTTGTTGCTATGGTTTCCTTGATTTGTAGCCATAGCAACAGCTTTGGGGAAACTGTCTTTATGTACAGTAAATACATTAGAATTGAAATACAAATAGATGTGAAGTGTTGTATATATTGGACCACTATGTCTAGACACATTTTAGTTTCATTTTGGAGGTATTTCTGAAATAGGAGATTCTTCACCTAGAAAATTTGCATCCAGAGCCCACCCTCACTTCCCTCAGTAGGAGAAGATCTTGTAGTAGCTTTCCATGATGTGAGCTCTTTTCCCTTTTCAATATCCACATCTGAGGTGACTCCTTGGGATTTGTGGGAAGCTATGCCTGCCTGTTTTGCAATATTGCTGTCTCGCTCAATACATGAATTTTGACCTTTCAGTGAGAAGGAGGGGTATGAACAAGATGACCTTTCTTTCCCTTATTTCCTCCACTTTGTGCCTATGGATTTTTGGTGAGAGGTCCCATGAAGTCTGTCTTCATGGAAATGTCATGACTATCATGTGTTAGTTATTTTTATCCTATTCCTGGTGATTTTTTGTAGAAAATATTAATTTGATAAAACTTCATGGTGGTTACCCAATTGAAACCTACTAGAATAAAATTCACCCCTCACCCACATAAAGCTGATGTAATGACTCTTTTTGTATATCAAAAATGGGGAAGCAGATAAAAAGAAGCAGGTAGAGAAAATATAACCTTCCTCCTTTTTTCATACCACTCCTACTCTACAAAGAGTTCTGGTAAAATTAATGAACATCATGTATTTAAATTGCAGCATTATGACATCAATTTAAAATCCATTAGCAGTTTGAAACTTTATGCTAGGCAAGTCTAATAGTGTTCTTGGATATTTGATTGTGCTTCCTGAAAGGTGAATATTGAATAGATTTTTACTCTACTGTCAGTATTAAAATAATATAGCATTTTCCTACATACGTAAAATCTGAAATATAACTGCAATAACACTTGAAGCATAATTATAAAAGTATATTCAAGTACTGAACAAAGATTAAAACTGTTCTTGGAAAAGGGTAAGTTCTGAGGTGACCTAAAATCCCTACATTAAACTGCAGCTGTGAGATCTAATGGCTTCCTCTGAAATGAATTCTGAGGAAGCAAAGAGCCTTTGTGTCGTGAACATTGAGGAATCCTGCGTTACAGTGATGAGCACTAGATAAAAGGAATGTGCACTTTAGACTTCTTAAAAATCCTGTCATAACTGAAAAATTCATCAGTACTGTATTGATACTGAAGAAATACATTTGGATCATATTATCCCATACCATTTTGTCCCTAACCTGAACAGACCTGGGTACAAGCATTAATTGCTCACCACTTGTGGCACACACAGCTACTGGATTGCCTAAATGCGCTTCCTTTTTTTCCCTTTTTGCCAGAAGTTCTGTAGTAGGACTTGGCTTAAATGAATGGAGGTTTCCACAAATGGAATGCCCCAGATATGAATATTAACCGGAGGCTACAGACCTTTGCATTGTCCTTTTTATTATTCTTTTTAAAACACAATAAATTAAGTGCACTTAAAAATTACCTGAAATGTAGAGGAAAATTAACGTAACATGCAGAAATACAGGCTGTGATGTGGTCTCTGGGTGTAAGATAAGGCACATACAATTTCAACAATAGCAAAACCATAGTTGTCAACATGTTATAAGTAATCATTAGATGAACCCACACCAACCATGAGATAACACCTTCTTACAAAACTTGAAAAACTAAATTAAAATATCATAAGGAAAGCAAAGAATGGGATTGATATTTTAATATTAGTTCCTCTCCCAACATGGGAAGTAAGAAAAATTTTTCAAAAATACCAAAATTGTATAAGAAACATTATAAAAATATAAAGCTAGCAACCAGCCTGAGAAGGTTTGTTTTGCCTCTGTTAGTAATGGATGAAAATGACACTATGAAGTGTCAATGCAGAATATTGGAGTGCTATTGGAGAACAGCTTTGGGTTTCATCTCAGAAGAGAAGGTACCAGACAGTGAACTTGAATGGTGTGTTCAGCTGACTCCAGAGATGCTTGTTTCATACTCTTCTTGGGAAAAAATGGGTCCTAGAGAGGCTAAAAAGCTGCAACAGCCAAAACTCCCTGTGCCAGAAAGCTACTTTAGTATTTAATTTCTGACACATGGAGGACTTCTATCCTGTCTTCTCCTTTGGGAGAAGAACAAGATTGTTCTATGTTACAACTTAGGAATTCACAGGATATTTTAGTAGTAAAAGGTCATTTGTTTCATAGTAATTTATCATTTATATCCCTTCTAAGACACTCTTTTTATCACAGTTGCACAGTTTCTCATTATTTCAGCCTCAGAAATAATGTAATATTAATAGTAATGAAAGTACAACTAAACATGCAGTATCTTCTGGATATTTTTCTGTTTCCATTTTATACATATTCAGGAACAATTTTCTTTGGAAGTATTGCAGAAGGATTAGTTACATAACACTTTACATGGCAATCACATTGCATGATAAACTTCTGAGGGACATTCATATGAAGAGTTGATGGTTCCTGTCTCCCTGCCCCTGTTGTGTTTCCTAACTGTTCCAGAGCTCCCTTTCCTGGCTCTGGGAGCCATAGGCACACACTCAGAAATAAAATTCCTGCCAAGGACTTTAACCACCAAATGAGCAACTCCAGGAGAACATCATCTATTATAGAAATAGATTTCACTAAACAAATAGACCTCACCAGAATCCTCACCGCCCTCTTCCTCTTTCCTCTTTGGCCTGGAAGAAGAGAGATTGATCCAAATAAGCTGCAAGGTCCACTTGAAACCACTCAGGCTGTTACGAATCTACAGGAGAGAAGGGAGCACAGATAATGTGTGTCCTCAGTGGAGCAAATCCTGCCAGCTCAGCCATTTGCCTTCTGTATATATGGAATTAGCTTAGGTTTTTAAAGCTGCCACGATTCTGATGGTGTCTCATGAGGAAAAAGTCAAGTGCCAGGATAAATATATCAAGTATTCCATATAGAGGAATTAAATCTGCTCCACACAGAGCCTCAGTGTGATGAGTCAAGCAGCGCTGCCTGTGTGGCAGCTCTGCTTTAAAAAAAAAAAGGCTATGGGACTTGAGAAGAGATTACTATCAGCCAGTGAGCTGTGCCTTCAAAAGTCAATCCCTAAAGAACCTGGGCTGGTAGAAATAAATGTCTGCGATGCAGTCGTGGGCTGGATTGATCTGTTGAATGGAGTTTATAGGTTATATTGCAGAAGGTTACTGGTATCAAATATTTGCCATCCACCTTGGTTATATGTAATTTTCAGAGATTCCTTCCACCTTCTTGAGGATTTTTTTTTACTGCTGCTGAAGGGTATGGGTATAGTAGCTAATGTTAGTCTCCCTATTGAGAAGATGCCAGTTGTGTTCTCCATGTGAAAAGTGTGAACAATGTGTCCCCAAAGGAGAGACATAACACCTAGAAAATTGACTGGAGATCATCTGGAAAAAAATCTAAAAAATATTTTTAGAAGAAAAGCTGACTTTTGCAGTTAGCTAACTTGATAGGCAAATTTCTGTCAGCAATGTTTAGTTTTAGTTTGAATGGCAGGTGGACCAGAAAAGTGAATGGAGTATTCTTTGGACTGGTAAAGAAAAGAGCAGAGAGGCTGGGTGTAATGTATTCTTGAGTGAGACCAAACCTCTGGGGAAAATAGGAAAGATGTAATGAGCAGATGAGAGTGAGGCTTGTCAAGGTGATGAAGGAGGAGCTTACTGATTTTACTCTGGATGAGAACTTACTTCTGTTACCATGACATGATTTCAGCTTTTGTCAGTAATAGTTGCCAAATGAAGGATGGGCTGTTTTGCATTAGTGGCAGGCAAGGTGTCTCCTTGGTGTTCCAGTTCATCAGCTGGGAGATCAGTGCCCTCTCCTTTCCTCCCTGAATATCCTCCCACTACTGCTGTTTGAAAATGAGGATGCCTTCATCAAAAGAAGCCCAGTGTCACCCTTCTGAGTTTATACTTGGAGTCCATTTCTCACAGAGATTCAAGGTGTCTGTTGCAGCAGAGTGTCACTAGGTCTGGATTTGGTGATGGCAGCTGAGGTGCACTTTGTACTGGTGTATAAAATACACCACAGAGTAAAAAGAGCCACTAAAAATTGAATTTTGCTCTTATAATCGTTCTTACACAAGGGCTTCCTGCTGGCTATGGCAGTCAGTGAGTTCAGCTCTTGGAGCTCTTGCCCAGCACAGCTATTCTGGCAGAGATGCACAGCACAGAGCTGACCCAAAGCTATTAATACTTCCCTGCAGGGAGCCGCGTGCCAGCCACACACAGACGCGTGTGGGTGCACCTGTAAACACAGCAGCTAGAACCACTCAAGAGACGGACTCCTAATACTGACAGCCATGCCAATTACTTGTTAGCTTTAAAGTCACAGCCATCTTCCAGGAAAGCCTTTGCTTTCCAAGTTTGCTCCCATGGCCATCTGTCACAGCCTGCGTTTGGCAGCTCCAGGTTCTGCTGTGAGGCTCTGCGGATTGAGCAGAGTTTTGTCTTTTGTTTTGTTCTCTGAGTGGGTGGAAAGTTTCATTCACATGAGTATTTTCTCTTAGGCTTTTTGTTAGATTAAAATGTGAACCTTAAATGCATATTTGAGCTGTTAATCAGTGCTATCTGCTCTCAAACCAGGATGGAACAGGTGGACTGGTGTAAGTGCTGCATAGAGAGGAATGATCTCAGAGACCCTCTTGGAGCAGATGCAAATTGTACCAGCAATAATTGCTTTTCTTGGGATAGTTCCTCTTGTCTGACTGAATACATTAGTCCATACTACCAAATATGTGTTATTTGGTCTGTAAGAGACCTGTATGAATGTTGTATCAAAACCTCATGCCCATTAATGGCATTACTATGCTGGCAGTGTGTGCATCTTAGAGCTCTACTTAATAGACTTACAGTACCTGTTACAAGGAGCTACATTTTCTGCGGGAGTAGCTGTAAATTTTGTGTACTCATCACAAATAATTTTGTAACTACCTCTAAACCAATAAATTGTATTCCCACCAATAAAGTTCATTGCAAATGGTGTCTGTGCAGCTGCACCCTAAAATGAAGACCAGTTCAATCTGGGGAGGGGTGGGAGGAGGAAAAATGAAGTTCTCTGTTACTTGAAATATTTCTTTCCTCCATCTTTGTTTTTCTTTCTCTCTAATTGATATATTTTCCATATTGAGCTAGTCAGAGATTACAGTAATTGCTCTGTTAGAAAGCAGTTGGCCCATTAGATGAATAAATAGTGTGTTAAATGAAAATACCCAAATGAGTGCAGAGAAATTACTAGAGTGATTTTGGGATTGTCCTCTTAATAACAACAATTCATCCTCCTTTTTAATCCCCAACCCCAGGGATGCACATTACTGCCTTTACATTTTCATACCAGGCAAGTCCTCTTTTCTGCAACTAATAGCATAATTTTTCGAAGTAGCCCTTCTTGAATTTGTCTTTAAGAGTTTCTTGTAGTTAGGACCCAGAGTTTTGGATTTGAAATTGACAAAAATGCTACCAGTCTTAGATCAATATTACTCCAGGGGATGGAACCTGCTCTGTTCCAGTTAGAGACTGAAAAGAGCACTCAAGAGTCTCATATTAGCATTATACCAGCCAAAGTGCAAGTTGGTTTGATTTCCCTGGTTCTAGTTCAGTGATGCTACCACGGTCCCTCCTTTCTGCCTCTTTCAGTGCTGGTACCTAGGATTCACATTTGTAGAGAGAAAAATATAATTTCTGGAGTGCATCAAGTTGAAAAAGTATATTTCTAAGCTTTTACACAGATGCCTTCAGACTCCTATGAAATGCCTGACTGCATGCACAGGACTCACCCCAGAGTAGTTCCAGGGCAGTACACTGAAAGCTTAGATCAGCACTGGCAAATATCCTACAACAGAAATTAAATACCAAGGTGAAGGATAAAGTCTGGCCTTTAGGTAAAAACAATAACCCTATATTTGATGACATACAGTGTTTTATGGAATTGATCAATGAATGACAGTTTTGTTCTCAGGTATTTTTGTGTAATTAATTTTATTGATTTATCAACATTTTCCAGCTTACAATACAGTTTCTTGTGTCATCTTATTCCTAACATGTAAAAGATTTGTAACATTGACCCTATTTGCTGTTAGTTCTTCCTTTTTAGAACCAGTCCAAAACTGCTGATTTTTCTTCAGCTTCCCCTCCAGTTTGGCTTGCCCTTTACTGCCAAGAATTTCTTTCACTAGATCATCAGATTTCCTCTTCCCCCGAAATATATTACTGTTTATGCTTTGAAGGCATAGATTGGAGATTTAGGAGATAAGAGGCTGTTCTTAAGCCACCTACTGCTGCATTCTGCTCAAGGTTTGATTCCTGATGGAGTCAAGATGTGGCCTCAAGATGAATATATTGATCCAGTCTTCTGGTAGCAGGCTTTGGAAGAGCATCTGGAAATAGGTTTCAAATCAAAAGAACCTGTGGCAAAGTTGCGTCTCAGGTCAGAGTTATTTTTAAGTTTCTTTCTGATGTCCTTAGTAGAATGGCTTCTTTTTCAAATGGAGTGAGCTCAAAAAAAGTTTATTTGAAGCCATGTCAGTGTTTTCCAAAGGCTGAGTACAGGCCCTTTCAGTGTTTCCAAGGCTGAACCGGCTCTCCAGTAAGAAGCCAGAAAAATGCACTTTTCTCAGACACACAGCAGATGGTGCTTCTTCATTAATTGTCTCCATGGCAGACCTTCAAAATGTCCCACAGGAGTGCCTTGGTGGTAGTGGGATCGTCCTTTGGGATCCTCCATGCTTGTGAGGTTGCTCTGGAGCTGTCCTGTTCATTTCTGCTCAAGCTGGCCCTTGGTGTTGAATGTGCCTTGTCACCATCAGTATCAGTGACAACGGATGGAGCTGATGACATTATTGTAAGGCAAATAATGATGATTAGTGTTGATCTTTTACTCAGAAAGGAGTGGACAGAGGAACAGGCTGGAACTCTAAAGAGCTTGCCTCAATTTCTGTCCTGCTGATGTAGACCAAAGTATTCTTCACTGCTTCAGGATCATCATGTTTGTAAAGGATTCATGATTATGAAGAGCAAGTAACATTTTTTGCTCAAGTTACTCGTGGTCGTGTTCAAAAATTAGAAGGTTATAGTCATATTGACTGTCATAAAATGATTGTGAATCTACTATCCCAGATAGATTATCCCTTATTAGCGCTGTATTACAGCCAGAGCTTTATTGTCAGAACAACAACAAAAATAATCTTTGCACTGCACTAATGCTTCATTCTGATTGACAAAGGATGAGGCAATCCACGTACTGTGACAGCAGTGTTGGCATGTATTATATAATGATATATAGCAACTTACATAGGCTGCCATTAATTTCTGTATGAATCCTATCCGTCTTTGATAAGCACGTGTAACTCCTAATAAATTATTTTGGAGCTGAGCATAAGTATCAAGGAGAAAGGACTTTTGTAGGTATGGGGGCTGGTGATAGCTGAAAATGAGAAGGCAAAACTGACAGATAATTGTAGATGAGAAGTCATTTTCAAGGAATAGACAGGGGTGATATTGTTTCCTGTTTAAAATTAGTTGCCACCTCTGCAGGCTGCAGTGCAAGGTAAGCTCTGCTGTAAAATCTAAATCATTTGATCATTTGTTATGTAGAGGCTGTTGATAATAACATAGGAACCAGCTCCGTCCACTTGCTCTTAAATGGCTTGCTCCCATTCTGGTGGGTGTTATCCACTCTTCATTTCCTGGGGAAGAAATGGCCCTTTGTGAGGCTGTTTATCTGAATAGCACAGAAATAATTTTCTGCAAACATAACTATTACCATAACAGAACCCTTAAAAAAAATTACAGTGACACTCTGAATTTTCTGAGATTAGTGTCTTCCTCTAAGGTCTCTATTTCCTCTGGTATTACTTCCAGTCCTGTTCACTGAAACTACAGTGCCTGTCTGTCACAAATAGCATGAATAATGCATATATTTTTCTGCTAGTTTCAGTGTATGCTAAATAGTTTAATACACAAATACAAAAACAAAGCGCTGAAAGAAGCCAATTGGCCACTCATCATCCTGCTAGTAGGTGATTGACCCATATTCCACGTTATCTCAGATTTTAACCTGCCTGCTGCTATAATTGCTATTCTTGGGCCTTTACCCGCATCCCTTAGATGATCATGTGGTACCACTTGAGTATTTTCTGAGATCGAGATATGGCAAATATCACAGCTGTCTGTGTCTCTTTATTTCCTGTTTCTTTAAAGATCTTAGATGTTTCTAGTTCTTACTCTCTTTTTTCTTCAAGGTGTATGGACACTTGCAGTTTCACCTTCATCACCATGATATCAAGCAAAATGCTCCTTTATTTTTCCTAAATTATCCATAGAAAGGGCCTACTTTTTCCTCACTTCTTGGTGTTCAGTTTCCTAGAACTCAGTATAGGATTGAGCTGTAATGGAAGAAAGGAGATGACATAACATGGTCCCTCTGTTTCTAAATATCAAATTACCTTGGATTTATTTTTCCTAACATGTCTTGGATCTTTTTCCATGAGATCAGTCACTTAGTTGTTTTCCAAGGTGATGCCCACCATGTTACTTTCCTCATGCTTGTGCATTATTTCTGCAAATACCATTTATTTTCTCCTGAAGATTGTTTGTAAAAATAAGGCAGATTTAGCAAGGAAAAGATCACAAGTATGGTGTTGTATGAGGCCCATTAAAAAAGGTATAGCATTAAAAGGCAAAGTGATTTTTTTGTTGGTTGGTTGGTTTGTGGTTTGTTGGGGTTTTCCTCCTTAGTTTGTTTCAGTCCATATCAGAAATCTTACAGTGGTTTAAGTTATTCTTGAAAATAGGATTTTGGTCAAAGTTTTTCCCATTCAGTCTGCAGTAGCGTTCTTGCAGTTTAAATGCCCTTGTTCATTAGAGGAACAGTTTTCATAATGGAATAACAGAATGGATCTTTTAAGAACCTAGACCTTTATTTTATGTTCAGAACACTTGATTTGTATATACATTTGTATTTCTTGTACATTCAGATTAATTGTTCAATTATCTAGGAAGCTGTATTCTGAATTCCTGAAAATCTGTCTTTTTATCCATCTTTAGTAAATGGAAGAATGCCTGTAGTAATTTCCCTTTACTCACTAAGCATGTCATTTTTCTTTGAAAAATCTAGTTTGTCTGGCAAGATCTTTATAAACATAAATATAATTTTAGCAACTACATATCACTAAGAGGCATTTCTATGTTAGATGTGTGAGTAGATATTATTGCATAATACATCTTAAAATCTGTTTGAATTTTTAAATTGCTAGAGGATTCATGAATGTAGTTTTTTTGTTTCTTTCCAATATGAGTATCTATCTCTATATACAACCATTAGTTATTTCTAGATGCAGTGAAGTATTTATCTACCTAAAGATGTCCAAGAGTTCTTCTACTGTTTTGTATTTGAAATAGCATGATTTTTAAAAGTGCTCAACACAGAGGCAGTGTCTATTATTTAATGATTGTGGTGATTTTGAGAGAAGGGTGTTTCTTGATTGCCATAGTTAGGTTTGGTCCCAGTAACACTTGAAGTGAAACCTCAGGTCCTCATGCTTTGTGGAACCTGTGTGTGTGTCTGCAAGATTCTTTTCCTGTTAAAAAGGTACCTGTTTTGTCAGGTTCACAGCCCAAATCCTGTCAGCCTTTGCAAAGCACAGGTCCCAGCTCCATGCAATAGTTGTAAGAGCAAAGGAGCCTGAACAAGGTGAGGAAACATCTGCATATATTCAGCATATCAGCTCACCCAGCCCTGTTCTCAGAGGCATTTAAAGCCCCCATGTTTTGCCCCTCCATAACAGAACAGTACACAATAATCAGTAATATTTTTAGCTGTACTATAAGTTCTGTTATAGAACTTATACAGGAAAGGATGCCCAGTTTATTTTTGCAGCAGAAAATGGACTTGACATGAGCTTTGGTCCATAGGTAATAGGTTCTTGAAGGCTCTGAGTGTTTCTTTCAGCAAAATGCTAATCTGGTAATTGGTACATTTAACAGTCATCTGGAAATGCACCCTTTTGTGTAATATGCAGTTGATTGTAACAATTATGGATGCTATTTAATGGTGCCATCCTTAAACTTTCCAGTGTGATACTACCTAGAGAATTTGTTACTGATGAAATCATTATAGTGTTATAGAAATGAAATAGGTTACTGCTGAAATTACCCTCAAAATCTAATTGTAACTTCACTGGAATTTTTCCCATGATGGATGTTAAGTAAATGTGTATTTCTTATTTTTATAGAAGCAGCAATTTTATTTGTATGCTTAATTTTATTCTGCTATCTACTATGTATATATTGCATTTTGCTTCTCATTTCCAGTTGTGGTCAAATACAACTTTAGTCCAATTTGGTTTTTATCTGATATTCTTTTATTTTTATTTCTCCTGTCACATGAATGAATAAGGCAACATATTTCCTTTCTTGCGACTTCCCTAGGATTTCTCAATTTAACACAATGAAGAGCTCTATTTTATTAATACCTGAAATGATGCAAGTCCTCTCAGTTTCCTTGTGAGGGCTTTCTTGGAAAGAAAAACATATTTCATAATTTCTGGCCTTCAAATCAATTCAGATTCCTTTTTTTTTTATTTTTTTTTATTTTTTTTTTAATCAAATCTCTTGTTGTACCCAAAGTTTGCTTTCTTGGCTTGCCTTTATTTCAGACAGCGTCTGATTTAATGACAAAACAAACTAAGAGGAATCTTACTTGTTTGTAGTCCATGAGCAATAGATGAAATCCTTGCTCACAAAGGGAGATTTCAGTGACTGCCCAGGTTCCCAGACACAGTAGCCCTGCTTCCATGACACTCTCTTAGTTTATCTCTGTATTGTTTTAGCTCTTACTCAAAGATGTGATATTTCACTGCCTTCAGAGCAGCAGCCTTACATTCATCAGGAGTTGTGCCATTCTTTCTGCTCTTGATCTTACAATATAGATTGATCCTGTAAGAGATGAAAAAATGTCCATGTCTGTTCATGAGATTCTGTCCCTGTAGTCACACAAAGCCAGAGCACAGAGCGGGTAGGTGGCCACCAGCCACCACTTTCATCATCAGCCATAGAATCCACTTGACTGCTCAGAGAAAAGTGGTGCAGAAATATCTTTTACTTCCCATGCTCATGCTTCTTTCATTTCCCCCTCTTCCTAAAGCATCAGACTGACTGAAATATACCTAATTTGGTAATTATTGTTGCAAATTTTCCATCAGAAAACTGGAAATTTGTGAATCCATGGTTCTAAAATTGTACAAGATATGCCCCATCAGTACAAAATGTAATAATGTGTATTTGAACTCTGTGCTCTCATTGTTCTTAGAAGTAGGCTGCCCTTTCTCCTAAACAAAGAAAGCTTTGCATGGTAAGGAGGGAAATATGGTTGGATGGTTTGGATAGCCCCATGGATTTCTGTTATTTTGTTTAACAATTCCTTCCAAAGAGTCTCAGATACTCAAAGCTATTTGTTAGAAGCAAATATTTCTTAAAGCCATCATGCTTATGTCCTACTGTTGAGAAAATGGCCACGGAACCATTACCTTTCACCCAGGTGGTCCCCACTGATGGGCAGCAGTGACCTTGCTCTGGTGTCTCATCTGAATGCAGGCAGCTCGAGCTGTGCGGAGACATCCCCCAAACCTGTGCTGCAGTGTCAGCATTGGACACAAGCCCATGTCTCAGAGATGTGAATCCCTGACCTTCCAGTGGAGAGGCAATAGTGCTGCCAGCTGTGTTATGCTGACAGGCAAAGGACTTGTTTTTGAGATTCAGAAGTGAAGAAATTGAGCTTAACACAGCACAGAGCTCTAACTGTTGAAAAAATGTAGCTATAAACTCCAGTCTTCAGTTTCCAAATTATTTTGTTTTCCACATTGCTGGGAGTAATTTGCTTCATTAATGCAGTTCTGCAGCATAAGCTATTTAAATTTTATCCCAGAATGAGTTCTTTTAGCTGAATAAAAACCTTTTGAAAAACCTGATTTATGTCACAGTCACAGCCTTAAATAGAGCAATTCTGGTTCAGTGACAAAGCGTTGGGGTCAAGGTCCGTGGTGTGCGTTTTCTGAGTGCTGTGCATGGATTTGCATGCACACAGCTTACATTAGCACTAACACAATTTGTGCATGTGGCCCCTGTGCAGCAGTTTAGGAAAGTAGCCCTCAATAGAGAAGATATTTACAGCACTGAAGCTCATGTTGGGAAATATGAACAGCTGTGCTCCAAACAGAAAACACACATCTGAAGTAAGACAAGCATACTGAAAATTATGTCCTGGCAGTTAACATTTTATTTATACACACTGCTAGACAAAACTGAAAGGAAATATCATTCTTTCAGGATTCATATGTTTTGCAGAGCTAATAGGAGAAAACACCTGTCATCAGAAAAGATTTTTGCTGATTATAATTTTTTTGCTGCATTTCCTGTAAGCGTTGGTACAAAAGAAATATAATTAATAAGTAAATGCTTTATCACTTGCTAATTGTGTTTTACTAGCATTGCGATGGCCTCTCTATACTTTGAATACTCAGTAGAAATAATTCCTCTAGAACATATATTTGCATAGAATTTTAGATTTAAATATTTTGAATTTTCAATTCTAATATCTCAGCACCTGCTGTGCACAGAAAGTGAGCACCTGAGAAAGGCATTATCCATCATGCTGTTATGGGAACTTTGTATTTACTTGCATAATGTCTAGAGCTGTCTGGTAGCTAAGTCCACGGCAAGTTTAGAGGACTTTGCAAAAAGAAATTTTAATTAATTTAAAATTCGACTGATGGAGCATGTCAATACCAATACATGCCAATACCTCAGATTTCCCCTGCTGGGATTCCCTGGAATAGATCTGCCTGCCTGTTCCCCAGTCCCTGCAGGGTCACACCTGGAGGGTTGGAGGCCTTGTTCCACTGATCCCCATGTTCAGGGAGCAAACAGGAGGAAGCATGATAATTCTCGAAATGGACTATGCTGAATACTTCACCTTCACAAACAGCGTTCCCTGTGGAGAGGTTTGAGGTGGAGAGGTTTTCCTTCAATAACACTAAAATAGCCAAGCAGTTCTGTTTTGCCGAGGTTGTCATTTACCTGAGACATAAAGCAGGTCAGGAGCAGGGTAGACCACAGCTCAGGGTTCCTGAGTCCAAAACTCCAGACTTTTATTTTGCCTTGCTTCTGAGGTGGTGGGCTTGTATGTCCAGGGAATAATTTGTATTGCCAAATGGAAAACTGGTGGGTGAAAGACACAAAATCAGTTTATAACACAGTCTTGATAAATACCACTTAATTAGTTTACATAATGAATTTTGGAAGATGACTATCTGTTAGACAAAAAATTTTGGATGCTTCTTGAATATGAATATTTTATTTCTTAATGACATATTAGTTGGTCAGGAGGAAATATTTTCACTAGAGCTAGTTAGAAAAATATTTTCCCAATAACAATTATGACATAATTACAAAGGAAAAATAGTGTGGCTACTGAAGTAGGGAGTGGTGTGCTCATGCTGCCATAACTGCTGTGTTAATTCAACTGACTGAAATCTCTGTGGAGAATAGACAGGTTCTGCCTCTGCTGGACAACACAGGTGTCACTCTCATGCTAAGGACAGATTTCTTGGCTTTTTAAATATACTTTTGTACATTTGAGCTTGACATAATACTAGTAGGGTTGCAAAGTCAAGATTCAGGAACCATGGAATGCCATAAATAAAATCACTTGTCCACTTTTGATTCAGAATTGTTTGATGTATTCATGGCTCTGAAGAGTGGGACAACTTCAGCCTCATTCATGGTCCAGATTTTACCATTTCTGGTGCTGGGTGGAAATGTATAAAGAAGTTGCTAGGACTACTGCCTCATTTGCTGAAGAAATGAAAAGGTGTGAAGGAGTCGGGACACTACAGGAATGGAGGGCAAGGCTGTCACAGTCAAGTGTTAATGCTAGCTGCTATATTTTATTCTTGCCTCTGTTACAGAATTTCCATGTGACTCCAATCTAATCAAGCCATGTTTTTACTAATTGTGTGTGTTTACTTTCTGAATGCTGAGTTTGAGACCCTTGGGTCTGATTTATGAAGCGCAGAGATAGCTCAAGTTGGCGAAAACTATTTCAACATATAAATTACCAAAGAATTCTAATTGCTCTGGGTTCTGTATGCAATTGAGTGTATTCTTCTTAATTTAAATTATAACTTTCACTTAAATTATAAATTTCTCAGACCTCTTTAGTTGAAGAAGGCTAATACAATCTCTTCCTGTCTCTATTTAGAATGGTATTTGAGAAGGGAGGAGCTCCTGTGAGTACCAAATGACAGCCCAGGCAGAAATTAATAAGTCTCAGAGCAGGGTGTGAATAATGCTCAATAAATGAGGCATGGGGACACATTGACTAATAACAAGAAAACAAAGGCATTGAGTAGCTGCTCATTATGTCAGTCAGTGCAGGCAGGGGTCCAGTGGAAAAAGTAGTAGGTGGTCGGGTAATTAAAGATAGTATCATAGTGCATGCACACAAGGTTGCCCAATTAGGGCTGCATAGCAACTCTAATTCTGACACTTCCCTAAATTTTCAGTGCTTGATTTTACACATTTAATGTTCCCTAGCATATTTTTGGTGTATTTACATATATACGCTCCCCCATTGCCTCCTTCATTGCCAAACTGTTAATTAGGTAGAGCTACTGAGAAATGCAGTTGGATAAACAGGGCTTTGCAATGAGCCTTGGATATCATGCTGCAGAGCAGGAAACCTCAGGCTGCCAGAGCTTTGAAGGGTTTACATCAGTGGTAATGAATTTGTTTTCTTTGCTTAATTATTTTTAGGAAGTTATGTTTTCAGTGAAGTCTGTTTTCTTGCTCACTATGTTAGGTTATTTCTAGGTTTTCATGGCTGATGATGGTCTGGATGAAGCAACTTTTAACGAGACGTATGTTCATCAGACTCTTCTCCCATGGGTGTGAGTAGTCTTTAGCTATAGCCTTCATTTAAAACAATAATTTTATTTCACCCACCTCTTTGGGAAAATTGTGATCTGCAGTTAGATACTTTGGTCTTCAAGTGCAGCTTTCTACTTGGCATTACCTGCCTGTACGATGTGGAACTTTTCAGAATATCACAGAAGAACAATAAACACAGAAGTGGAAAAATTGAGAGACTGAGAAGGGAGAATTGAGAGGAAAGTAAATAAGCTTTATTGAGACTTTTTGTCTTGTGCGTGCAAATAAATTATTTCAGTGCTTCAGTGACACTGTTCTCCTGAGCTGTTCCACCACAATTGCACTGTAAGTGCTCTACCTGATGTGGGACTCCAATATTCTGAAATTTGGCCTCACTTGAGTATGCATATGACCAAGGGTTGAGTAAGGGCCGTAGTGCCTGTGCTTCCTGGCTGAGGGGAGATGCTTGGATGTCTCAGTTGCTGTTGTCAGACACCAGGTCCCCTTCACCCACCTGGCTGAGCACAGGGGCAAAAGAAGGGATATGGGGTGAGTGAGAGCCACCTTTGCCAGCCTCCATTCGTGAAGGCAGCTCCTTTGCACTAGTGCCTATCCACCTGCATGGGCTGTCCACAAGAACTTGAAGAGTTAAAGCAGTGTTGTTTCCTGGTAAAACTACATCCTTACATTTCTACTCATGCTAGATCTGTTGTCATACCAAAGGGACTGCTGGTGTTGTTGGGTAATCTTCAGCATTAGTAATAGCATCAAAATACAAATCCAGGTGGTAGATTCAGGATTAGAAAGCCTGAAAAGCTGAGCCTTTTTTCACCTTGCCCTGTCTAGATACTCATAACTCAATTAGTTTCTTTCCCTTTTACCTGAAATAAAAAGGTGTCATTATGGTGACAAGAAATCACAAATAAAGGTGTCTACATTATGTGCAAAGCCATGCAGACATCATCTTTAAAGCACTGTTTGTAATTTTTTGCAGAACCAGTTCTTGGACTTAGAGTTAAATGTGCTCTAATTAAACATTGATTCACAGGAATGAAGGAATTTTTTTTCTCCTTTAAGAAAATGGATTTTAGGCAAGTAATGGAATAAGGGAAGCATAGTGTAACTTTGGGTTTATGTCAGAAAATAAGCTGCAAGTGACCTTTTACTTGCATTTAGAACTTAATATTTATTTTAGTTTTCCGTTTGTATTGTCTTTAGTTGTATCTTTTTTTTTGATTGTTTAACATACAGGAATTCTAGCCTTTCACAAAATATCTGAAGATGCAGTGAAAATAGATGGCTGACTCTGAAATTATATTTACACTGTTATTACAGTTTTCATATCAATTTTACCAGACTTTTACCAAGCTTTCTATTCTTATAAACCTTTTTCTTTTAGAAACTGTATGGAAATAATTTGGCAATGAATTACATTATAGCATAGCCTCATATTGTGAAGCCTTTTGGAATATTTTGTTGAGACTTAGGTTGGTATGACTCTGACAGTCATGGCATTTCTGTAAATCACAAAAAAATTTCAGAACCATTGTTAATTTGAGCTCCCTGGCTGAATGTTGTGACCCATATTTTCTAGTTCAGGATTTGTGCGGGCTGTTCGGGCGCCAGTTGCGGGCTACCCCAGACCGAGTCCCACAGGGTGGTCCTCAGTTGGCTGGTCAATGGGTGCCTGGATAGTGTAATTAAAATCCCCACCAGGAAGACGGAAGGACTCTTGAGCTGCTGGAATCCGAGCGGATTTATTGAGGATTGATTGAAGGAGTAGGAAGGCAGAAATAGGAGCAGGGAGACAACTACACTCCGGGAAAGCAGACTCCGAGAGACCCGGGGAAGGAGGGGCCAGAGTATATAACTGGGGAGGGAAGGCGTGACTAGAGTTCAAATGATCCAATGGGAAGAGGGTGTAAGGGAGGAGCAGGGATGAGGTAACATAAACTGGGCCAATGAGGGAAAAGGGAAGGAGTGGTTTACAGAGGGAACCGTTAGAAACAACGAGAATGGGGAACTTTCCAGAACTTAGGGAGATGACAACCACAGACAGGTGATGGGCATGTGCTCATTTGCATTGGGGGGCAGAGGACTCTGGGGAAATGCCTTATCTTAAATGACTGTAGTTTCCCAGGGCATTCCCACACTGTCTTCCTCATGGGCACATCCCAGAGATTTGTAGGGTCACATTTTCCTGTCACTCCTGTTCATGTGAATTAAAATCAGAAGCACAGAGAACACAGATAGTCAGATGATAACAAACTAGGATGACAGCTCAAGCCCAGTACTTATCCAGAATTTACATTAGAATCTGCTGGTACACTTAGGATTCTTCAAGAAGTTGGTCTTGTAGTGTCCAAATGCTTCTGCCTTACATTGTTTGAAACTCACTCTCTCGGATGGGCCAGTAGCACTTAAGTGCTTAGACAGACAGAAACGACTCTGTGAAATCTTTATTTCTCTCTGATACTTGTTTAGCAAAACACCTCAGCTCATGCTTAGCCCCAGATATATTAAACAGGGGCCTCATCCCAAACCAGATAAAAGCATTGGTTTTTTCATGTGTTTTGGAATGGATCCCAAAGCATTTAAGCACATGCTAAATTCTGTATTGGCTGAATTACCAAAAATTGGTAGTAGATAAAAATTTTAAAGGGAGGTAGTCAATGCATGTACACTGAAGGCAGTGAAGACATTTACCCTACATTTTGGAGACATTTGCGCTATACAAGTCTTTCCTGAATTCTCTTTCCTTTTTATTTTTTTTTTAACAATTTGCTTCTAGCACAACAGCCTGTGATTTTTGTTGATTTCCTGCTGTATTTTTCATCCGCAGTAAGCATCCTTCTTGCAAATAGCAGCTCAGGATGCTCACTAAAGAATTTGTAACATCGTCCTGCTCTGTGATGGTTTCAGAAAGTGACACCAATTGAAAATAAACTGTACATTTGGCTTTAGTGTATAATTTATTGTAACCTTCAAATCCGTTCCTTGTTCTGGATATTGTAGCGTCCATTCCTTCCTTTTATGATTCAGTCTGTGTGATTTTTACTACCATTCTGTCTCAGAAGCTTGTACTTCACCATTCATTCTGAACCCCTTTGGAAAACATGGGTTTCATCTTTCAAAATGAACCTGGATATGTGTGGTGTTTACAAATTTTAATTTCTTGGTTAGCTTCCCAGAATATGGGCTGATACCTATACATAATTAAAAAAAAAATAAACCAATAAAACCAAACCAGAGCAACCAAACAAAAGAACAGAAGTCAATCTGAATGAACTGCTATTCCTCATTCTTCCTTGTTTTGGTGCAATTTGGTGTAATTATCTACATTGCGGATGCAGAGATGTTTGAGTTTTTGCAGTATAATACTTTGCCACTCTTGTGTGGTGATTGCACAGGGCTTGCAGATATTTAGTCCCAAAGCTATGATTTCAGCTCTCTCTAGTCTTGCATTTAAAAGCAGGCAATTGAGATCAGCTTGTGTGGACCTGAATCTTTCGCTTCAACTATCTGTGCAGATACAGCTTATTACTAGTTTTATGCTAACAAGAAAAAGCAATAAAATATATTTTAGGAGAGATGTAAATATGTAGTGAAGGCTTAAAAAAATCTGCATACTGTTTGCATATCTAAGATATATATTGTCTGTCATTGACAGAAAATACATTTTATGCTGGAAGTTACTCCATTATGTGTAAGAAAGGCCCACTGTCTAGCATAGAAGGTTGCAAGTTCATTTCTTTCTTCTTAGCAGAAAGTTTTTACTATCTATCTCTATTTTTATGTTTTATTTACATTAGATGCCCTGATTTTCTTTGTAATGGCAAAAAGTGGTATTAAAAAAGCTCAAGTGGTTCTAGTAGGTACACATATGGCACCACACATTCTCTACCTTGGAATGTTCTGTTTATAGATATCCTTGTTTCCTTGTCTATGGAAAGATTTATAACCAGCTCTGTTTTCTGTCTTTTTCAATGCCATGCTTTCCCACTTAAGAAATCAATCATTTAGATGAAGCAGTATCAAATCAGTTTTTGAGATCCAGAAAAAATACATCTAGCTATACACCTTTTTCTTTGCTGAACAGCAAGAGGGTTTTTTTGCACAGTCTCCCTCTTTAAAAAAAAACAACCCACAAAAACTCTCCTGAGTGATCCTTCTCGTGAGCACAGCTCAGTTGGGGTTGATTGTTGTATTTGCCTCTGGGTTTGGAGGCTCTGGAGATCATCTAGTCCAACCTTCATCCCCAAAGCAGCATCAGCTAGAGCAGATTGCTCAGGGCTGTCTCCAGTTGTGCTTGAATGCTTCCATGGATGGTGACTTCCCAGCATCTTTGGGCAACCTGTTCCAGTGCCCAGCCACACTCACAACAGGAAAGTTTTTAATATGTTTGATTGGAATTTCCTGCATTTTTGTTCATGCACGTTGTATCTTGGTCTGTCACTGGGTATCACCAAGAAGAGTTTGCTTTCAAATTAACTCTCACCCACCCCAGTCAGGCATTTATACCAAGTCTTTGAACAGGACAGTGTCTTTCTCTTGGCATTTAAAGCTGTCAATTCAGATTTTCTCCCCTGTGCCAGGATTCACAAGGTAAATATTGCTATATATTGCTAACTGTCTTTGAGACTTTGGCCCCTTATGTTCCCTGCTGTTCTTGCTTACCTTCTGCCTTATTAAACTTCTATTCCCATTCCTTCCTCCCTGCCTCTGTCTGTGGATTCTCCCCATAGGAGAGACCAAATGTTACATAGCACAAATAAAATTGCATAAAAATGAATGTTGCCTCAAACTGAAGTATTTTGGGATCGAGTGAACATAAGCAATGGCTGACTCCAGGAACAATGCTACTGATTGTGAGAGGCCTGTTCAGAAGGAAGTGCTGTTTAAGGTGACAGTATTAGGCTTAGAGTCCAAGGGAGAGTGAGTTACATGTCATTTGTTATCCATTTGCTCCAAGACTAGAAAAATTTATGTTTCTTTGAGAAATAAGTTGGTATCAGAAGTAACCCTGATGGCCGCTCCACCAGTTCAGAAATGGATATAGTTGCCAAAATTTAAACTCCTAAATTTGAAAATGCACCCACAGACAGATCTTTTCTGCTCTGCGCTGTTTATTGCTTCTTCATGGGGGTTGTTTCATTACCCTGCTAATTACCCCTCATCTGTACTTTTACATAGCCTTTAACAGGATCTCCTGTTTATTATAAAGGTGTTTTTAAAAAAATCCATCTTGGTTTGAAGGATATCTGTATTCATTATTTCTCATGTATCATGCTTTTTGGGAAGAGAATTGATATTTCTGTGCTCAGCAAAAAGGACGAAAATGAAAAGCACAGTTATATACCAGAAGCAGTATCTTCCTTCAGCACAGCAATTTTTCAGCAGAAACTTGTGCAGTCTCTTACCTTCCTTTGTTCAGATCTCTTTGTAGTGGTTTACAATTGACAGTGAAGCTTTCTTATTTCTGCCATTGGCATAAATGACTTACCCACAATTTCAAGTTTATATTAGTGTGAAAGGAAAATTAAGTCTTCTGTGCCTTTTCTTTGTCTGCATTATCAGACTGATACAAACTTGGGTGTGGGTATTGGACATTTTTTCTTTTTTTAATTGTCAGTGTTATAGATTCTGGTCATATGAATAGTGCTGCTGAAGATATAAGTAAATAAATAAAATAGTGGTGTAAAGGTTGTGTCTTAGAGAAAATCTCAGCATGATTGTGCAGAATAGAGTGACCTTGTTGTGCTATTACATTAAATGTTTACAAATATAAAGTCGAAGATAGCACATACACAAAAAAGAGAACCTGATTCTCACATCCCAATGTGAATAATTGAATAATCACATCCCAAAAATTGAAGCACATCAGCATTTACAGTCTGTCTTTCTGAAGCCTGCAGTTGTTATTTTGCCTCATAACCTCTTCCTCCCATCGTAGCTGAGCCCTTGCTGTGTAACTGTGTGCACGTGGTTCTGTATCCAGTGAGCTCTGTGTGAGTGCAGGATTTGCTTCCCACACAGGAACTGTTGTAAACACACTCATCTCTGTCAGAGGGAGTCCTTCACTACTGTAAGTGATCTGCAAATGTTGAGGCCAGCCTGGAGTTCTCTGGACGGGTTCAGCTGCAGTGATGGATGTGGAAATCTGCTGTAGCACAGTATCTCCACGTGCCTTTCCATGACTGGTGGGTTTTGTTTGATGATACACTGAAAGTCATGAATGACAAGACCTCTGTGATGCAGGGGAGCATCAGAGATCCCACACAATACACTAGTGTTTTATCAAGGGTTGTTTCCTGTGGAACCCCATATCTGTTTTTACAAGTGATACAGTTACTTGATTAGCAGGTAAACTTGCAACAGCTTGGAGCCAAGCAACCCATGAAATGCAAATTTAACCTGTGTGTTTTTCCTAGGTCAGTAGGGTCATTCACCTTGCAATGGCTTTAAAACATTAATAAGTGCTTGTCTGTTGTCTGCATTGTCAAAGGCAGTAGCCACAAAATGGCATTTCTTTACCATAGGATGTGTAGGGTGTCTCTGCAGTAAACAAACATATGTTTGCCATCACAGGAGAATTCCACCAAGGAACTTTAGAGCACAGCAGGCTTATGCTCTGTAGTCAGAAACTTTCTGCAGAAGGTTCCTTTAGGGCTTCATTGCCCTTGAGTAATTTGTGGCATCTGATTCATTTTCCCCTGGCAGCTATATATGAAGATGATGCTAACAATATGGCAAAGACTTTGGAAGAGTGTCAGGGATGAGCTGATCAAAAACATGTGAGAATGCACACCCTCAGACTGACTTTAAAAGCAACATTTTTTTGCACATACAGAAATTCTTATTCTTTAAATACATATTCAACACCACAGTTAGTGTAGACATATCACTATTCCAGACTGTGATATGTACATCAGGCAGCTTTTGTAAAAGTAACTCATACAAAATATTATTTATTTAAGCAACTTTGAAAGCAGGATCTAATTGCTTATCATTTGAGAGAGCTGAAAATAGAAAAGAATTTGATATCCTTACTCACGATGAGTGGTACTTTATTCCGCAATTTCTCCTATTCTTTGTACTGAAAAAAAGAAAAAGGGATGGCAAGTCTAGAGCTATTATAAACTATGAAGAAATACAGCTTTTACACAAAGACAGCTTCATATCTACTGTTGTCAAGAAACAGATGCTTCAGGTAGCATTTGAATAGATATACAGGAAAGAAGGGTTGATTTCAATCCTATTGCATTTAAGCAGGATTTCAGCATAAATCATAAAATACAATGGGCTAGTGAATATTTCTATTTCAGTTTCCTTTGGTGTAGCTTGAACTTGAAAATCAGAAGTGCATGACACTGTACTAAAACAACTGTTAATAATTAGGAAAATACTCGTGACTTTCTGAAATGTTTGAAGCTGTTACCTTTGCTTATGGATAACCTTGATCTGTTCTCATTTTACTGATTTCTCTGTCTGGGGATCAAGGTTTGTCAAATTGTGGGTTGCTTTACTAGAACATGAGTTCCATCCATCACACATCTGCCCTGGTACCTTTTTGCTAAAGGATACCTGGATAACTGCTTTTCCATGTAGTGCAGAGCACAGTGCTCAGCTAGAGACTGCAGCACAGAACATTATCTTCTTTCTTTAGCATCACCAAGAAGGCTAAATTGGGAAGTACTGTGTGCACATCAACTTACTAAAATTCACAGAATTGCAGAAAATAGGATAAGAAAGGACTTCCAGAGATAGCAAGTTAGTAATTTTGCCCCTGGCAACATTTTTTTATTACTATGTTTTCATATAGAAAGCTGCTTAAAGTCTAACCCGAATCTAGCTAGCACCCTGCTAATGTAGAACAGACGTGAAGAATCCTTTGCAGCATATTTTACATATTTGGAAACATTTATCACAGCTCCTCCATTCTCTTCTCTTCTCTTCTCTTCTCTTCTCTTCTCTTCTCTTCTCTTCTCTTCTCTTCTCTTCTCTTCTCTTCTCTTCTCTTCTCTTCTCTTCTCTTCTCTTCTCTTCTCTTCTCTTCTCTTCTCTTCTCTTCTCTTCTCTTCTCTTCTCTTCTCTGGCATGGATTATTCTTTTTGCTTTTTTTGGCCTTTCAGCAGCAGATCCAAATTTGTGCTGAAGTCAAATGCCCAGACTGAATTTACTATCAGTGCTGCTGAATAGAGTGAAAAGATAATTTCAAAACCCATTATGTATGTCTCATGATTGTTTGCTTTTTTTAGTTGCTAAAACCTGTATTGATGATTTTGCTGCCACTGAGCACACATTTGTGACTTGTAGCTCTGGAGATGACTGCCATTGTCACTGAAGGCTGCCCCACTTTAGGAAGTTAAAGCATCAATTAAATTAGCTAAATGTTTATATTGCTGACATCTGGCTAGCAGAACAGATGTATCTTTGTTGGAATAGAAATCCATAGAAATCAAAGGTTATGCTCAGAATAAGATTATAGCATCATAATCTCATTACTTGGGAGGGGGATGTTGAGATTAAAAAGAGATTGAAATTGAATGCAGTATGCACCAAAACTGATACTTGTTACAGAGAAAATGCAAATGGAAGAAATTACAGGAGGCATGCCTGATTTGAACTTCAAAACAGTGAAAATAGCATTTCATTTCTATTTTTATTTCAAACCACATCCAAGAAAAGGAATCATGTAGATGGAGACAAAAAGAGACTTCTAAGTGCTTTTATTTTCAAAATTTTTCCTAGTGAGGGATGGATGGCAGGGGATTTTATGCCCCAAACAACACTTAAAAGTGCTTTTGCTTTTTTAATACTGTCCTTCGACTGAGAAAGGGAGAGAAAGAAGCAGACAAGGTGCCCTGACACATCACTTCTAAGTGATTTCTCTCCCAATAGTATTCAAAAGACTGATAGAAGATTTTTTTTTTTTGTTGGATATTTTTGTTCTGTGACTTGGCAGAAATAAAATGGGAAGATGAAGGGAGAAAGCTCTTGCTTTTGGAGCAGTATTAAATTCTTGACTGTAGCTTTAGTTGTGAGGGTGATTGGAAGGATAACCTTCTCTATTTGGCATGGCATGCTACAGAATTTTATTGCTACATCGTATGTATTTCTCATTGTGGGTCTCTTGTTCCAAAGTATGTAGCTAGCCTAGTCAGGGAGCAAATCCCAAGTCAAATTGTCTCATGCATAAAGAAAGACAGTTTGGAAGGCAGGAGTCATTAGAGGGAAAGGATTTTTCATTTTAGTTATGAAATTTAATTTGTTTTCACTGTCTTCTCTCCTTCGCGTCTCTAAAATACTGATAGAGGTTATAATTTCTGACAGTGGTGTTGATTGTGGCATGTAGGTAGGTTCCAACAGCTGAAACTGATAGTGTGATATCGTGATGGAGCCTGTCACATAGAGACAAGATTGGAAGGTGCAGCTGAAAGAGTATAATTGGTATAAATGAAAATCTGGAATCAGAACAGGCCTGAAATTAGAGAAAGTTCATATCTGCATGCAAGTTTCACAGCTCTCATCCAAGTTCTGAATTTTAGCAATGGTGTTTCAAGTGAGGGCTGAGCAGCACTGTGTGATCATAGGGATAAGGATGAGAAGGAAGCCCTTCCTCAGCAATATAGCAGAGTACCGAGCAAGCACATGGATTTTAATCCTGCCAGAAAATGATTCTGTCTCCTGTTGCTTCATGGCAGATCCTGCCTTTCCTATTTTGGAGTGCTTTCCATCTCTGGCATTAGTGATGACTCCCATCAGACACCTGTGGTCTCTCTGCTGATGGCTGATTGATCATACATGCAAGGCAGGGAAACAGCCTTACAAACCTTTGATCAGTGTCCTCAAGTAGAGTATGTTTTATGCATTAAATTTGACTCGAGGATTTCAGAACCATGGACTGCTTTCTCTTTAACAAAATTTCAGAGTATTTGAAAACTGAGGAAATTTTTTGTGCCTGTCTGTACTTTGTCAGTTTTTTTTTTCTTTTCATAAACCTTTTTTCAAAAGCAGTTGTTCTCGCTTTTTCTTGAAGTTTTTCCAGCTGCTGATAGTGTTCAAAATAGCTCTGTGCTGTGTGGGATCAAAACAGTTTTGGCATTAAAATAAAGCACAGCATTAACTGTTTTGTTTCAACAATAAAATGGGAAAGAAATGAATAATTTTGGAAAAATAATTATATTATCAGATAGGCAGTACTACAGAATTTGTGAGGTGTATGGGTTATCTCCACGATTCATTACATTTTGATTTGAAATGTGTGGATGTGGAAGTAAATAGCAATGTGTTTAACAGTCACCCCAAATAGCATTTAATCCCCCCAGATCAAATGGTTTGTGGGTAGAAGGGTGTCCTGGGAATATCGAGGCAGGATAACAGCCATGCTCTTCACATTTAATTTGTTAATTAACAGGTAAGAAGAAGAAATGTCTTGTGTCTGGTCAGGTATCCATGAGCAGCAGCCAGATTCTTTGCCCTTTCCAAATGTGCTCTGAAGAAGAATGGAGTCGTGCTCCTTGTTTTGCCCATTAGATAGCATTATCTCTGTGGAATGCCAATTCATATCTCCTTGTGCCGTGTGTGGTTCTCACATATGGGATTTTAATAACCTTCATGCTGTGCTATGAATTCATAAACAGGGCTTATAGAGGAAAAGCACCACAGGACTTTATTTTTTAATTATTGCTCTTTTGAAAAATGGGGTCTGCAGGAGTTTTGCAAGGGTCTTGTGACAGTCAGCAATTGTTTTGCTGCTGCAGTGAGGTTATTCCAAGAGGAGCAGATAAATACAGTATTTACTTCTGATTTTTCAGAATTGATTTTCAGTATCCTACATTTTGTAGCCACTATAATTCTGGTGTTTTATAACTGGACTTTTGAAGGTCTGATGGTATGGGAGTTTTCCTCATTTTTCTGGAATGTAATGTGCATTTGATGTTTTAGAACATACCTCTCCTCCTCATCCCTCCCCCTGTCTCAGCCTGTGAAGCCACAGTTTACTGCTCAGTTGACACTAGTACATGGCGGCAGTTTAGATTTCTGTTCTGAAAAAGACCTATTCATTCTAGATCATTGGGGTTTTTTCTTTCTTTTTATCCCTCTTCTCCTTGGAGTCCAGTTGAGCCACCACTTCTGCATCTCAGCCATGTCCCTGTACTGGTGAAGAAGGCACCACTGTTAGTTAGTGGAGCTAGAAAGAGCAACAAAAACTCCCAGCACTGGTCTTCAGGTATGGCATGGTATATCACCTTCTATTCACTGCTAAGAGCCTTAGAAAGTAGTCTTATGAGGAGGACTCAGTAAACTTAGCTTTCTCTACAAACAATTGGATACGGTCTATTGGATACGGCCATTTTAGCAGTCCAGGCGCTGGTTCACACATGCCGGGAGGGAAATTGCACCATGTTCCCTGTCCATACCCTGTGCATACCAGCTGGAATGAACCTGTGGTCATTCGGGATTCCAGTCTTGTGACTGTGTCTAATAATATTTTATCTGGAGTAAGATTTATTAGGTGTAGGTTCTGTGCAGGATTCTTATAGGACATGCAGATCCAGTCTTTAGCCCATTTTCATTTTAGGAATGTTTCTCTCTCCTGCTTTATTCTGTATGATTTTGTGTGTGACAGGCAGTGGAAAGAACCAAGAACAGACAAGAAAAAAAGGGAATAATTTTTCACTAATTATTTCAATATTTTGTTGTCATTTTGCATTCTTTTATTTCTAAAGAAGTTCCCCAGGACATTGAATAGTCCTCATTATTAAAAATGTGTGCTGTCTTTTTCATTAAAATTCATTGAGCTTCCCCTTGGTTCTTAGTGATAGAACTGTAGAACTACTGAAAAAAAAGTATGTTGGAAATAACCTCTGGAGACCACCTTGTCCAATATCAACTATAAATAGGACTAACATCAAGGTTAGGTCAGGTCTCTGCCTCTTCAAGCTTTGAAAATCTCTAGGAACAAAGACTCTAGAATCCTTTGGGTACCTATTTCAAAGCTTAATTGCCCTCTGTCATAAAAGTGCGTTCCTTGAAAAAAGGATTCTTTTTAAATGGGATATATATATATATATAGAGTCCATCAGGTTTTTTTCCTCAGCTCATCCTGGGTCTTTTGTAGCCGTGAGAACACTGTGAATGTCTGACACCATGTATGATGGGGTAGCTGAACACAGACACACACAAACTTCTTCATGCTGCATCTATAATTCTTCAGTGGTATGACTCAGAGAGAGGAGATGCCAAAACTTGCACAGTTGCTTTGTAAATATTTTCTTAGAGTTAAGTTAATACATAACTAGACCCTCCATCTCTCTCGCTTGCTCCTTTGGATGTTGTTAATACATATATACATGTATGTGCTTTTTTTAAAGTCACTAAGCAAACGAGAACATAGAGCTAATGTTGAGTATGGAAAACTTTTCCCTTGTATACTGTTTATAGAAATGAAGAAATGTTATTTCTATGCTTTTCCTCAGCATAAGATGTAACCTTGACACTTGTTCATTTCCTTTGGATGATTATTATATAATTATTTGACTTCAGCTGATTTTTTTTTCTTACTCAGCTGCATCCCCGAGTCTCTCACACCAGCTTTAAGGCCGTGAGGTGGAACTTCCCCTCTCAGTTCCCACTGTGCAGTTGTGAGCTGTTGGTAGCTTGAGGTGCAACAGAGCCTGTAGTGTGGAGCAGCATTGCTCCAGATGGAGGACGAAAGGAGAGGCGCAACTTGTTTGCTTAGAAGGCACTTCTCAGTATTCCATGATCTCTTCTCTTTCTAGGCCCTCAGCTGAGATGTATTTTGCCACATTCATAGTGCCAGCAAGCCACAGCAGGCAGATGCTCTCAGAGGGCACTGATTTTCTTTCTCACGTTGCTCTCCTGTAGGACCTGTTTTGTCAGAACCATGGTAGTCACTGCTGTATCAGTGTGAGTTACAGAGCCACTGATGAGCTTAGATGTTGACCTTTAAGATTGCTTTTCAAGTTTCAAAGATCCTGCTGTCATTACAGTCCTTGGAAACATTAGGAACCGCAAGCTATATTAAAGCCAATAGTCTAAAAGAACAAAACAAAAAAACCTTCACAAGGTCTGTGCACTCACAAGCAGAGTGGAAATGTAGAATCTGATGCCTGCATGGAAGCTAATGTGGCCTTCAAGACTTCCATCCCAGAGATAGACTTGGGGCAGGAAATCATTTCAGTAGTGACCAGGGAAGTCCATCCAGCCCAGAACATCAGTATGTGTGCTCACACACAGAGAAGGAGCACTGTATTCTGGCTTTGTGAGTAGGCAACTTACATCAAGAAAGCACTCTGCATCCTTTTCATGGGTTGAAGCTGAATCACAGCTGAAAGGCCTCTGAGCTTCCCAGGCAAAGGAGTAGCACCATGATTTTGTAATCTTGTCCATCCATGAGCTGCAAATCCAAATTGCTCTTCCCAAAATTCCTATGTTAGGTGAAGTCTCCATGAAGTCTTTGGCCATGTCAGTGGGAGTTTTACTTTTAGCTGTAACGGAGGCAATGAATGTGCCATAGATTTACCCAGAAAGTCAGTGTATAGGTATGTTGCAGTGGTATTTTTCTTTTGAAGATGTATGAAGGACTAAAAATTAATTTTGCTGTTAAAAATTTAAATTATAGGTAGAAGAGCTATATGATTATAAATATCCATTTTGGAAGTAGTATTGTTTATATCTTGCAACTGTGTCACTGTGAGGCCAGACTATGTAGAGGAGAAAAGATTGATAGGGTTTATTATTTTCATCTTTTGATAAGGTTTTGTTTTGCCATTCCTTCTAGCATGTTTCACCTCCTAACTTACCAGCTCATTTGTGTGTGTGTTACTCAGCACCTCGGGCCTTGGTTTGGTTCTGAGCTCTGTGCTGAGGATGCACAGACCTGCACAGGGCCCTTGACTTCCGTAAAGTTTGGCAGAGGTTGCTGAGCTCAGGGGCTTTTCTCCAGTAAAGACACTTATGTGAGGGGTAAATGGGGCTGTTTGGGATGTGGCAGGAGCAGAAGCTGCGCTGTCCAGCTCCATGAGTAGGGATTACTGACAGAAGGATCTTTCCATTATTTACAAGTCACTTAGCCCCAGAGGTTTCCCCTCGAGTTTCTGCTTACTGAGTTACTGCAGGTGTTGTTAGTCCATGCTACAAAATGTTGTCTGCATGAAATCTGCACTGATTAAAAGGTTCTTAGTGGACATATGCACCAAGGCAATGATGCAAAAGCAATCAGAAGACAGTATATGTACAGTGATTTTTTTTCTTTTGAAACAGATCTTCAACTTCAAAGTTTTAAAATATGCAGCTATGCTTCAATAGCTTTCATTAATGACTTAAAAAAAACATAAAACACATCTGCCTAATAATTTAAGCAGAACTTTCTAATCCATTTTAAATTTTTGTCCTAGTGCCCATTGCCATAGTGTTTGAAATTTCAGGTGTCTGACAAAATGATGATTTGATCTTTTATCTTTCTGAAACTGAAATGACTTTATAATTTTAAAATAGAAGATATTTCAAACAATTACATTTTTGTACTAAGACTTTCTAAGTGAAATTTTAACCTGAAACTACATTTTTAGAGAAAATTTTAAATGTTTTTACAGATGACAGTCATAAGGTGGTACTGCAAATATTGCCAATGTACCAGTGAAAGCAAATGAATGTGGCCAGAAGTAACTGTGTATTCTCTTCTAGATAAGGCATCCTGCAATTAAGAACACTGGACTTAGAAAGCTTCTTAAAGCTTATTTTGTCAAATGAAAAATGCCACTGGTTTTAATGCTATTGTAATAAACCTTATTCTTATTCCTGGCATGGATATTATAATTCTTTTAATTTCAGAAAAAAATAGATAAATTAGCATTTTAGCTTATCACTTTCCTTCCATGCATACAAATAATTTGTCAGGTAGACCACCAAGGGAGACAAAATTAAATAACAGGTCTAGACAGCATGGAACCAAAATAAATTAGAGGTTAGGGTTCCAGCCTGTTAGGCGGGTTTTCATGGGAAAGAGGAGGAGAGGTTAATACAAGGAAGTTTTTCTGACAGTTTTTGCTGCCTACCTTGATATTGTTTCCCCATATCAAATCCCAAATAAATTGACCTGAAATAAGATGTAAACTTTATATTAGAAGTCCCCTAGTTTATTTGTGATTCTAATTTTTTCAAATGTATTTAGATTAGAGGCCTTACAGGCATTACTGCATCTGTGATTCAGCCAACTAAGTTCCTAGATAATGGTCCATGATTAATGGTGAGTGCTGATAATAGGAGGTTATTAGAGAAAGCAAACTTGGAACAAATCTGCTGTATACATAATATACTTTACCGCCATCTGCGGGTATTTATAATAAATACAAATTAAAGTCAGCAGTTAGACCAACTCATGTTTTCCATATGTGACAGAGAATTCCTTAGACATAGTCTTCCAGTAGGCATCTTCACTGTAGGAATTTCCATTAATTTTTTTGCAGAGATACTTACTATTACCTGCACAGGAGAAACAGTTTTTGTGGATAGGGTTCTTTTGGCCTTAGTTACTGTCAAGGATGTCTTTCTAGAGTCTACTCTGTAAGGAAGGATTGTGTGTTACATGTTACCTCTGCTCTGCTGCCACACATTATTGGGTGTGAAAAATTAGTTTTGTCCTTTCGTACTGAGATGCATTTGCTATTCAGCCCATGTGCGAACAGGACATTCCTCCCTTTTATGTCTCCTTGAGTTGTGACATTTTACCTCCTGGTGGTTTGCATTGTTTGCTGAGCAAATATGTCTGTATAGAGAAGAAACAATTTTTATCTTCCTTATTACTAAATGTAAAAAGCTGAAAAGAAGTGTGATACAGACAGAGAATTGCAGAAGATAAATTAGAGCTAAATATTATGATACCAATAACTTGCTGAATCAAGTGACATGTTTTGCTGGTAGCAAAGGTACTGTTGCAAATACAGTTCTGCAGCAGAGTGACAAAAGGGGTGCCATTGTTAGGATCAGCTTGTGTTGTGCTCTGAGTTGTTTATGCTGTTTGATGGACAATGTCTGGTTTACATGGTGCTTTTCCAGTAACTTCTGTGCACAAAATTCAAGTAGTACTGAGGGCAGCTGAACAATGTGGTGGATGTTAAGATAAATGACTTACTGGATTCAGCATTCGACAAGCAGTATTTGGTTGGAAGAATTCCCGGCTTTTGAACTATTACAAAGTCATGATATTTAAACCCTGTGTGTTTGTAAATGGGTGATAGATGAAGTGCCACAAACATTCTGGTTAGTTATGGTCATCATGTAAACCTCTGGGATGAAGTCAGGAATACTCTAGAACTAATGTTGTTTGGTTGGTTTTCCATTTTGTTCAGCTGTGAAGCTAATTTTTTCATAGGCTGTTTTTCAGAGTGAATGCTGTTTTAGTGCCTACTTCGTGAACTTGCCTGTGTAGGGTGTGCATGATGGAGTTTGCCTCCCTTCCATAACAATTCAATCCTCAAAAGTGTTTGACAGGAGCATTTCCACATATGTTCTTGGGTGTACTTGTCTCTTTATGCTGATTTTATATATACATATCTATGCCAGAGAGTATTCTGCTTTTCTTCCAGTTCAGACGTGATTGTTGTGTGGATCTGCATGCCTAGGGATGTCAGGGTTTCTGGTTACCTACAAACTATAGTACTGTATGCTGGACTGAGCATATCCATTTTCATCTGTTTTCTACTTGGCCAGTTGCAGTGTAATGGACAAAAGCTTTTCTCTCTGCCTATTCATGCCTAAATTATTTGATTGACATGTCTGATTTAGTTTTATTCACAACAGTTAGTTTATAACTTAACAAATATCTTTAGGAGTTTTAGTTCTTCTTTGCTGGATTGCATTCCCAAACATCATGGTTTATCTTCTCGGCTGTATAGCAGTATTTTGCTTTTTCTCAAATCCTTCTTCCCTTTCTTTCCCTTTTAAGCACTAAACTACATTCTACCTTTTCATAGGTGTCTGAATTTTTTTCTGTTCTCTCTTCTGTGTGTTCATTCCATTTATTTCCTCCCCCTTCTGTGACATGATCCATTCATGTAAATAAGAGCACGTCCTTTCTGCCGTCCTGCCTAGGGTCAGGGCAGTTTGCCAGGCACCTGAGACACAAAGGAAAATGGGTCTTCTGCAGAGTGACTGAGAGTGCTCATGCCGGACAGGTCTTCATATCTTCAGGAAATGCCTTAGGGCAAAACTTTCTTCACCTGCCACTCTCAGTGCCCTAAGTCCTTCAGAGCTGTTGACCATCAGTCCTCCAGAGCTCTGCCTCTCCCGGGTCTTTCTGTTGTAATTGAAGCCCTGAATCTGGCAGCTTCCTTCCTTCATTAACCCTCCATGCAGAGGTAGAACAGTTTCTCCTGTTCTTATTTACTCCCTGCCACCTTTGTATTTTTAAGCCTTTTTTACCAATAGAGCTATTGAGAGTGTTCCAATAGTTTATTATTCCAGAAGAAAATACTAGTGTAGGCTTATTTAAAAGGTATCAGTTTCCATTAAGTTTCAGCTGGAAATCAGGAAAAATGAAAAAAAAATGAAAAAGACTGTTTTTTAATGTGAACTCCCATTCTTTCACCTTTTCATAATAAAGAAGTGTTCAATTGGAGAAGCATTTTTACTCCATTTTAGAAAATTACTTAAATACAATTTTTTAAAAATAGAAAGTTAAAATATTTTGATCAAGCTGGACATGGCTTTTATTCAATTTTAGTAAATTTTGTTTTATGAGATTATAATGAGAGGTATGATCTTTCACTTTTCAATTTTTGCCTTAAAGTACTGGAAAATGCCTAAAATACATAACAAGACCTGGTTTTATTCTTTATAGGTCATATACTTGATTCTTTCTACTCAGAGTTTCTCAGGTATATTTGAGGCATTTGGTTTTCAGCTCTTGGTATTGTGAGATGTACTTAATTCTTGCTTTGTTTCAAAGCTGCCTGTATTGTTCCCAATAGGAGCAGGAAAATCAACAACATTCTGGTGAGCATGTACTCTGCTGTATTTTGAAAGAGGTAGGAGCTGGCATGGAGTTGTCTGGAGCTGTCTTAAAAGTGAGAAAGATGACACTGCATCACTTTGCACTGTGATTCGTGTTTGGAAGGATTGAGTTTCTGGTTTGGTTTTTTTCCTTTCCATGAGAAAGCAAACTAAAATGTTTCAAAAATACACTTGCTGGTTGAAAGTTTAGATAGGGTGAGTGACTTTGGCCCACAAGTTTCAACCTCTGCCCAAAGTCTGAGCTTCCTTTGTTTTTCTGTCTCATTACCACTGACATGAGGAATCCACAAGATACTTGTTCAAGCAAAGGGCTGGTACAGCCCCTTTAAGGAGCTGTAACAAGAGCTGCAATCAAACAGTTCTGTAACAACTGGGTCAGTGTGTATAGAAAGACTTTCAAATACAGTTATTTATTCAGTCTCCTGCTGTAAGATTAGTACCATTATGTGCCTCCTATGCACTCCCCTCCAATTCATTTAATTTAAATAAAAACTTTCTGCTAGAACTCATGTACATATCAGTGACATTCATCTAAATCAAATATCCCAGGCACTTGAGTCTCGGGGACAGTCTTATGAAGAAGCAGATGATATTTTATTTATTTGGAAGTGGGATGCATGTTGATGTTGGGCTTATTTCAAAATAATGCCAAAATGTTAAAATCTTTATGAAATCTTAACATTAAATTTTATGAAGACAGACATGTTTGCTGGGACGTGATACTGAGGGCTAGGACCAAAATCAACTGCTGAAGGTAAAAAAACCACAATACTGCCATAGGGGGCAATAGGGAACAAACACAAACTCAGAGTAATCAGACCTGTCTTTTTAATAATTTTTATCATTTTTTGCTTGATGTTAGTAATATAATGTCATTTATATACAGTACTGTACTAATTTGGTGGTGCTTGCTGGGTGAACACACTAATACTATCTTTCTTTTCTTTAATGTGCTGAATTTTTTCCTAGAGAAGCTTGGCAAGTCTTTTCTCCCAATCAGAGGTCTGAAGAAATTGAGTAAGTGTAGATAAAACCAGTTTGTTTAATCACTGAAACACAGGAAAAATTAAAATACATTTTTTGCTTGTAGAGAAAAGCAATAAAAACAATGCCAGACGGTTAATGCCTCTCTTGTACCTTTCATTTCAAAGACCTCAAAAGAATATCAAGAAGAATAAAGGCAAAATCTATTCCCTATTGGCATCATTATAAATGTTGTATCCTCTGAAACATCCAAGAAGAGTAGAAGAATAAATGGCATTGAAATAAAGAAAGTGTCTCTAGAGCTTTGTTCAATCGGCTTTGTTAGAATTCACTCAAATAGGATGATTATAAGAAAAGATCTCATTTGTTTCAACATTAAAGGAGCAAATTAATATGTGGCAAGCTGCTAATAATTGCCTCATTATGTAGTGAATGGGCATTGCGTCCAATTTACAAAATTACAATCATATTGTTAAAGTAACAACTGAGAAAGTTTAGTCTGAGTTTCCTAACTCTCTGTGTGATTAGCTGTGGGATTCAGAGTGGAACAGAGTTGGTGGTTGGAGAGAGCGTGCCACCAGTCTATAGTGCTAAGGAGCCACAAGAGAAATTCAGCTTTTCTTTAGTGGAAATTCCATCTGCAGAGGTCCTGAGCTGGGTTTGGTCCAGCTGAGGAGTGAATCTGGCAGTCTCTGCTGAGACCAGAGCTTGGCATGTGTCTGCTCTGTCCAGATGTTATTTTGTGGTTCAGAGACCTGGCCTGAGATCATCCCCACATGGACCTCAGCAGATGTACAGGGCTGTGGCTGGGAAACTTGGTGATCCAAGATCTGTGCCATTGGGAAACCTACCCATACAAATGGTTCTGTGGCTGGAATTTCAGTCTCCTGATGGAGACACTGGAAATGGTGGGGGAGTTGTCAAACTTGGAAAGTAAGCAATTTTCCAAATAATGAAATCCTGTGTTGGAGAGAATCATGTTTTGTGACCTACTTTAGTTGGATTTGCTTGTGACCTTTTCTAATTCTGGCTGATTTTGTTATTTAATGATTTGACCTTTGATTCTGTGAAGCCACTTCAGTGCTAAATGCAAAGATTTAATAACTAGAACTGTTTGATAAGTGACCTTTATTACACAGCTATTTCTCTTTGCTAGAGAAATGGCACTGTTTTGCGAGTTCTAATTCACAGTTTTAATTATCTTTTCCATTGTCTGTAAGCTTGCACAGGAAATGGAAAGGTCAGACATTTCATTTTCTTTACTGATTAAAATATAAGTGTTCCTTAACAGTTACGATGTATCATTCAGGAAAAAGATGGGACTATTTGTCGGAACCAGCACCCAGCTGCTCTCCTGAGGTCTTCTACATACTTGTGGTTAGCAAAAAAAAGAGAAATTTTCCAGCAGTAATAACAGCTCAGCCCCCTTGCTGTTTAGAGATGAGATAAATGTCTAAGTGCATGAAAAGAGAAGAAAACCTGAATGGTTCTTAATATTTCTGTCTTTAACTCATTTATCTATGATGCAAGTGAATGAAGATCTTGTGGGGGTGAACCTTGGCCTGATTTTCTGGGTCCACAGAGGATAAGAAGTAACAACACAAGTTTCTGTGTGGTCCTGCCAATCTGTTTCAATCCTACTGTTGCTGGACCATCTCTGCAGATGAAGAGGGCAGCCTGGACCCATTTGTATTGTATGTGGGTTCATGTGTGTTACTGAAACCACCCTTCTCATCTGTGACACAAACGAGCACCACAAACTGGTGGCCTGTCTCTATATGGGGTTCAATGAGTGAATATTGATGTGTGTTTTCTCATATGTTGAGGGAGATATGATGCAAAAAGATGATGGAGGCAGTGGAATATCTGTCATAGGTCTCAGCCTCCTAACTCTGGGATCTTTGTTGGGAAATGTGCGTATTAGGACGTGTAAAATCTACATTGTAAAAATATTTATTGTGAGATAGATCTGGGAGGGGGTTAGCCTCTGACTCTGTTCAAGAAGAGCAGATTATATGTTGACCTAGTGTAGCCATTCAGTATTATGAAAGCACTTTATAAATTGGAACAAGATAAATGAATCACAACAAAAGAGCTAGAAAACCAGGGGACACAGTTGCAGGAATGAGTGTACTCAGCTTATTCAAGCAGAACAGTTGCACTCAGTGAATAGAAAATGTGCAATGCATTTCTAACTAAGGTGAGGAAATTCAAACAATTCCAAATTTAAGAGAGCAGCTCCATTTTAATGGAGAAGGAAGAATTTAGTGAAAAAAGCAGCTCTGAGGATGAGACAAATTTAAATAGAACCATATTCTTGACCAAATTGGCTTTTCCTATCTAGCAGTTTCATATTCAGCATTTGTTAGTTTGAAAGTTCAGCCTGAAAGCTATAAATTAATCTACTGGGTCTGTAACAATTCACTTCATGCTAGAATATGAGTTATGCTCATGGATTTGTTTAGGTCACCCAGCCATGTCCTCATAATGTATCTTAGAGAGAATTTCTGTAAGTAAGCAGTAAACAGAAAGACTGCTCCGTTCAGCTGCATCTCCTGGGATTTCATCCCTGCTGTCAGAGAGCCATGCAGGATAGCTCTCTAAAACTGTACCAGCTATAAAAAATGCATGGTGTTCTGTAAAGGAAACATTGACACTGCTTTTGTATTCAATCAGGAATCTTTAGCTACTGGCGAAATGAGGAAAGAATGTTTTCCTGAACCAGCCACATAATGAAATCAAATCAATCACAACAGAGAAATCAAAGCTTTGAAATTGTGAGGTTTACTGCACAAGTCATGCAGGATGCACCTTAATTCAGTACAATATTTGTTACCCACAGATGAGATATTTTAGCTGTTACAGTTTGGCTTTCTTCAGATGTTTGTCTCTTGTCCTTGCATTATTCCCCCTTATCAAAGAATTCAGTTTTTTTTTCAGCAATTCCATCCTAGGGTTATAGTGGTTAAATGTAGGCAGGCTATTCATCTACATCAGCTAAATGAAGTGTGATTTTGAAGAGAAATAACCACAAGTCTGATCAGAAAAGCACCTAGCATCCTGTCAGAGTACATGTCCAAAGAACATGAAGGGAATTTTTCCTAAAAAATACTAAACTGAGGTCACTGGTTCCCAGTTGTGAGCATGACAGAGGATCAAGTCTGTGACCATACAAAAAAAAATTGTAGGTTATCTCTGACCTGGATGATCTTCTGTAGGTTTTTTTTGTTTGTTTGTTTGTTTGTTTTTTTTGATGGATCTAGTTTTCATTTGATTTCAATTTCAGACTGAACTCTTTATACAATCCAATTTAAATAGAGGGCATTTTCTTTTAGTCTGTAGGTACAAAACAACAAAAAGGCATTTACTCTTTATACTCTGAGAAATGGAGTATCAGATGGGTCCTTATATCTCTGTTATATTATTTTTTCTATTTTCAATTCATACTGGAGTAATAGCACCCTAGAACATGGTCACAAAATACTGTCTTTGACTATATTTTTCTCAGGATTAAGTTCCTAGTTCAGGTGTCACCAGTCCCTCTACCTCTCATTTTCCATGGATCATAACTGCTCTGTGGAGAGAACAACATATTCCTCTGTCCACATCTCCTTTCCAACTGCAGGATTTTCATACTATTAGATTGCTTTTTAGAGATACATTTTGCATTAGACTTCTGTCATAAATTTGGGAACTGTTCATTCAGACACAAACACAGTTAAGGTACAGTTAAACTTCTAGCATTACTTTTTCAGTAGATTTTTTCCCATTGCTGACAACACCTTGTTAAAAGAGACACCATTGATCTAAATATTGCTTTCTACTGTTTCTTTATTCCTTGTTTTCTAGTGAAAAGAGTAACATTTAGAGGGAGAAAAAAGAATTATTATTTGTATAGTTGACTTTGCAAGGTGGGAACAAAGGCAAAGATTGGAAATTTTCTATTTCATTAAAAAGGTTTGCATTTGTAGTGGTAGAGTTTTCGAGCAACTCTGCCACATGGGGATTGCAGTTATGTTTTTTTAAAGAGAAGCATTGCTATCAATTTGTTGTACTGTACCTGTTTTTCTTTTAACCGAATTTTCAGTCTTCATGTTTTACAGAGAAAAACTTGCAATGTACGTTACTGTTTCCTGTCTTCCAGCCTCTACAACTTGACTGTGACCTCTGTGCCATTGTTTCAAACTCGGGACAGATGGCTGGCCAGAGGGTGGGCACTGAGATAGACAAGTCCTCCTGCATATGGAGGATGAACAATGCTCCCACAAAGGGCTACGAGGAAGATGTTGGGAAGAGGACAACCGTAAGAGTGGTCTCTCACACAAGCGTGCCTCTCCTGCTCAAGAATCCTGAGTACTTTTTCAAAGAAACCAACAACACCGTTTACGTGATCTGGGGTCCTTTTCGAAACATGAGGAGGGATGGAAATGGCATTGTGTACAACATGCTGAAGAAAACTGTTGACAGCTACCCAACTGCCAAAATCTACGTGACAACAGAGAAGCGCATGAGTTACTGCGATGCGGTATTTAAGAAGGAGACAGGAAAAGACCGGTGAGTCTTAAATGTGAGGAACAATTATAATGTTTGACAAAAGATACGTGAGAAAAGTCCATGTGGGATGTCAGCTACTAAATGAGTCCCCAGATATGTTTTTAATGGATTGTTATATGGGTTTGACTGTTATAAGCACTTGATGAGGCAGCAGCTAGGCCCCATTTACCCCACCTACACTACCTTCTGTTCATTCCATTTCTGTTGGCTTGAATCCCAAAAATATTGGATGTCTTCCTGAAATGTTTTCAAAGCTGCATGTTGTTTTCAGCTCAATTTACTATTGATTAAATTGACATTTTATTTGAAGAGGATGATCTTACACAAACAATATTTCCAAATGCACAACCTCAGGATAATTCTGGATATTGCATTTTCTTCTCTGTTGAGATTCACTGTAGCTTTTCTTCAAACACAGACCCCAGGGTTATGTATTATTTCTGTTTCTTGGTGAAAACAGGTTATCAGACATACTGGAATAGATTTAGGTTTTTACCAGTATTATGCTGAAATTCTATTTTCTATGCTTGATAATGTGTATTTATGCTACTCAAGTGAGGCTGTAAGAGGTGAAGATGTGAGGACTGTTTGGGCTAGCATGTTCAAAGCAGAAACTAGATTTGTAGAATTAAGACCACAAATTTCAAGAATTTGTAACCAAGCTGCGAAAATTCAGGTCATCTGTGTTTTGGCATGGAAGAGCACCTGTCACACATACTCACTTGAGCTAACTAGGAAGGAGTTTCCAGATCACTGCTGTGCCTTAATAGTAATTTTTAAATTTGTGCATCATGAATTTGAGGTTGGAAAGGACTGTTGCTATTCTCACCAAATTAAAGATACAGGTTTTCACAAGCAGCTTAACATAGTCTGAAATTTTGACTTAGCTTTTGAAGTAGAAAACCTTGTTATCTCAAACGTACTTGTTTCACTATATTATTAAACTGTCAGAACTTGGTGACCGTTGATTTTTCCTATTTTTCAAACTATTGGAGCATAAGAAGGAGCCTGCCCCTGTTCACCAAGTGCACATGTTGCTGCTGTGGTTCTGAAGCTCAAGGGAGCTCATATATCTCATAAAGGTATCAAGGTTATCATGGCTTCTTTAGTATAACTGAACAAACTGATAACCAGAGGCTAATATATACACAAGATCCATTCTTGAAAAATGACCTTTAATAATCCAAGTCATCCTGTTTACATATTAATCAAGGTAAATATGATCCCAGGTACATTATTGTATTGCTGTACATAAATTTGTTTATATTTATGGGTCAGTCAGGTCACAGCGACTTTACATTACTTCATCAAAATCCTTATTGTGAGATTAGACCTTGAAAAAATCTCCTCTTTTTCCTATGAAAGAAAACATCTCATCATTCAATGTCAAAGTATCCTTCTCTCCAGCCTAACCCATTCCTCTTCAACAAATTAACACATCTCAAGTTTTTTATGCAATTAACACGATACAAATGCTTCTTTTCATGTCAAAAGCAGATTGAATTTTTCTCAGTGCTTATAACAAAGTTCTTAAGTAGCCTAATGTCAAAGTGGCCCATCTTCGTTTTCCTTAAGTTTCACATTGCAACAGCAATAAATTTTTATGAGCCTGTCTCATGACCCTTCACACTGTTTGTGCACGTGCGTCCCTTTGACACCAAGGGAAAAGCCCACCACTTCTCACAGTGGCAGCCAGGTAACATCCTTGTATCTACTGCAACTTTCATTTTTAGTCCTGCTTTTCCACATCAAAGACTTAGTGATGTATTTAACATCATTTAGTGATTTTGTCATGCAGAAACAAGGGAAATGGTTGATGCATCACCAGCCAATGCCTTCTGTATCTCAAGAAAACATCTTGCAGTTCCCTGGTAATTGGGGACTTCAGTTTGGAAACTCTTTCATTTTCTGTAACATCTTCAATTTGCAGGACTTGTCTTCTTTTTCTGAGGAGGGTCATGAGACTGTTAGAGGTATGTGGCATTTGTGGAAGCAGTAAATGGAGAGCACTGGAGATTTGTGGGTGATGAAAATACTTTCACACATTGTGCCAGGCTATTATGATGCTGAGACAGACTCGGGTTCCTCAGCCAAATATTCTTCAGTTCCTCAGAGAAACATCAACCCTTACTTGGAATATTAGATTGAACAGAGGTCTGGTTCGACATGTTTCCAGCAAAAATTCTGGAAGGAAACCAATTTCAACTCATATTTTAAAATGTACTGAGTGGATTGCAACTACATCTATTTTAGTTTAATCCTAAAATACTGTCTTTCTATATAGTATATGCTGTAGTGCATAGTAAGATTGCAGCATATTTCTAGTCTGTCAAGCCTTTAATGAGTTTTCTGTTTCTGCTCTTTGATGTACAATCTTTTTAGGTAATTAGTGGGACTTTTCAGCAGTTTTATCCTTGTGATGCTCAAGTTTTTAAAGGATTTAGTGAGAAACAGCTAACAGGTAGGTGCTGCAGTCACTTTTCTACTGCAGAAAAGCTCTGGTCCTGCAGTACTGACATGGGAGCTTTATCCCTGACTTCACTGAGTGCAGGTCCAAAATCCACAGCTTTGGTATTGATGAATGATTTATTACTGATGCATGGAAGAAATAAGTATTGCCTCTGAATAACTTTGAACAAACGGGCTTTTTTTTATTTTGTAATGCATTTTTTAATTCTACAGCAGTACAAAATACCCTCTGATATGGGCTGTCCTACCTGGGTAATTAACCTTGCATGAGTGTTAAGAATCTGGGGAACATATGTTCTTTCTGAGAGTATTTGTTAGTGGAGCAGTCGAGTTCAAGGTGGTGAATGCTCATCCACTTTGAATAATTGTTGTACTTAAGTAATATTCATTACCAGACATTCACAATTTTTCATTAATGCATTTTACTTGGTACTTCCCTAGAGGGAGCATAAAGCTGGCAGCTTCTTCCAGTACTTCACTAATATGCTGGTGTATTATATATATATTTACTCAAGTGAAAGGATTTAAAGAGATATTAAATAATTACTAAATGTGCCATCTTTGTATGTACCTCAATCCAGAGAAGTGGTTCTAAAGCCATCTATATCTCTGCCATGCAATACAAATACAATGCAATATGATATAATAACATTTAATTGGTAATAACAGAGAAAACTGTAGTCTTCATTAAAGCAGCAAAGCTAATTCCGGTCTGATAAAGTGCACTAAGCATCCCTAAATAGGTTTTAATTAGCTGGCACCAAAGCTTCACCACCCTTAGGGAGGGTAAAATTAATGAAAACTAGCAGCAAATAGATCAATGCTACTGGATGTTCTTGCCTTAGGTGAAGGTGATGAGAAAGAAAGGAGTGTCTTTTAAGGATCATTTAGAAAACAGTCTGCATTAAAAGTCACTTTGAACAAGCAATGCTAAAATAAATCTGTGCTGATACCAGCAGAGCAGTCTGATGTTTCCTGGACTGCAGGAAACTCCGTTTGCATTTATACTGCAAGCATCTCGGGCCAGCCCCTGAGCACTGCAGCTCCCAGCAGTGCCTGGGAGGGTCCAGCTCCACATCCACGGGGCTGGCAGTGGGCTCAGGGCACTCTGTCCTCCCACTGCGCAGGGGAGGTGTTCAGCCCCAGCAAACAGCCGGTGCTGATGTGCTGGTACTGCTCAAAGAACAGCTGAACTGGGTGTTTGTAGTCACTCTTCCCGTGAGTAACTCCTGAAAAGAGCCTGCTGAGCTCCTGAAATTCCCAGTAAGAGATGTGAGATGATGTTCGGAAACCCAGCCAGTCTGGTAGACTGAGGACTTCCCACGTGCGCTGTCTTAGCTCTGACAGTGCCCATCCCATGCCCAATCAGTTCACTTCAACAACATTTTGTAAAGATTATTAGCTGCACACACACATGTCTTCAGGAGGCAGGTTCACTGAGCCACATTTGCAGTCAAATGGCTGTTTCTGAAAGACTTCTGTCAATATCTTGGAGAATTCTGAAGAAACAAAATTGCTTTTGTGTTTCTCTTCCAGAAGTTCTTCGTTTCCTCAGTTCATGCCAGATGGTGCTATGTGTTAGGTTGTGAGAAAGCTGTTTTATCATTCAAGGCAGAAAGATGTATCATTCTGATTGCTGACTTCTGCATCAAGATTCAAAATCTGGGGTTGTGTTCAAGCTGCCATTTTACTCAATTCTGCTCACTAATTATTTATTACTTTGGTGATATACGAGATCTATATTATATCTCTGTCATTTAGAGCTAGCAAATTACATTCATCTAAAGTTTGGATTGACACTGTTAAGACAATTGCAGTCATCACAGCTTCACCTCAGCTAATATGTGGTTTTTCATGTGTCTGACTAATCTACATGAAGCTGTAGTCTAGTAAAAATGTCACTGAAATGAATAAATTAAATTACATTCTCTGAGGTTCAAGTAGCTGCAAGTTCTGTTGTTCGGTGATATTCTCTGTGAATTGAGGCAGTAAAGCTGTCAGTGTCCAGAATATCAGAGTTTTATGCTGTGTTTCTAGTTGGTGGCTTGAATGAAATACTACAGTAATGATATTTTCATTTTTGGACTTGCTTTCATGTATGTATTGGTTTCTTTATCAAAGTTATTCAGAGGAAATATAAAAGATTAGCTAGTGTTGCATTAAATTTGCAGAAAGCAGTTTTCCTTGGGAAGCTGTGAACATTGCCACTGAGTCTGGCTCAGAGTGTTAAATTTTGGCACTTGGGAAGTACGTCCCATCAGTACTTTGTATTAATGTGATTAAAAAAAATTCTGGAAGATGAGTAAAAGTTAATTTCATTTTGAATAGAAAATGAGCAGAGTTAGGGAATATCAGTCTTTAAATTACAGAACTTTAGGAAGAAAAGGATGAAAAAACTGACTCAGACTGACAGAGGAAATGAATAATGCCTGTTGGAACATTTTTAAGGACAAAGATTAAGTTTAGTTTACAATTTGCTGTAGTCTTTATCATGATGATGTAATATCTGCTGCTGCACCAATGAAGTCAACAAAAGGTTCTCAACTGCCCATGAGCTTCTCAGCAACACCAAAAATACGTGTTTGATAGAGTGACCATTTTTCAAGTACTTGGCAGTGGATCTTTGTTGAACTATTGCTCGGCACTTCCATTCTTTCTTTTTATAAAGTAATTCCTTGAAAAATGCTAATGGATTTGTCCATCTTAATTCATAAAGGGTTTAAATAGTTTCATTGTCAGTCAAGGCTGCTTTATTACCTGAAAAAACAAGGGTCTAAAGCATGAAACCTTAATGAAATAAATAGATTTTTCATTATAAAACACTTAAAACCTCAGCATCTATTGCTATTTGTGGTCAATCACCAGATGGTTAACAACTGTTTGGGGGTTTATATCCACTCTTCCATTTCCTGGTAAAACACCAGTTGTTCCTGAGTGTTCTACATTTATTCCCTGCAGCCCATTAGTAACCGCATTTATATTCTTTATGAAGATTTTCCTAATTAAGATGAACACTTTTCTCTATTAGGCAGATGGAACTCAATAGAAGAAGTCCGTTCTTTATTAACATGCCAGTAAATGCTGCTCAAAGCACCAGCACTTCTGTTAAGAAACACAGCTCCTACTACATTACACTAATTACATAGTAAAGTGAAACTTTATTAAAAAATATCAATATTAGCTATTATTTTGTGATAAAGCTGTGGCTGCTTATAGATTGGTGTGAGCTTAGAGACCTATTGATTCTGCAGTGGTTGCTGACTATAGCCATGGAGTTGTTTCTTTTTAATTAATGATTAAAGACAAGGAATATATAATCAGGATCTATCCTAAATGCACTATCATTGTGCATTTTCACATGTTCTTTGAATTTATCCGTTTATGTCTTCTAATTTACCACATCTTCTTTAAGTGCCACTGGATCAGTTCTCTGCTTCTGATGAACTGTATGTTAAATCCTTCTACAGTGTTTGGTACAGCCCTTTGCACACCTTTTCCATCCTGTGCTTTAAATACTCTGCAGCTTTTATTGTTGTGAGAGAATTGCTGATACCTCTCAGAAGCAGCTGTGCCTATGGATGGGATTCTGGATTGGGTCCTTGAGGGTCCTTTCCAACTCAGCATATCCTGTGATTCTCACATCCCATGAACATCCACCTTTGGAAAGGATGATGTAAGTCACTGATTCATGCTGGCAATCCTGGTAGCATCCTGGATTGCTGGGCTTCCAGTTTTGCTGCTGGTGGTGAGGATATTTTGTGGTTGCAAAGGAAAAAAAGTATTGGAGAGCAAAATTAGCAGAAGCATAGATTTTGAATGAAGCCTTTGGTGTTCATCTTCCATAGTTCAATGTTTTTTACTTTTCAGATCACAGTGTGTAAAATAGATATTGATGTTCCTAAAGGAGCTTAAAATTTTGAAGGAATATAAATAATTTTTTAAAAATCTAAAATTCTTTTTAAAAAAAGATGATTCAATCTATTTTTTAAAATTCAGCCTTGCTGCCAGGTGAAGTAATTGTCTTGAAAAACACAGAGTGATTACCATAGAAGTCTATACTTATTACCTGTTGTCACACAGCAATTCTTTTCTAAGAGATATTAAACAGATTAGAAGATAAATGTAATGTTGGTATTGCTTAAATGTGATACCTGTTGCTTAGTAGTAACTGTGAGGTTTCTAATGGAAACTCCCTAAAGAGCTCTGAGCTGAATTTATAGTGCTAAGTAAAATAAAATACTGGAATCAAACTGCATGAGATGCACTGGCAGGTTTGTGCTACAGAGCTGCTGCTCAAGTGAGGATAGCAACTTTAGGAGACAGGGAATAAGACTCTACAATAATATCTTGCTTTGGATAAAGAAGAGTTTCTGTACATCTGTCCAGCCACTAGCTAGTCAGATTTATTAGAAACTACTTTTATAAGAAAAGGTGTGTGAGAACTCTGATACATATCTCACAGAATGATATTTAGAAAAGATTGTCATCTCAAAGCTTTGTACAAGTAAGCAACACAGCAGAAGAAAAATCTGTCTGAAAGTAGAAAAAGTTTAGCCTGAACTTATGCTTGAGTATTTTATCTTAAAATACAGAAAGATTAGTAAACAAACAAATTCTGCATGGAAAATTTAATTAGTAAGAAGTCAAGCTTGTGTGCGACCTCATAGACATAGGCAGGAGGAAAACTAAGGGGAAATGGGGAATTTATGTTAATTTAGAATTATGTTAATTTAGAACTCATTGTTAACTAGGTGCTTGCTTGTGCATATCTTCAATATGTATTTTTACCCAGATGAAAACAAAGCAGATATTCTACATATTTTAATTTCTGTGTTTGTTATCCCACATAAAGAATTTAGGCTGCAATTTTAGAACAGTGAAACTGTTCAAATAGATGGATCTGTAGCACATGCCTTTGAAGGTGACTCAGGATTCATAGCAATGCTTCTTGGGGAGCCTGATGTGCTATTGGGATTTGCTACAACCTGTGTTTAGAAAACAATCACTCCTACACAGTTCCTGTGATACTCAACTTCTCTGAGCTTTTAACCATGAGGCAACTCTGCATTTGAAGAGTAACATGCACAAGAGCAGCATGTACAGTTTTTCTCAGAGACTCACATCTTCAGCAGGTTTTGGAACTTTTGACAGTCTGGAAAAACATAACTGTAACAGTGGGAATTTATTATGAATCTTCACTCTTATGTCTTCAGTTTGTGTGAAGTCTCAGATATTGAGCAGCATGGGGCTTAGTTTGTGTTTGAAGGGAAATAATTTTTTATACAGATGTTCAAAGATTCAGCTGTTCTATTTTCAGGATTTTGTAAGCAGTTTCTGATTGTGGGAGCATTCAGTACAGTTGGGACCACTTACCGGAGACACCACTCAGAACCTGAGCAGCCCTGTCTGGTGCATTAGAATTCAGTAAACATGCAATTGCAGTAGAAGAAAAGGTTTTTAACTGCTCATATTTGTTCTTTACAAGTTTCTTGTTAGCATCCCATTCTTATTTATTTATTTATTTATTTATTTATTTATTTATTATTTATTTATTTATTTATATGAAGTTGTGCCGGCACGCATATCCTCTCTGCCCTAGTCCTACAGGTTACAGAAAGGAGGCATAAACTCCCTGTCTAATAATATTCTCTACATGAGTCATTAAAACTTTCAGAGCACAGGATTTTCTGCAAAGCTTTAAAAATTGCTGCAGATGATGTCGCTGCTGTAGAAAAAGTTAGAGAAAGGAAAGAGTTAGCAGATGAAATTCTAAAAAACAAACAGCATGCTTTTATCTTAACAATAAAAACAAAGATAAATGTCAGAAATATGTGCTCTGTGTTCAGTTTGCTCTCCATATGTTTCAGAATTTTTCTTGAATAAATTAATTAGATTTTCTAGTACTGCTGTCTCCAAAAAGTGTCCTAAATATTTTCCATGAAACTATTTCTGAAAAATGTTGCAGGTATCACTTAAGTCTCAAAATCTCTTTGTGAGGCAAAGGATATATGTCCCCTTTTTACAGCCTGACTGCTGTGAGAGAAAAGGACACTAGGGGAAAGAAGAAGCTATTGCTGTGCAGAAATTCATGCCCATAGGGTTTTTTGAATATTGTATGCTTACCGTGAAGGCATTTCAATTTCATACAGTCCTAATTTGGGGTTGGAATGGTCTGGAAGTGCACTATGGAACAAATTTCTGCTTCCCTATAACGTGTTTTCAGCCAAACATGGTAATGTTACTGCATTTCCTTCTATATGAAATCAGCAGTAGTCTCTTGACATTTTAAAATCTATCAATATCAGGAAAAGAAAATAATCTAAAGAGTATGTGCGAAGCAGTATTCCTCGAAAAGAAGATTTTTAGTTTCCTTTTTTTTCAAGAATTATTTCATATATTATCAATATTCTCTGTCCATGCATTTCAGCATTCTTTACACACCTTTCTAGCCCTTTAGGAAATGTGACTAGTGCTGGTCATGTGTAGCTTTTTCTTTTGTCAGGGGAGAATTGTGTCTTTGCCAGAGCTCAGTGGTTGTGGATTTTCACTTGCTCTGTTTGTGCTGCTCTGATTTTATATAAGTGATGACACTGTTGAAATATGTTTCGTGTTTGGAGAAGAAGCAAGCAGTGGTCCTTAACACCTTGGGACTAATTTCATGGTCTGAAATTGCCTTTACCTCCCCTTCCAAGAATGCACAGTGTTTGGGAAAGTTGGATTTCAGCTTCACTGTACAGAATGTGCTAGGGACTCTCAGCTGCAGTGACATCCCAGAACTGTCACACTCCTAGAGGTATTTTGAGTCTTGCTCATGGAATGCCTTTTGGATATGAAACTTCATTTAACTTTACAGACGGCATCCCCCGGGTATCCTCAAACTTTATGTACTGCTTAGATCTGTCCAATCATTTCCTGACAATTTGTACTGCTTTGCTTGGTCAGAAGGAAGGCAATGAATGGAGGAGTAGCTAAAGCCAGCTCAGTATTTATCAGGGGCAAATGTAGGATTTCAGGATTTCTGGATATGGTTTGGGATGGTACTTGGAAATGATACATTGAGGGAAGGTTTATTCTAGTTTCCCTTCCAAGCTCCTAGTTTTGGATCACTTGGTAGTTTTCCTTGGTTTTTGAAATAATCAACACTGGTGTCATATAAATTTGACCAGTTTCAGGGTAGCACAAGCAAGAGAAGTTCCACATGTTTTCCTTAAACTTCTTTGGTCTGCAATCCAGGCCTGAGACTGGCATGTAATATAAACATTTTCTTCATTATTACTTTCCATTTTTCCTTGAGGCTATCATACTGATTGCAAAACCACGGTCATCATTACGCTGAAACGGTGGCATTAATACATTGGTCTTTGTGGGTAGATTATAATATGAAGTTTCAAAATAATTGCCCACTAATATGAGAGGTGGATGTATAGTACTCTATTGCTCATAATGCAACCATTAAAATAACAATTATGTGATAATGAAAGGACTCGTTATGCTTTAGTTTATCTTTGCATAAAGTTAATGGCTAATGAAAACAGGAAAGATTATATCTAATTACATTTTACATTACTTTTGCTCTTCCGATAAAGAGAACATTTTGCACAGAATTGTAGATTGGCATGCCTCAGTACTAAAAGTCTGTGTCCACTCTCCATGTGCCTCAAATTACTATTTTAAGACCAATGGTTGCATGTTCTTTTTTATCAAATGGTACACATAGTCTTCACAAAGAACATTTTTGAAACTAAGTTATCAGAGGGAGTCAAATTTGCAACGTGACTATGTAGAACATAAATTTAAAAATAAATTTGGTTTCTTCAGGTTTGAAGTGTTAGAAAAATGAAGGCAGCTTGACACTGAGTCAGTCAGTAGAATACTGTTTCTCTTTGGGTGAATGAGAAATGTCAAACAGGTACATTACCTACCCTCTGTGGCAATTTTGATTCAGTATTGTCTACAACACTTAATCAAAGTATTGTCAGGCAGGTGAAAAAGTTTCTTTTCTATTGCATCCAGGGGTGGAACATGCAAGAAAAAATAGCAAAACAGGGCTTTGGCATGGACAGAGAAATCTCTCATTATGTATGTTAGGATACTAAGCTCTGAGTGAAGAATGTTTAGTTCAGGAATGCATAGATAGAGCTCCCAAATTATCTTAATGACAAGAAGACTAATTAGAATTAAGACTTTTTGGTGTTTTTATATACAGATCATACTACACTGATTTTTAAAGATGCAGCAAGATTGTCCTCCACTTTTCAATATTTTGCATATTTTTAAACATAATTATTTTTTTGGAATGTTACCTTTAAATGCCAAAGTCATGGAGGTGGGAGTTATAGAATCTAATCCATTTCACTCCAGAACAGAATTAAGAGATATTAATTAAGCAGTTACAAAGTATAATTGTATTGCTTTTACTATGTATTATATGAAATTACATCAATAGAAAATCTCTTTGGTATAATTGCATGATATTTAATTAATTTATGTTCCAGTGAGCTAAATGGTGGGCTGAGTTTGTGAGCCGCAGTGTGCATGGTTTTAGGGTGTTCAGAGTATTTTAGGGTTACTGTCTTAGGCTCTGTTTGGATGCCAGGACAGCTCAGTACATACTAAGGCACACCTTGTCTGTGAGTCTTGAGGCCTGGTCCCAAATAATTCCTGAAGCATTTCAACTTTCAAGCCTTCTCTTATACCTGTCTCAGACTCTTCCATTTGTATTAGCTAACTCAAATCACAAGCTGTAATGCTGTTGCTGTGTTTTGGTCACAAACTCTTTCTTCTCCATGCTTCTCTTACACTTTCTCTTTCTGATCACAGAATCACAGGATTGTTATTGTTGGGAGGCTGATTTGGAGATCATCCACTCCAACCCTCTTGCCAAGGCAGGGTCACCAGAGCAGGCTGCACAGCAACGCGCCGAGATGCGTTTGCAATGTCTCCAGTGATGGAGACTCCACGACTTCCCTGGGCAGCTCTTCCAGTGCTCTGCCACCCACAGTGTAAAGAACTCGTTCCTCGTGTTAACATGAAACTTCTTTTGTCCTAGTGTATGGCCATTGCTCCTTCCTTTGTCCTTTTGCTGGGCTCCACTGAAAAAGAGTTTCCCAGCTTTGCGATATTTGTGTTATTGATGAGATCCCCTCTCAGTGTGCTCTTGTCCAGACTAAACAGGCTCAGCTCCCACAGTCTCTCCTCACGTGAGAAATGCTCCAGACCCCTCATCATCTTTGTGGCCTCTGCTGGACCTCTCCAGAAGCTCCTTGTCTTTCTTATCCTGAGGAGCCCAGAACTGGAGACAATATTCCTGATGTGCCTCATCAGGGCTAAGAAGAGGGAAAGGATGATCACTCTCAACCTGCTGGCCACACTCTTCCCAATGGGATATTTGTTCCTCTATTACATGTTCCTTTCTTTTCTTGAAATATTTTTTCCTTTTCTGAATTTTTTATGGATGTTTTTGACATTTTTTCCTCTTTTATTTCTGCCTCATTGTTTGTAACTATATCATCCATATAGCTTTCTTCTTTCAGCTTTTTGTCCTTTTATTGTAAAACATATTGCATCGAACACACCTCCTGTTTTCAACACAATCTCTTTTAAAACAGCTCACAGACCTGCAAGGTATGTGATGAGGAGCAGCTTTTCCCTCTGTGCCCTTGTTCTTGCCCTCGCCATTGTGCTTCCTCATTCACTTGAATCCTGGTGCAGAGCACCTGAAAGTCTGCAGGTCCAGAACTGCAGGTCTCAACTCAGTACATCCAGTTCTTAAAACAAAACCAAAACATCACAGTGGGGCGTAGAAGCTGTGCGTGATTATTTATTGATGATTGTTGGTTACAGGAATTAAAACAGCAGGGAGCTCAGATTTTGATCAGAAACAAGTGATTTTTCTGTACACTTTTTATTGTAAAATGTGAACATAATATAAACCCATTGTGCTCCTGCTGTTAAATGCTAAGCCCTGGCCTGACCTGCTGTATGAACAGTGCATGTTCCCTGTCACACAGGTATGTAGCTCTGTATATGTAAGCATTGATTAAGGCTTGAAGCTGTTATAAGGCAATTTTTATATATGTGAATATAGGAGCTTTCACAGCTGCTCTCAGGAGTGCCAACCACCTCGCACAGTGTGATCTCCAAGTGAAAAGCAAAGGGATCTGGGGCTGGGCAGCCTTTCTGTGGGCTCCCAGCACAGGAGTGTTCACACAGAGACTCTGTTCATCGGCTGGCAATGAGCAGAGTGCATGTGCTTTGCTTTTTGTAAGTGTTTTTCTATTATAAATGTACAAGATAGCCAGCCTGGCAGTGGCTTTTAGGTCAATAGTTATAATTTATTAGCTTTTAGTTTTTGTAACATCACCAAGTGCTAAAGGGAATTGATGCTTAATACATTTCTAAATAAGTAAAACTAAAGTATAAATAAATTATGCCTGGTTTATTAGTCCAGGTGTTTTCAGCATTGCTCAAAGTGTTTTGATGACAGCCACCAGCACTAGCAGTGGAAAAAAACCTTGATTTCACAGTGATTATTATCATTATAATAAACCATAATTGAAAGATTACAAAATTGATTCTTTTAAAAATTAATGTCACATGAGTGAGCAGGCTCCATGACATTCAGATTTTTTTCAGTGTTACTTGGAAGGAAAGTGGCTTATTTTATTTCCTGGCGGTAAACTGCTGATTTTCAAACAATCACATTAGAGAAAACAGTCCCAGAGGGTTACAGGAGGCAACAGACCTGTGCCATTAGGCTTTACCCTTTCCTGATGGGTTCGGAGAAGAGCCAGAAACAAAAGAAAGTTACATTCATTATTGAGAGAGCCTTGGGAAAATCTGTTTGGCCAAGCAGTTTTGCATGAAACGAGTGAGGAAATATTTGACTGCAAAGAACATAAACTCATTCCATCAATATGCAATTTTCTGCATCCATTTGTCCAAGTGATTATTAAGAACAGTTTCTAAATTTGCAGTGCTTTACAGCTTCAAAGGGCTGTGAAAGCATCACCTAGTTAAATGGATGGAAGTGTTTTTTAATAAATAAAAAAAAAAGACCAAAGTCAGTTGTAAGACAGTTTAAAGTGCAAAGTGTTTAAAACAGCAGGAAACCTGAGGACCTGCAATAGCAATCATCTGCTCCAATCAGGAACATGGAAACCACAAATTTATCTTTGATGATTTCCTGTAAATATGCCCTTTGAGGACAGATTGCCCTGCCCAGTCTTGTGGAAAATGCTCAGAGTTACAGCTCTTCTCACTGCAACATATGGATCTCAGCAAGCTCTGCTTCTCCATTTCCGAAGTCATTCTTCAGAAGGAAAAGTCTGAGCAAAAATGGAGTGCTGCAAAAATGCTGGTTAGCATCCTTCAAGCCTGGTCAGCCTGACTGGAAAACATCTTTCTGAGTTGTTTTCTTGGCCATTTTCTTCAGCAAGGTCTGCCCAGTTTTCCAGACCTGTTATCCTAGTGGAAATGGTTTTATTGATGTTTTCATTTGCTTCAGGATGTCTCGTATTTCCCGACACTGCAGTATGAATGCTTTCCCCCCAGATATGTAGCAGTGTGTGCTGAGGGCTGGGGAAGGTACAGTTTGGGTGTCTCTGAGTGCCCCCAGGGACACTCCTCCAAAGGACCACACCTGCGGTGTGACAGCACAGTCAGGGTGGCTGTTCAGTGTGCTGGGGTGACTGTGCAGATGGGGAGTCAGGTCCTTCTTTCTTGCCATCTCTCTGTGCCACTTCACTCCTGATGTTATGCTTCTGGGTCTGAACACCTGGAATCTGGGCTGCAGCCAGCAATGTTGCATCCCACTAGCTTGGGATTTCCAGTCAGTGCCACATCTCATATTTATGACACAGACATCAAAGAATCCCAAGAAATTGAGGTTAGATGTGGCTTATTGTTTCCCCATATATATCCTGAAGAGAGAACATGCTATTCCATTTTAAAGCTGATGTTTATGCACCATTTCACATGGTCCAGATAGTTTGCAGTCTCTGAAGAAGTTTTCTGTGCTTGAATTTACAGTAGCAATATAATCTACCATATTTGGTATGTATGCTCTTACTTGATGACAACCTCCTACTGGCCCCATGTAATCTTTTATTAAATAGAGGGACAGTTCCCAAGCCCATCTTTCTTCCTGAGATTGAAGTCAGTGTTAGGTTTCATTAATATTATTTAGCATTTCATAGTGCATATCATACACAGACCTTAAAGCACCGCAGGACGTTAAATCAGCTTTAATTTTCCCATTTTCCTGATTGTAAAACTCATGCAGGGAGTCATTTGTCAAGTTGCACAGAGGTATCATCCTGCAAGTCTGTGGCAGAGCTATGGAAGTACCTTTCAGTCAGGGTTCCCAGTTGTCTCTGATGCGCTACCCTGACATTCAGAAGGCACGAGTGTTTATTCTTACCTGTGCAAGGTCATGCTCTACTGGGAGGAAGTCCTGGGTGACCAAGTGATGACCAAGTGCATTTTTATAGGCAGAAAGAAAAAACAGGGATTTTTTTAAAAGAATTAATTAGAAATTCTGTTTCCTAAAAATTTGTATGACTAGACCCAGCTCTTGTGTCTTGGCTTCTGTGCAAAGATAGGTTTGTATTGCTCAGCAGAGCCTTGTTTAAAGATAACAATTTTCAGGAGGGAGGGGTGATCATTAGATTTGGGAAGGAATATTACAAGACATGTTGGAGCACTCCATATTCAAGCAGTTGCTTTCCTGCCACTTCCCCACAGTTAACATTGCCCATCAAAGAAAATTGCTAAATAGCTCTGCTACATCATTCTTAATTTGCATTAGAAATGGCTCTAAGCAATAACAGGATTACAGCCAAAAAGTGTCAGCACTTTATCATTCATTTATTTGATTTAATATATAGAGGTACCTATTTGAAGCAGCATTTACTTTTCTTGAGCTCATCATAAAACCCACTCTGAATGGAAGTGTTTAAGGTAATGACGACTCCGATTAATTCTCTTAGAACAGCATGACTAGAATCAGATACACTACTTCTCTTTTCATTAGACATTTCTGAGCTGCTGTGAGTGATCTTATAGCATGAGAGGAAAGAAATTAGCTGTATAAATCCCCATGTAAATAATCCACAACACGCTGCAATTCTTCTTACCCAGCCTGGTGTACTGTAAGCTCAGAAGCCTTTGTGGTGGTGTCCAGGTGGCAGAAATAGAACCTGATGCAAACTTTTTGTTTAAAAAAAGGCAGAAAAGCCATACTTGCTGTGTGCTGCAGATTTCTCTTCACCTGCACTGTGAATTGAGCAGTGTTACAGCTTTCTCAGCCAGCCATTACCACCTTATTCCCCTCTTCTCACTGCCACCCAATCCCTGTAAATCCAAGCCTGGCCTCAACAGCAGATCTGTAATCTGTTTTTCAACATGCACATCCCCCACCAAAGTCAGGAGGTCAGACGTTGTGTTGCACTTTTGTTCACAGAAAGGATTGATACATGGGATGCTGCCTCAGGAACTCTCTTCTAAGCCAGAAAGATGTTTCAATTCATTCTAGGAAATTTGAGAGCTGGCAGCTAAGTTTTGCCAGTGTTTTATTCCTGTTTACATTTCTTGATCATCAGCAACTACTATTTTTTATCAATGGACATGGGACAAGTATAGGGAAAAATATTTTCCAAAGCACCTCCCTGACCAAATAGCCTGTATTACATCTGAAAATGAAACAGTTCCCTGAGTAATTTAGGTGTCTTGATTTTTTCCCATCCAATTCTCATTTCCTTCTGAAAGCGGAACTGGAAACACTACTCTAGGATGTTTATATTAGTTGAAGAAGCAGAGGTTTTCTGGTAACATTTGTCTAAATTTCTTGTGCTGTTTTTCCTGAACAGGATTATGAAGTTCTGCATGGTTGCTGGTGTTGCAGGTGTCTTAGCATTATTATTTGGTAGTAGTAGTAACTAAAAGAAAGAAGTGGGTAGGAAGGCAACATGATAGAGAATCTCAGTGAAAAATTTTCTGAGAAAATACTGTTTAAAGTCAGAGTTACAAAGTGCATGCTTTTCTACTGAGGCCCGAACCTATTGGTTTCAAATTAAACGTTCACACTAAAGTTATATTTGCTGTGCCTAATCTGCAGTAATTGATTCTTCTAATTCCTAGAGGAGCTCTCTCCACTTAAAGTATAATTGAACTCCAAGTTACCCTAAAATGTTAGTTTAAGAAGTTGTACAAACCAAGCACTGTGCAGTACCGAGTTAGCTGCAGGTGCATGTAGAAACTTTAGACCCTTTTCACTTCTTTGTTTCATGCCCTTTGAATGCTAAACAGTTGGATCAGCAGCCTTTCCCACCCTGCATTTCACACATACTTTCATTTTTTACATATCTCTTCCTGGCAGCAGAAGAGGAGAATTCAAAATGGTATGGTGTGTTTTCATTCAGACTGGCTTATGGACTGGGTTTTCTTTTCTGCTTTCTCATCTGATTCTAAAAAAAAATCACCTGTAATCACATGTAATATCAAGACTAATAGAACAGCTTGATCTTCATTATTGTTTGAATACATTTTCAGGAGAAAGTTGGAATTCTGCTGAACCTTATCTATCAAAGGAAAATGTATTTATAAGCCACTGTGTGGAAGATTATATGGAGGTAAGTTGTATCTTATCATGTGATCTGAACCCTTACGGATTATAGAAGTACTGGCTTTCCAGAATGAGTTTTTAACATTTTTAGTGGCGATACATTTAGTCATCAGTTCTACAAAAGTCTGGCTGCAACTAACAAACTGTGTGGATCTGTATTTGTAATGACTGTTTTGATAGTTTCACATATCAGTTCAATGAAACCTCTTCCACACAGGGGAGGCATTTGGGCAGGAATATCTTATGACATCCTTGCCATTCCCATTACCATCACTACACACTTAGAGTTATATATGTTTTAAAAATTGATTGAGTGTGTATTTACAACAAAGGTCATAAAACATGTTTTTTTAATGGTGAGAAACTCCCAATGAAGCATTCTGTGATCTGTAGCATTGATTTGGGTTCTTTGATTTTAATGCTACAGAATACAGTCATAAAACTTTTAGACCCTTAATGTCATAGTGTGCAGCTTCCTGACACAGAATGCTAATGTAAAAGGCAGTAGCTACTGCAGGTAAGAGCTGATGAAAACCAAAGGCTTGCATTAAACATAGCTAACTAAATGAATTTGAATCCTTAGCACATTAAATATAAAATCTGGAGAAGTTTATTGAAGTGACATAAGTCTGAGATGAAAAATCTCTAATGCAGGTAGACTTTCAGTGTGTCACTTTGGAAGTGTGGAGGATACACGTTTGGTTTAGAGAGTTTGCTCATCTCCCTTCAGGCAGTTTTCAGTAAGCATCTCTAAAAAGTATTTTTCTGAAAGAGTCATCTAAAGATGGGTGAAACAAATTTTCCACCCCTTCTCAGTTGACTAAAGGTGGTCTAGAAGAGTCATCTAGACATTTAGCTCATGGTTAGCAAAGGAAGGTGAGGTAAATAGAGGTTAAGTATCTTGTTATGTGTTGTATCATCTAACAGGTATTTGCTGTTGTACTCAGTTGAAAGTTTTGGAAAAGGCATGACAGAGGCAATTTGTTCTTATCACAGCAGAAAGTTTAAATGCTTTGTCATACTCTTTTCAGTCTGGTTGTCTTCCTGGTTCTTAAGAATTTCTTGTTTCTAGCAGCATAAAATTAGGTCTGAAATTTAATTCCACCCTGGGTCAGAGGTAAAAGGTAACAGGGAAAAATGAGTGAGAGAGGTACCAAAAAAAGAAGTTTTGCCAGATAGCAAGTATTGGAATAGCTGTGAAGTATTTTTCCATAGATTCAATTATAGTGAACAATATTGGGAAGCTTTTAATTGTTATACAGAAGTCCTACAACCATCCAAGGTGTATTAGAGTTCACTTGGATATAGAAAAGTCTTGACATTTCTCACTGCATTGAGATTATTGTCCAAAGTTACCTGGAATCCTTCCAGGGCAAAAATTGAGTTTAGAAAAGGCTGAAATTGCTTTGTTCTGGTTCTGTATGACTAAACCCAGATAGAACAGTCAAGACAACAGAATTGTGGACTTAAGTGTGTGAGTGCAGTTGGCAGTTTAGTTGGCTGCCTTTTCTTACGGATTTCATTCCTCCCATTGGCCCATTAACACTTGGTCTTCTAAGTTCTTAGAATATTGTTTGGACACAGACTATTTTTCACTAAATTTTCATTTTCTTTTTTAAGACAAGGGGGAAAAGCTAATTATTTGTGGGAATGCCTTCTCTTTGTTACAAGTGTCTGCACTGATGTGTTTGTTTAGGAACACACATTGTAAGCCTTTAGCACGACGGTAGGTTGGTAATTTGGCAATATTGGTGAGGACAGAGCTTACTTTCTACGTGGCACTCTCTCCTGGCATTGTAAACTTACCCTCTAGGACATGCAGAGCTGCACCTGGGTCAGACATGCCCATGGGCTGTTGTGTGACTCTGCTGTACACTTAACCTGTTTCTCCTTGAGATGAGGGATAAAGGGCAGAGCAGTGAACCCAGTGGAGGAAATGATAGAAGAGAAACTCTTTTTGAAAGGAGTAAGATACCTTAAGCTGATGCTGGACTGTGTTTACAGTGCCTGTTCAGACCTGTGTCTCTGTGACTAACCCTTTTTTGGCGTTTGCTGTCCTGCAGTAAATTACCTTTCCCATCGGTCGTGAGCAGGTTTTAGTTCTGGATGTTCCAAATGTTCCAAATGTTTCCTGCTGCTGTTAACAAGAGTGCTCCCACTGGCCAGGCTGGGGCCTCAGGAAAGGCACTAAATCCTTGTGATGTCGCTGCCTTGGGCCCCACATGGCCCATGCCCTCACCCTGCAGAGCCAGTGCTGGGGTGTAGCAGCCAAAGGGGGGCAGCTGCCCCACACTGGTGGGGGTACTTGGATCTCCATCACCTTCCCATGCCTTGCAGAGCGTCAGGAGCTGCCACAGCGGTAGGATACCTCAATGGAGAGGATCCAGCTCTGGCAGGCTGTTCTTCATTGTTCCAGCTGTTCACAGCTGCTCTGTGGCTGATTGAAAAGGCATTTACTCCCCTCATGTGAATAACCTTGAGGGATCAGAAAGTCAATTGTGCAAAGCACCTACAGTCAGTGCCAGATGTGTGTCTGGGAGCCACTGCAAAGGCGACTGACATTTAGAAGAGCTTCTTGGTGGTGGTTTAGGCAGGTGGCTACAGCAACTCAGGAGAATTTATTGCTGGTGAGGGGGTGCAGAGGTTACTTAGCACACAACTATTGGTATTTAAAAGCCCTCTTTGCACCTCCTTTTCAGAGGAACACTGAGTATACATCCCCTGTAGTTTTCAGTCTGTTAGTTCATCTGTGAATGAAGCAAATGTTACATTAATTGTAGTTCATTAGTTCCATCTGGTGCCAGGGTGGGGAATGGAGACCCTTTCTTACCTTACAAAACATTATATACCTTTCCTGCCAAGCTGCTCTAGTGTATAATAGATCCTCAGGCTAACTAAATGTAAAGATTTGGAATTGTTTCTCCACTGGTCTTCCCACAGATACACACTTGGCTCTCTAGATCTGGCTGCTGTCTAAAGAAATTAAGACCAACAGTATTTTAGTTCAAGCAGTAGTATGCCATATGCAAGGCCAGAGATGCTCTGTGTGATAGCCACAAAATTTGGTACCTGTCTGCTTTTTTTTGTTCCATTTAATCGATAAAAATACAATTTCACTCTAGTTCAAAGGAAATTGAATTTTCACATAGCAGGGGAAAACAAATACCCTCCAGCATTGCTATCAGTGAATTGGGACACCAGCTGTCTTTTAAATGGGTCCAGCATATTGTCTCTGCATTTCCAAGTCATTCTTTTATGCTTCTATTTATTGTAGGCAATTATGCTTTGACCCAAAGACATAATCCTAGTGGAATTAAAAATCATGTGACCTCTTTTTATAAAAAAGCTGAGTCTGATTTTATGAAAAAGAATCGTGGAGAATGAATCTAGTGGGAAATTAGACAGTAGTATTTGATGACTGTAAATGTATTTATTTATAACAGCTAATCTTGGTGGAAATGAAGAAATAAGAAATAATTAACTTTACTATTTATAAAATAGTCTCTTTTATCCACTGTGTAATGCGGTCACCTCCAGGATGAAATGCAATGTTTGCTAAAGAGCATATAGACATTTAAGAAAGAAAGAAAAGAGCAAATGTGTGTTTGACACAGTGGGGAAAATGTGGCATGGAAGGAAAACATTTGCACAAAAATGTTGCCCCTTTTAGTTGAAGACATATTTTTAGCTGGTTCTTGGAATTATTCAAACTGGAACTTGGTCATAAAAGTAAAATGTTTCTGGCCTTGCAAAAGGCTCTCTGACATTTTTAATAGCTTCAATACAGAAGAAGCACTTACTTTACAGTAAAAAAGAACACTTACTCTCAGAAAGATAAAGGGCTTCATTTTCCTTTCACAAAGACCAGTTTAACTGATGATGTCACTGGACTTACTGCAGACTTAGAACAGTGCAGGTGTGGGAGAAATCAGGATGATCACTCCAGCAGCACTGGGACAGAGGTGAGAGTGCTGGTCACTGAACTGACAGCTCTTTTCATAAGCCCAGAGAATGAAGGAGTAACAAAGAGGCTCCCTGGCTGTTGATGAATTCCTGACCGTGAGCAGTGTATCCTGGAGCTCCAGTTAAACCTTGATATGCCGAGAGAGAGTGAATGTTACAGTAAAGAGCACTTTTCCAAACAAAATAGAAAGATCTGCGGGATTGCTATACTATTACGAATGTCAGCACACAATTAGGGGTCAGTTTATATATGCAAAATGCTTTACTGAGCTTGAGTGAAATTTACAGCTTTTAACAGGAGACCTATTGAAATATACCACACCATCTGTGATACATGTACTCAAAAATTCTACTGCTCACCTTAGATCACTAAACGTAAATGCAATTTATGCTATTTTACATATAACTATTGCCCTCAAATCAATGCACATTCAGCCAGTAATATCTAACTTACATGCGGACTGAAAGTCAGAGGGAGACTCAGTGTTGATAAATTGAAAAAAGGCAGCACAGTGATTTTAGTGTCTTAGTATTGTTGATTAAATGTGTGAAGCTAACTAAGAAAATGATCTGCAAGGAGAGATGTTGTCATAGTGGTCACGTTGTGTCATTGATTTGTATTAAATGCTAGGGAGGAGAGAGAGAGACAACTTTGAAGATTTGCTTTTCATTATGGTATGAACTGATGTTCAGTTACTAAAATGAAATATGTTTGTGTAAGAGTTATGACTGTCAAAAACCACTTGGAATTTCATTTTGTGCAGAGAAATTAAAATTTTGAGCGATTATGTGAAAGACTTCTGAGGCAAGAATATAAAACCATGTTTCCCTTGTTACTGGACTTTTTAGATTAGGTGAAATTCTTACTGTTTGTTTTATCTCATCTCAAATGCTTTTTAGTGACTTGCTGAATTAATATAGTATTAAATTCAAGAAATTATGGTGATGGAACAGTATACTTCAGTATCTAACTGCATACAAAGATATTCAAAGTTATAGGTCATGCAGTTAATGCAAGTTAACCATCTGGGTGTATACATACAAGAAATATTTATTCTAGTTTCTAAAAACAGTGTAATTGAGTAGATTAGGCAGATACACCATTAATTACATGCTTCAGTACAGTCTGATCTGATACCAGGAACGGAACATTCAAAATTCAGAATCTCTTGACATTTTTCATTCATTTCCATAACAATCAACCACTCAAACCACTCAGTTTCGAAGGAAATAATGATACTGAAAATGCACTGAGTTTTACAGTATGCTTTCAACATCCTGGGTTCAATTAAAATGGAAGAATATATTCTGAAATTACAAGATTTGTCCTTTGAACAAGAATCTGCAGATGAATGTGTATGATTCCCATTGGCATACATTTCCCAGATCAGATTACCTAAACCTTGAAAAGCAGAACAATTTTGAGGGATCTCAAAGATACTACTGTTAGATTTCACAGTGTTTTACAGCACTTGAATATTGCAAAGTGCTTGCTGGAGTTCTGGGCCTGTTATTATAACTGCACTCTAGAAATAGAGAATGTGGCCCTGTCACTTTATCCTCTTAGAAATGTTAGAACAATCAGATAATAGAATTCACTGCAAGATCCTAATGGACTTTGTAACCATGGATGTGAATGACTCACCAGTGGAGAGCTGTCAGACAGTGATGCACCACAGAAAAAACATAAGTAAACTTCTGTGCATTTAGGGCTTTTAAGATGGTTTTGCTCTGTTTGCAGCTATCGTCTGTTTTAAAGGAAACAATAGGCCAACAAAATTGCTCACTTGATGACAGAATCAAATTTTTTTTTTCATATTTATAATCAGATGCTGAGTTAAAAGCACAAAATGAGTGCAGTCCTTTGAATGGATGCCCTCTGAAATAAAGGCACTTGTATTTTCTTTTCAGAAGGGGTTTCTAGACATGTGGTAACAAGCCTGGCATTTTTTCACTGGCATGTGAGGCCGCAGCTTCAGTCAGCTGCCTTGCCTGCAAGTCCCAAAGTGTTGGGAGGCTGGTTTACTTGCCTTTTGAACTTTGTCTCTCTGGTGGCAGTCAGTACTGTTGGGAAAAACACCAGGTGCTGTGAGAAAGTCTCTGTTTGCAGATGGTGCCTGTGCTCCTCCTCACATCTGCATTGACACATGCTGGGAGCTTCTCCTCTGAGTCCCTGTGTAGATTCTGGGCCAGGAACAGAAGGTGTCACCAAGGGTCTTGATGCCACCATTCACATTCAAGGCTGGAGCTGAGGTGATAAGAAGGATAAAACAGGAATTCTATTAAGTTTTATTCTTTTTATTGGGCTTCTTGAGTTTGCTTTCCAACTGCTCTTTGAAATCATGATGGGCTAGGAAATTCCTTTGGTTGCAGCAAAAGCAGCACATGCCGTCAAGTCAATGGATTCCAAAAAGTGGGGCTCAAAGCATGGTAGATAAGCTAAAATTTACAATAAAACTGTGAAATCTCACAGCCCCAGGGTCTCGTCATTAAAACAAAAATATGTTAGGATGAAGTTTTCCTGTATTTATGTGAAATACTGTAGAGGATAAGACACCCTGGGAAATGGTTTTGCTACATTTTTAACACAACAGCCCAGATTTGATTAACTTTCCTTTTTTTCCCTGTAGAGTCATTTGAGTTAAGGTTACTGCTGGCTTTTTCCCTGGACTCTCAGCAGAGGCAATGAGTGAGGCAGGCACAGTCCTGTTGAGAGATCCTTGAACTGTGCCAAAGGTTCAGCTCCCCATGCTCTTCAGGCATGACTATGCAAATAAATGTGCACCAAGCTGACATCCCTTTCATTTGAACTGCAGCCCCTTGTAGGATTTGCTTTATTGGCTTGCAGCCACTGTCGTGTCCTGTAAGGCTGAGGAAGGTGTGACAAAGACAATTCAGCAAAGGGGAGCACTTCAATCTGAGCAGTGCAAACTTCCTCAGAGAAAAATGGACTTCAAGTAGCTCCTCCACATGGTGCCCTCTCCACTCTGCCACACCAGTATCTAGTGATAATGCATTATAGAAGAGGCTGATAAATTTGTTCCAGCACTAAGCCATCCATACATTTCACCATTTCCCTTTATCAGCTTGGCTCTGTTTAATAGCTGTGTACTCAGATGACACTTTAAGTGATACTGGACCATTACTTTTGGATTATGGTCCAGGGATCTGATGAAAGAGAAGCTAAGTGTTAAACCTAAGGAAGGGTAAATGCATACATGTATGCAGTGAAAAATACATTACTGCATTGCATCCTGAAGACAAAGATGACAATAAACAAACATGAAATAGACCATATTATTTTTCACAGACTTTCCCAAGCAAAATATAGAAGCCTGTGTAAGAGGCTTTTAAAAAACCTACTATTTTCTGGAAATTTTCAAATGCTCTCTCTGGTCCTGTACTGCTGAGATACTGCATTGGTGGTGTTACTCTGGCATTACTAGGACACCTTGGGGTAATTTTCCTTTCACACCTGCCTTCCAGGATGATTTGGTCCTTTCTGATAACACTGGAGACCAGCTGAAACTGAAAACCAACCTCTTATACTTTGAAAGACTACACCTCAACATCTCCCATTGTCATTATGACACTTAACTTGAATTTCAGCTAAGGCAACCTACTGCAATTTTTATGTGTCTGTTTATAGCAAGATACCTCAAAAAGGTTGCCTGAAGTCAGCATCTTAAGTCTTCATATAGAAATGTAAAATATACCCCAGTTTTTCAAAGTATACATGCAGCAGTTCCTATATTTTAAAATCATGGTATTTTTTCCCTTTTAGTGTCACTCAAAAATAAGACAAAAATTAGAACAATAATTATACAGCAGAGTGCATTGATTGCCAGTGCCTAATGCTGGGTACTAGCAGAAATACACTTTTAAATATCTAAGCAATTAATTTGGAGATAGCATTTATTGATTGTGTAAAAAGTTCCTACAAGTCAATCTAAAATGTGTCATCCCAAGATGTATTGTTATAAATACAATAGTGAGCTTTGCACTGGATGTGCAGTGAATGTAATGGGTTTTGAGTGACCTCAATTGCATTATTTATGCATCAAGTCACCTTAGATTTTGCAAAGGTGTTTTCCCTGGAGGATGGAAACCATAGCAAATAAAAGCCTGGTAAACATGGCCCTTGCTAAGGTGGCACAACAGGGAGGTCACTGGAGGTTTTGTCCTTGTGTAGTTCTTTCATCTCCAGCTACAGGTTATCGGGGCCCCTCTCCCCACACAGGTTGGCACAGCCCTACCCCAGCTGCCTCCTCTCTGGGGTAATCTTCACTTTCAAGCCTGTCAGACCTGGTTTAGAAAAGGGTGGCTGCAACCGTGGCACAAAGAGATGATGTGCAAATCCCAGTTAAAGCCTCGAGGCTTAGATTGGTGCTGCTGGAGAGCTGCCACTCTGTGCATTCAGTGCACCAAAAACTTGAGATTTCCTGTTACCCCTTCCAAGGTGAGGACTGTTCTGCAGCTGGTGTTGCCACAGTAGAATTGTGATGCTTGAGTTCATCAGGAAAGCCAGGTTTAGATTCCATCCCTTTCCTCCTTTCCCTCCAAAAGTATTCCTGCCTCTGAATGAATTTGACTGTGAATGTTTATTTCCATTACTGATGTTATAGATCATTGCATTCCTATACTGAAGAGTCTCCAGTTTGGGGAATGCCTGTTTAGTGCAGCCCAACTCGTTAGACCCTTGATGCACAGCTGAGAGCGAAGTATCAGCATTAAATCTCCATAATGAAGGTATATTTTGGCACATTAGCACACATATGGTGAGGATTTTTTTAACCTACTTTACTGTATGTAACTTTGCAGCTTAATTAATCAATTAGGATTAGTGCATTTGTAATCAAGTCCAAGAGTGATTGATGCATGCCATATTAATTGCAACATTCACATGAAGCATGTCATATACACAGTCATTTTACAGCTGGATTTCACATTGGGTTGCTCATAAGCACTTAATGGCAGGAATATTTTAGACTTGCAATCAGGGAAATTGTATTGCACAATATGCTTTATATGTTGTACACCCTGCTTAGATAATAACTCCTCCATCACTGATGTATCCTCTTGCTCCTCCCTCCTGGTTCGATCATTGGCAAAGTAGTCCATTTTCAAAGGCTTTTCTTTGCTGTGGAACAAGAGGTATAATTAAATTGTATCCCAGTAGTGAAGGTTTCTAATGATGATGAGCCAAAACTAATTGTATTGATTTGTTTATTACTGGCTTAGGAAGCTCATCAAACAAATGGACTGAAACTATTTCCATATTCTTATCTGTTTGGTAAATGAGAAACAAATAACACTTCCATATGTCTGTTGTGTGGTGTCACGGCATTAATACTAATTCTGAAGACAGACTCAAGCCCAGGAAGGGAGGTTATCCCTGGTGCAATTTTCTACAGCTAAGAAAGGCCACATTTTTTTCCACATTTGTGTTCTGGGATGAGCAAAATCAGGACATTTTCTTTCTTTTTCAATATGGATGCTCTAACTGCCAGAACTGGCGAGTAACAGGCTATGCCCAGAAAGTAGAAAGACTGGGGCAAAAGAAAGGAAATTGGTTTTATGTTCATATCTCCCTTTGTTCTGCACATTTGTTCCTTGGCTTCTGTGTTAAACAAAGGTGGATGAATAACGTGAACTAAAAAAGTCTATGAATATTTATTTTAATTTAAAAATTAATTTACTTCACACTCTCACATTAACTCTGCAAACAGTCAAGCAATCACATCTAGTATAAACATTTGCAGAAAGTAAATTTTGCTATTTCATATAAGAGTTTTTGTAGAAGAAAAGTTTTGATTTTGAATGTGCAAAAATGTGTTACTGCTCACCCAGACAATAGTGTGGGCCAGAGAGAAGTTTCTCTGTCCTCTGTGAAAAAATCACTGTTGTTGCATAATGACTTAAAAATGATGGGCTTTATATTATTAAATATTTATGATCAAGTCTTAGAGCAACAAACTGTCCAAGTTCATTTAAACAGATGCTGATCTAAAACCATTGAAGCCACCAATAGTCATTCATTGGCTTGAGTGTGTTTTGGATCAGTCTCCTCATGGATGCAGTTGAGAACAACCAGAGCTAGGAAAAAGACTAAGTTAATGGTATAAATTGTTATTTTAATTGACTTTGGGGAACTGATTCTATTCAGGCTGTGAGAATGTGGATTCCTCCACAATGAAATGTTGACTTGGGCTGCATTTTGCTCTTACAATAATACAGGTAGAGTGGTCACCCTAATCAGTTTAGAGCCTGAATCTGCTTTCCTGTGGAAGCAAAAGCAAGTGTTTTATTCTTCGAAGCTGCATAACACTAGATAAAATTGCTATTTATACATGTGGAACCATCCCATTCCTGTTCTGAAGTACAGCTTCCTCTTGTGCTCAGCTGTGTGTTTTCAATTACAAATGTTTGCCACATCTCACATCTCTTATATGCTGTAGTAGATGACACATTGTGGCAACTTTTGTTCAGCTAGCAGGTTTTGGTCCAAAGAGGATTCAGTGAAGTTGGAGGGTGAATTACCCTTACATCCCTTGAGAGGCTGGTCCTGTCAGCTTGGCAGAGCATTGCTCCAACTGCTGCACTGCATATTATGTGCAGACTGCGGATAAGTTAATAACACTAGAAGCAGAGCTAAAGGTAGAGGGAATTATACACCACAGTTATTAAACTTTGACCTTTATGATGCTTTAAAATCATAAAACACTTTAAAATAGGTACAGGATAGCACTTAGGTTGGGCAAACTGCCTCTCAGTTCTAATGCACAGCATTTATTTCAGCACCTCTCTTCATATTCCAGTTTCCATACGTAGCAGTTACAGACTGGTAGTGCTTCCTTTCTTCTAGTTATGTTTTCTGTGAAGATCTGCTGTTAGAGGCAGGATCTGGTGTGCTGGGATGTGAAGCATCACATCCTGCCTGTTCTGCCTCTCATGGCACAGCTGTGGTGCTTTACAGGCTTCAGCATTAACCTCTGGCCCTGGAGCTGCTGAAAGGGGACCCAGCTGAGGCACCTGCTTTTTTGTCAGCCACAGTGCTGTGGAATAAGCATAAACAGAACTGAGGAGATTCAAAATACTGCTTAGGAACTTTCATTAGGACACCTTGGCATTCTTGCTTTCCTTGTATTCATTGAAGAGAAAACCTCTTTCCACTGCTATTGGAGTTCTTTTCAGAGTCATATCTGAGAGAGGGGATTGGACATAGAGGGTTACTTAGGAGCTCTGAGTTGCCTTGTGAAGCTGACTCTCTTCAGTGGCTGTAGAAAACCTGGGGAAAAGTGTCTCAATTAAATTGTGTGAATATCCTCTCTCCCCATGCTGTGCCTTGTGCTATAATTATAAAGCAGCTTTTATTCCCTGTTTGTTGCACTGATAGGCAAGGGAAGAAACACAGGTTATCAGGAAGCACAAAAAAATTCAGACTAGATCCATGACTTAAGCTTACCTCCTAACAAATAGCTCAAAGGTAAATATTTTTCAGTTAGGATTTAGATTTGGCTCATTTTAAAGATTCAAGACCCTTTGAAAAATGTGAATGTTTCCTGGTTCAGGTCTCATAATTTGCTATCTTTTCTCATCTATGCAGGGCTTACTGGCCCTGGGTGCCAGAGTTCACTACCACCCTTAAAAGTTTACATTTACAGAGGTAAAAAAGGTGATTTTTTGTGGCAACAAACACAGTACTTTTTTTCCTTAAGCTGTCTGAAAACCTGCTCATACATTTGTGTGCAAACCATTATTTTGTTTAATATATACAAAACTTGTAGAAGTTTTTGCATTTAAGATGGAAGGTGAATGAGATGTCTTAAGAGCACTAATGAGCCAGTCCTGAAGGAGCAATTTCCATATGTCATGTCATTTGACTGAAGTTTGAGTTCAAGAAAAACAATCTCTCAGCCCCTTACTATTCTGACATTTGCATGTGCCCTCCAGTTTCTAAGTTTTGCTCCAAAAGTCAGCTCTGTGGCTAACTCCACACTTTAACAATACAAGCTCTGACAATTCCATTTTTTCTTTCACCTTGCAATAGTAAAATATGAATGATACAAAAAATATAAAAATATAAATGATGAGATTGGTCCCATAGGTATAAAGAACATGCATGGAGCACCAGAGTTCTAAAGCCATAGGGGAAGCACTCAGCACCAGGACAGGAGCAGCCAGCACTTGCAAGGTCAGATTTTCTGCACTCATTTGAAAAGATCCAGTGGCATTTCATTGCAGAGCTATTAGAAGAGCATAAAGCAAAAACTTCAAACCCTTGAATAACACATTTTTATTTTCTTCTTTCACTGTTTTTATGCCTTTTCATTGTTTTCATGTTGCACAGTTGTGAGCATTGGAGTGCAAAGCATTCTCAGAAATACATGTGGCTATTCACTGTGCCCACTGTACCTCAGAACAGAAGAAAGGTACTGGCAATGTCTCCTTATAATATAGAAGAGCAAAAGAAAGAGAAGTTTGTCACCTGTCAAGGCCGTGTGGTGGTAATGACCCTCTCTGTGGCTCACTGGAGAGCAGCAGATATTCCAGGGAGAAGCCATCGTGTAGAGCAGACATCCCCATGGCTAAGATATCAGCTTCTGTTGGTGCTTATTCCACACACATTCTGGGAAGAAAAACCTTGGGGATGGGTTTTACTATCAGCAAAGGCTGACAGGGCTCCCATTAGGTAAGGGACGCTTTTACCTCCTGTGCACTAAGAGCAAAGTAAACAATCTCCTGAATGCATTTGAAAATATTTTCTTTTGATGCTGGGATGTTTGTAAATATGCAAACAAGAGAGATGAAAGAGGACCAGAAGTGTCAAGGGATTTTATTTATGAAGCTATTGACAAATACCTTTTGCTCTGTTTACTCACCTCTTCCCTTAAGGAGAAAGCAGATAATGCCAAGGATTTTTATGAAACCAGCTGGAATTCTATCATAGCACCAAAGCCCAGCTTTTTTTTTTCTTTTTTTTTTTAATTTCACTGAGATTGATATGGTGGGCATGGGATAATGAAGGAGACATGAAAAAAACAAGAGAGAGAAAAAAACCTTGAAGGGGTCCTGAAGGCCAATTAGAGATGGCAGACAGTGTTTTCAGATTTAGATAGGTCTGAAAATTAAAGCACTTCAAGTTCATGGAAACCTGTGAAATGAAGGAATCTAAAGCCATTATTTTTCCATTCTTTCTGTCATAAAAATGAATCTTTGACTGGGCATATTATAGCTACTGTCAGTGGGAACAATTCAAATTCCTGTACCCTGCAGATAAAGAACCCCAAATTGCCTCTTCCTAAATATATCCTCGTGGACAGCTCAAAAGCTGGATGGCCTTTGTGAGGCTCTCAGGTGCAGTTTGCACAGTCACAGCTGCTGTACCAAGACCAGCAATGTTTCAGCATGCTTGAGTGCACATTCCTAGGGGGAACACAGCGAGTCTTGGTGCAGACAGTGGTGAGGTGCTTGAGGACAAGTCTGGTTTGGAGGTGACCTGTGCTTTGCAAACCCAGGAGGATTTGCTTGCTTTCAGAGCTCTCTGCAAAACTGAAACCTCACTTGCCTAGTGAATCAGCCAGTGATAATTCTTTCCCCATGTAGCTTGCAATTACTTTTTCTGAGAAAGAGAGGACACTCATACTTTACTTTCCTGTTGCAGAGGAGAAATCTTGGCCTCAAATCTCAGCCACCTGGCTCTTTTCCTCTTTATTTTCTTGTCCAGCCTTCTCCCGATGACTATCCAGCTTCGCTGTTGTAGGTGGAATAATTCAGGTGGAATGAACTGTGAGTTGAAACAAGTGGACAGTGTTCCACCACTTGTCCACTTAAGTTATTTGCAGACTGTCCTGAAATTGGACTTTTGTTCTGTATCTTAAATGGTTGCAGTGTTCCAGGTTGAGTTATGACTGTGTAGTATAGTAGGCAGCTGTGTTCAGTTTTAAATAATCAGGTATCAAATACATTAGCAAATTTTCCTTACTGTATTCTTTCATGTATTCTTTCATTTTAAGTTCTATTTTGGCCTGACACTAATGAGTCATGTCACTGCATTAGATTGTACAAGGTTTTTCTTAACCTTTTTTTTAATGCTTCTTCATTGCACTTCATATGATTGGCTGCTCCTATTAATTCCACCTGCAGTTCCAGTTACCAAGTTCATGTTAAGCCAAGGTACCTATTTGAGTGTCATAGACTCAATGTCTCATTTTCTAAAAATCTTAACTTCCCCCAAACTTCCATCAATAGCAACTTTGAAATCCATTTGCAATGTAAATGACTCCAAGTATCCTGCTGTGTTCCAGAACGCTTCCTTCTTAGTTAATTGCCATAGACACTTTAGTTACTAATTAAGCTTTATTGTTTATGATGTTGAATTTCATTAATAGTTGTGATAAAAATTGCATGTTCCAGCAGATATTTTGCATGTTAATGCCATTAGTGGGGTAGAATTCAGAATTGATGGGAAAGAGTTAATCTCAGAGGTTTCAGGGTTGTAGTCTTATGATTACATAGTGAAACTGCCCCACAAACTCAATCTTGAAAAAAGGGGGTTCATGTTGAGTCTTATGTCCAGAGTCTTTCCCTTCTCATATGATGGAATGGCTTAAAGGTTCTTTAATTGTAATGAGGAATACTGGAAATGTCATCACAGTAATTTATAGAAGTGTTTCAGATTACATGCACATATCTATGTTTACGTGTATTTGAATGACAAAGTGAATGGTTAGGGAGATTTGGAACATAATTTGAACTAAGAATTTTTTAGGTTCAGGAGCTACAAAACCCAAAACCTCTAATTTAAGATATTAAGGAAAACCTAAGGCTAAAACTTTAGCTTCAGGTACAGGAAGGGAATGGGAAGCGTCTTAGATGAAGGGCAGCCAAGAAGTCACTGAACAGATAATATAACTCAGTTCTGTGATGAGAAAGGTGACTTAATTTGTGAATAGATGAGTTTTGCACCTCCCAGTCTCACCGATTCAGGGAAAGGATCATTTACATCCAGAAGCTCTGAAGTCACTCTTGGGACCTCCCTGTCCCCACCATTTCACTTCCCTCCACCATACCAGTGTAGCCCATCAGCTTTAGTTCTACCACTGGTCCTCCTGAAATAGCATCTGGCATGTGCCGGATCACCCAGAGAAAATGGTGCATTGCAGTACCTGGTATCTGACAGTACAGAAAGCCACATTGATCCAAGTTGCTTTTCACAGTGCAGCATGATTACACCAGGATCTTGTCCCAGTGCAGCTGTGTCTGCTTTCCTGTGCTGAACAGAGGCCTTCTCCATTCTCAGAGTCCTGCACAGAAGCCCTGAGGGATGAGAGCAATGAGAATCTCACTGATGCTTCCCTGGAAGGAGCACAGGCAGAGGCTTCCCTAGACAACCCACCCTCAGGGTTGAATGCATTTGCAACAATTCTCTCATTTCCAAATTTCAGCTGCATCTGCATTTGGGTAAACAAGCTTTTCAATCACAGACATTATTTCTTAATGGAAGCTGAGGTTTTCTTGCAAACAGGTAAGAGTCCTCTGATTACCTGCCTGGCCCAAGTAAAGGTAAACAATATGTTCCAGTGAGACGGCTAATTTTGTAACCTCATCCACACGCTGTTGCTCCACACCTCAAGTACTTGCTCACTTGTGGCACATTCAGCACCATTAGCAAGATACTAAACAATTGCCACAGTCTTAACAAGAAGTTCCTTTTTCTGGATCCAGAGTAATTCTTCCAGGCTGAAGCTGAATTGAGCTGACTCGGTGAGCAGAGCAGCCCCGTGCTGGATGCTCCCAGTCTGCAGGGTGCAGAGTACAGGATTTGTCCTGCAGCTGAGCATTAGCTGTCTTTCACCTCCCCATCTCTCCTGATGCAGCCCTTTCAGCTCATTGGGAAACTTTGGTCTCCTAATGACTTGCCAGACTGTGTGATTAAGAATGATTTCTTTTGTGCAGTAGCAGAAAAAGATTTCAAATAGATGTGATGATGGTATTGCATTCAGCACGTAAAGATCATTGAATATAAACGTGAAACAGAATGTACTTCTGTCTCACAGAAAATTGCATTTAGAACTTGTTGCCTACTTCGCTGCTTTTGTAATAATGCTTCAGCCTCAGACTCTGGATCTCAATATAAATATGTTGTCGTTTCACACAAAGGAATCAGAGAACAGCTGTTATCTCCCAAAAGCTGAGAAATTCTGGAAGGTGCATTACGCCATGATGGAATCCTTCCACTTGTGCCTCCCAAAAAGTCACAAAAGGTACTGTTTTGAAAAGAACACTTTTCATGATACGATTATGTCATGCTGGCTTTTGCACATGCTGGCAAGGCCACAGATCTGCTGCAAGAGGTAAAGATGGAGAACTGGAAAGAGAATAAATGCTGGGCTAGAAGTTCTGGCTTTAGCATATCCCAGAAGAGTTAGTAAGTGTCACCACAAATTCATAATTACTTTTTATTGGTCAGCCATTGTGTGCACAACACAATGAAAATAAAACTAAGATTTACACATTTTGGTACCAAAAGTTAGATGTTCACTCCAGAGTTTGACAGTGATGAGATTTCCCAAGGTGCACCATCCATTTCTGTTCCCATGACTGCATGTTTTCCTTGTAAAAATCTTCCACTTAAATAGCTTTAGTTTAAACTAATTCTGAGGTACAGCAACTTCACTGGTAGCTGCTGGGTAGTTATTACTTTAGAAGGTCAGGCCATTTGGATAGACATTTCTTGAATTGCTTTATTACGGTGTAGACAGGAGATGTGGAACTTGTTTGCACTTCACTCTAACTAAAGTTAAATGTATTTTGTATTGCAATGCTTTGTTCTACACAGGTGTATCCTTAATTCAGAAAAGCAGAAGAACACTGAGTATTAATCAGCCATTAATCAGTTTTCTGAATATAGCATGATTCCTATAGGTCGTATTTGCATTAAACTCAAAATAGTGCATAACAGAGATTAATGCTGTTTTACTGAAAAAATAATAAAATTCAAACCTCATTTTTAAACTGAAACTTAAGGATAAAAAATGGCCAATCCCACAGCTTGTAGAGTTATGCTTTGGAAATTATATTTATTAATTTGCAGTGAGATTGAATTTTGGACCTTCAATAATTGCCATAAAATGGAAACCACATTCTGGACCTCTTTTTTTGTTCCAGCACATCCTCATCACTACCAGAAAGACACTTTGTGGAATATGAGCTGGCCTGGCTATAGCTCTTCTCTTTCTGTGGGGGAGCTAAGTGTTCTACATCACTCTTTATATTCCACAAAGTTAGGGTGCTGGGCATTTTGCCTTGTCAAGACTGGAATGTCACTCTGAAGTAATTTGCTGTGCTTGGCTTTGTAGATTTCATCAGCTTCCTAATGAAAATTTAAGGAGGGAAACTTTTTTTTCTGTCTTAATCCAGACACTCTTGTGTCTTGCATAAGATGTGTTTTAAAGACACTGGGACCATATATTGTACACAAATTTCATGAAGTTACTTTTTAGTGTAAAAAGATCCAACAACATAGAAAGCTAAAACAGAGGAGGTTTAAGCTGAGATAGCTGCATGTTGATGTCCTTATCCATGAATGTACCTAAAACTTGAAGATGTACTCTGCACCACCTTGAGCAGCTTCCCAGTCTGAAATCCTGTTCTCATCAATTCACATCCCTTTGCAATGCACAAGTTAGTTCCAACTTCTTACACCAGCCATCCTCTGCCACATCCCCTTGCTTGTAGTCACACTTGCAGCCTATTCCAAAGATTTCCAGAAGATCCTGTGGGATATGGGTTGTCCTGAGTGTACTTTCTCTCTTTAGGAGACAAAGTGCCTCATCTCTTTCATGCTACAAGCTACCAGTGCCCAGGGTGCCCTGGTGCCCCCAAAGGCATCCATGGGGTCACAGCTGAGCCATTGGACTGACAGCAAAACCAGACTTAGGTTTAGACAGCATGAGAAGTGTGCAGTGATACCCAGTAACCTCCTGAATGCAAATATGTGTGACATTTCCATTTTTGCTGTTTTCAGGGGAAGCAGCAAGCCAGGTCATTGTAATGAATTGGTAAACATCACACTGTATTACATCTGAAATTCATTTCCCAGAGCTCAGGAGAGGGGTGTTAATGCAATGCTCCCCACTATGGTGTTTGCTTTGTGATATTGGTTCAATGCTGTGTACTAAAATATTCGTATCCCAGTCATACCATACCACAGAGTTATTAGCCTAAATCTATGAAGACAGAAAAGATGAGGAAGAAAGCTAATTTCACTTTTAGTTTTCAATTCTTATGCACTGTAACAGAATGTGAATAACCTCATTACTATACAAATTTTGTGTGTCACATAATGACCTCTATACTGAGGACCAAAGTTTGCATAATTGAGGAGAGACTCACCTACAGCAGTGCTTGAATTCATTAGCATAAGGCTGAAATAATGCTAAGAAAATAGCATTTGATGTCACCTATTTAAACTGAATCACTAGGTGTTTTCTTTCCTTTGGACTTCTTAAAGGTATGTGCGTATGATGGGGAGTAAAACTTGTCCTACTGAATCTGGCAAATAGTGAGAGATGGTTCTGTAACTCACTGGGTCTTTACATAACAAACAGAAAAGGGCTGTTCTTCTGTAGCTTGGCAGTTTCTTGCAAAGATCAGTGAAGTACATGTTACCTAATAAGTTTATTTTTATAGGCGATGTATTAACATATTTATCTTGACTTTTAAGTGTTCATCCTTCATGCTAGGTTCTCTGTGGTAATTAAAATATACCATAAATCATATCCACTGTAATTAACAAAATACACTCTAATTATCTGTTGATCTTTTGCGCCTATTAAATAACTACTGGGATATTTCAAAGCTGAGTTATTTTTGTATTCCTTGAGATAAACCTACTGCAAAATGCTGGTAATTCATTTAATATTGCAGTGTAGATCAACCTTGGAGTGTTTCATGTCTCCTCTCTTCTCACTGTAATGTTATGGCAGTTCTATTGACTATCATTCTGTTAAAAATCACATTTGTGAATGGCACCTGAATCCTGCCAGCTGATGACAGCATCCTGGGGTATACAGTTATTGAGGATCACTCTGCAGGCAGCTATTCCTTTCATCCTGCTCTTTGTCTTTACCATGACTGCAGACAGAAATTTTACATGAATTGAGGGAATTCAAAACCTGAGTTGGAAAACGGAGCGACTCTTATCTGAAACCTGCAGGTGGTTAAACCTACTTCAGTGCAGCTGCTCAGAATGAGAGTTGTGAGCCCAATGGTAATAAGCACAAATATACAAAAACAATCCAAAAAATGGCAAAATAGTTCTGCTTACCTTCATTGAAGGTAGAAGTATCCATGTATGAAAGTTTGTAAAGCAGCCTTGGAACAAATGCACCAGGCCTTGCTTACTGCGACGTTTCCCAAACGTTTCCCTTTTCACAAGTATTAATTCTAGCTAAAACACAGGCACCTTGCCAGATTTTTTAATATTACCAACTCTGTGGTTGTATAAGAAGTATGAGGATGCAATTTGTTGTAGTGTTTTATCGGAAATCGAGGAGAGCCCAAGTGGAATTATATAGGTGTCAGGGTTAATTTTCTTACTCTTCATGGAAAAAGCATTACATCAGTTTCCTGCAAACTTGAATTTCCAGTGATAATAATATCTTGCAGCCATGCTTGTGTGTAATGTTAAATTCTTGTCTTCAGAGATTTATGCAAGTCATTATTTAAAAATAGAGATCTGGGAGTCACAGCTAGCTAATTAATCTCTACCAAGGAAAGCTAAGTGCTTGGCCTTTCAGGCATCCTGTGATGGCTGAGTAAGCTTGTAATCTCATCAAATTCTCACTTCTTTGTTGCTTGGCTTTTTCTTTTTTTCACTGTTGTTTTTTGGGGGTTTTTTGTTATATAAAAATTAAATGCTGAACCAATCAGCTTATTGCAGACACAGTTTTCAAATATTTGCATGGGTCTAGTACAGAACTTGGCAGGAATTGGAAATAATCAGTGTACTGCTCTCTACCATAGGCTGAAGATTTGTCAAGCATATGCCTGTCAGGAATGTAACCAGCCAAGTATTGCTTTCAGATTGTATATGATATTAATTTACCACTGCAATAATTCAGCCTTCTTACCTTATATTATTGTTTTTTATTTTGGTCTTGTCAGGATGTTTCTTGACATCTGTTGTTATACTGCAGTTAATTTTAACAGCCCTATGGCCAAACCTGAAAGCTGACCAATTGTTAAAATAATACCAAAAAATATATGTCAATATTGTAGTAATTCATACTATCAGTAAATAGAAAAGGTAAAACCACATAACCATAATAGTTTGATTGGAAAAAGTAATTTTCTCATAACCACTGATAGAGTGAAGAGCAGTAGTCCCCAATTCCCTGTAAACAGAAGTAGGAGGTAATCAAATGGCTCCAGTCCAACCAGCAGAATCTTATTGGTTCAAGATAATCCTTTGTAGGTTAATAAGCAACTAATTATTTTTACAGTCATAACATCATGCACGGGAATACTCCAATCTTCATTTGGCTGTAGCCTGAACGACATGTAGTTTCTGGCACACCAGATTGGAGAAATGCAGTTCACAGGAATGACTGGATGTCATGATCTCCCTCACAGCCTCTTTATTCTGACAAACACACTGTTATCCCTTATTTCTTTAGTTATTAGTAACTCTAATGAAGAATGAAATGCATTTTGTTCTTCAAGATGTATGTATCTATAAATTGATGTTATCCATCTCTGTGGAGGCAAGAATTACAGACTTTAACAGAAGATTGTGCATAAAATTTTGAATATCTTTGCTAAGGTTTGAATTTCTGCAACAGCTGTAGGAAGGTTTGGATCTGATTGTAATCACATAAATAAAGTAGGTATGAAAAGGAGGTTCATTTCAGGCCAGAATTCCCTTCAGTGAAACCAGATGCCAGTCCCACACAGGGCAGTGGAGCTTGTGCTAAGGAGCTGAAATGAAACTTAGGTAGCAAAGCACATAAGGCTTGTGTACAATGGTGAATCTGTGTCTAAATGTCCCTGATATTATGTTACTTTTTGAGCCTCTTTTCTTCTATATATTTACACAAAGAAAGTCTCCTCTTTAACCTCTTTCTTTGCCCAGCAGAACTGGTGCAACCACTGTAATATCGACATATTTTACATATTCGAGTACATTTACCTTCCAGGTGAAGGCAAATAAATCTGCTGGCCTCCATTCCCACAACTGTTTGGAAATACAGTATTCCTGTATCAGTAGGCAAGAAACAGCAAACATCTCACACGAGTCAGCCTCTATGATGCAGAAAAGGTACATGGTATGCCCATCAGTTTAATGTCTAGTAAACTCAAGTAGCAAGCCCTCATTAATTGCTAATTTTTATTCCTTTATCTGAGCAGCGTGTCTTGTTTATCTCACTCATTGCAGATCTTCCAGTGTAAGACTGAGATGCTGTTATCTTAGTCAATTCAAATGATTCAAATTATACAAATGGCTTGTTCTGACACAGAACTGTGTGAAGACTTTTCTCTTCTACCCATGCTGTATCACTGAGCAGTGTTAAGTGCAAATTACAGCCAACTTCCCCAATGAAAGATGATTTTGGTCAAGTAATTAGATGCATATGTTTTCTCCTTCATTAATGCTCAGTCTTAATAATTTTTGTGAATTGTAGTCCATAGGGCTTCTTTCCTGTGTTTGAAATAAAAACTATTGAGGTCTTTTTTTTGTTTGTCAGCAAAATTTGCCATTTGATCCAGAGCAGTGTTTTAAACTTCCTGTTTCTTAGTGTCAAATGAAAGGAAGAAAATTGGTAGAGGTATTGATGGTCCTGTAAGGTAGAAGTGAGAATAATTCTTGTTCTTGCGGAGTCCATTTATGAGTATTCATAGACACTGTGCTAATTACAGTGTGGACATAACTGTCTGTAGGGAGGAATAAACTGATGCAGGTGTGAATAATGCCCTGTATCTGCTTATGGTGGTTTTAGTCCTATATGTCAAATTTGATGGAAGAAGACTCCCTAACTCATATAGGAATTGGATTTGACTGTCCCTGCAACCCAAGGAAAACAACTCAAACTGTGCTTTTAGAGTGTTCTACATTAGTTTTTAGGAAGATTTCATTCCCTCACCTATCCACATAACTTAATGACATCTTTACAATCTTTTCTACTTGTCTCCTATGGGAAATTCCATGTGAACATGGGCTAATGCTGATATCTAGGCTTATTTAATGAAATCAATTGTAATAACACATTTTCTAAAAAAAAAAAAAAAAAAAAAAAACCACCCGTGGAGGCAGCTGGGATGCTTGTCTTTTCTAAAGTACTAGAGGAGTACTGAAATGCTGCTGGCTGCCCAACACAGGCAGGTATATTGTCATCTTTAATAACAAATCATATTTCTGCCTTTCTATGAAATTGAGCTTTTATCTATCATAGCTAGTTCTTCTGGTGAAAACCCAGTCCAGAGTGGCCTCATAGGAAGAAATACTTAGCTTAGTAATTGTGACTAAGGAGACTGACCTACTCTATGTACATTCCTTCCATTCTTCTCTTTTATTTCACTCTTTGCTCCTGACCATTTATGAGAAGTCTTACGTAGCCTACTGTAAGCTATTCTGAGCCCAAAAGACCCAGAAGTTACTAAATATAGTAACCGGAAAATCCTTTACCAGGAATAAATATGTGCCTAAATATTGTTGAAATTCCTAAAATAAATCATGATGTCCTGATCTGCTAGTTTTAAATTCTCTTCTGAAATTCAGACTTTTAAATTAATCTTGAGGGAGCGAGATGCTGCAATTCTCAGAACTTTTTCCTGCCAGTGAATACAGACAGTTTAGCCTGACCACTGGTTACATTTGTTTACTTTTTATTTGTGAAAAATGCAGGGAGGAGTGATACAAAATTCTCAGGAGTTCACTCCATGATTAACTGTGACGTAATTGACAGAGGAAAACAGCAACAATTCATGCAACCAGTAATTAATCTCTAGCTTTATGGCCTCGTTTGCCAACTGTCTCCATATTTGACAGCGAAAGTGACTTGCAGAATATTTAATTTCCACAGTGACAGCTAAGGTATGAAATCAGATAAACATCTTCTGTGGCTTCTGCTTGCAAAAAGAGTAGCCAATTAAGTGTGCTTGCTTAGTCCTTGCAAATATTTGCCATAGGACTGACAGAGGAAATGGAACATTTTCCCTGTCTGGGCAGGAGCCCCACCTCACTGCTCCCCTCTGCTGTTTGTGTTCAGGAGCCTTCTCAGTTTCCTGGATATGAACCATGCAGGTATTTTAATCTTCTCCCTTCTCTTCTTTTGCCCCTGTGTGTAAAAGGGCCAAATCATGTGAGATGCTGACCATCTCCCAGTAGGAACTGCATGCCCTAACAGGACATGGGCAGTTTGACATGTCCCAGGAGACAATTTGCACCTCCAGGGATTGGTAAAACAAGTAACTCAGCTGCAGTGAATTCTTTCCAGAAAGATTTTCTCCATATTGCAATGGGAAATATTTTTATTTTCCTGGTTTTTGTGAACACCCAAACTTGCCTGACCCACACCAGATACTGCTGACCTATAGGAGAAAATTTCTCCCCTGTGCTGTGCCCTGACAATTTGAGATTCTGTCCATGTTCTGCATTCTCTGGACAAGTCAAACAATCTGCAAACAGACAGCTGCAGCCCAGAAAGCAGAGAGAAATTTTACCATAAAAGGAGAAATTAAATTGGTGTCCTGCTCACCTGCATTTGATTTTAAAGTAAATACATTTGATATGTTTCCTATTTAGTACTATTGAAAGGGCAGTTTCCTGAAACCACTCACATAAAACAATCAGGAATGTAGACTCTGGCATCTCTGTATGTAACAGGACTGTGATTGTCAGAATCTTCTTTTTTATTAAGTTGGAGTTGGTGAAGGAAAAAGATCTGTAAGCTTTAATGTGCTTTGTTTTGAACTTGTCATTTTTATTTGTCTGTGAGCTTTGTTTTGATTTTTCTTGAAGATTTCTAGTAAAAATAATTGTTTGCAACAGGAAAATTCATGTGAACTGACTTCCATTTTAAACATTAGTTCATGTGAAATGAAAAGGGATTGCAATGTGGATGTGGGCAAGCAGTACTGATGTGTCCATACAATGCACTTCTGCTCCAATGGTAAATATATTTTCATGATTAATACAAAGAGACTAGAAGCCATTGTACTCTGTTAGGGTTTTGTTGATGGCCGCTCCCCAGAATACTGAAAAGATGCTATCAATACTCTTGACATTCTGCTTAATCAAGATGTGACCCTCCAATGCAACCAGACAGCATGCTTGTTTCAGAGCTGGAACAGTGCTGCAGTTAAGGGAGACGTGGTTGTTGTTATTTTTGGTTGCAGGATTTTTTATAATTTCATTAAAATTTAATCAGTGGCATTAAATAATATTTAATGCCACTAAAGTGCTGTTGGATATGAAAAGGAAATAATCAACTTGTACTCTGAGTGGCCGTCAGCTGTGGAAATGCATAGGTACCTCAGGGTGAAGGGCTGCACCTTGCACAGCAGACAAAATCAGATCAGTAATAGTTTAGTTCAGTTTTGTAAATTGCTCTTGCTTGGACTGTGCCAATGGGCACCTTCAATATCAGATATGTGGGCTTGGAACAAGAAGTTTTCAAGCGCCCCCTTAATGTTTGCAACTTGCTAAGTATTTTTGCTCCTTAGGTGCTGCACATCAAAAGCCAAAACTATAAGAATGGAGGTTCCCCTGGCCAAGCTGGAAAGATATGTCAAATATACAGCATGATCTTAGCCTGGTGGTGGAATTAGCCAGGCCAGCTCCTTGGTGTGCTCTCCAGCTCGAGCAGTAGGTCATCGTTGCTGGCTCGGTGCAGTCAGCCCTATCTGTGTGCACAGCTAGGCTGGTACGGGCATCCTGAGAAACTGTGGCAACTGAGGCAGATTTGGAACTTTACCACACTCTGGCCTCTGTTAGAGTCAGTCCCCAGTGGGTTAATGGAGTAGGATAGCTTTCTCTGAAAGATTTAGGATGATCCCATTAACTGCAGTGGATATTTGTTCACATTCCCTACCTGTGGGGGCGGGGGAAAAGGGATTACAATGAGTAGCCACTGGCAAAGGAGAGCTCTGCTGACTGTCAGTAGTGTCTTTATAGGACCGGGGGAAACTGAGCAATTCTGTAAAATTTCACAGAGTCCTGACCAGAGACTTATGTCTTCCTTCAGAAAGTCCATGTGAGGTGAGTTTTCACATAAACTCAAACTATTGCAAAAACTCCCGCTGGGTCTGGCCAGAATGCATTTGACGATTCTTTGCAGCTGTTTAATTCCAACATAATTGCCTTTGAGATTTCCTTCCTGATTTTTCTGTGTAAGCTGCACTAAGCTATGTAGATAAGAAGCAATCTATACATTCTGTGTATAGGAGTAAATCCAAGACTATAACACAGATGGACAGAAGCGAGCAAAAGACTCAGTTCTTGTAATTTAAAATACGTGGCAATGTGAATCCCACTGAGTTGAAATATCTAATTTCCAAGAATTTCCTGGGGCAGGAAGCATGCGCCTGCTTTATTCCACACTAGTCACATCAGTCTACAAATTAAAAACTAATGAAACATGTTTAAAACAATTACACACACCTTTTCTGAGTTCTTCACACAATAAATTTGTGTAAGCCATCCAGTGACTAGCAAGCAATTCTTGCTGACAAATATGATAATAGTTAAAATTAGTGCTACATAATTATGCTGAAAATGTGCTTTTCCTCTCTGATCACACAAAGATGGCTTGATCAACCTTCTGTCATTTATACGTGGCAGATGGAAGGAATTATTAAGTCTGTCCATTTTGGATGTTGTTCCCATTGATATTGAAGCCTGCCTTACTCTATTTGCACTTTAACACCTTGCCATACCAACAGTACCAATTCCGATTGTGTTCTTTTCAAATAGATTCTAAATACTAAATAACACAACAAAATGTTCTTGCCAGGGCCTTTGAGCACTCACCCTTTTGGAGCAGAGCCATGGACTATACAAACCATTGCATTAAACATTTGGTCCCTGACAGGTAGGTGTGGGAGCTGTTGAATACAGTTTGAAAAAACTAAGAGGGAGGGAAGGAAGGAAGGGTGGAAGGAGGAGGAGAGGGATTCTCCAGTCAGAAGGAGAAGGATTGTATTAGTGAGAGGGATGAACTGAATACCCCACATCCCCAGCTCAGCCATATCTAATCTGTGAACTCCTCTAAGGAAAAGCAAGATGTTCTCTGTGTGCAGCTGAAAGAGCTATTCAAACCATGCAGTATGAGCATGTTGCTCTGTTTTGTGAGTTTAGCTCCTCACACCATCTCCATCCCAGCATGAGAGAAGTCTGTAAGCTCAGTGCAATTGTATCATAATTTGGATCTCTACAGGAGACTGAACTCGCATCACCAGAATGCATCAAGCCAATGCATGTGTCAATGCACAGTTACATATACACACCACAGTTACAAGCCCATGGTGACAGTTCTCAAACTAATATATTGACAGACTGCCAGAATATTTTTAAGCATATCCAGAAGGAAAAAGAGGAAAATGAGGAAGAAAACCAAGCAGAATGCTGACACCCAAGTACATTACTTAGTGTGCAGTTGCATTAATGAACCATTACTTCAAATCCCAGGTTTGCCAATAGTGTCACTGTTCGTTTATCAAGGCAGAATCATTGTGGATGTGAACAGAATGCCTGTATAATAGATAACTTCTCAATCCTCCCATACCATACATTTCCTTGAGCCCATTACAAAAGATTTATTTTTAAATTGGAATTTTTTTCAGCTGGGCAGAATGAGACTGTTTGTTGAACAAATGGTGTTAAAATCCCCAAGGCTCTGACTTACTTCAGTAACGACCAAGACTACTGCTTGAGCCAGCTGATGCTCTTTTAATGAGCACTGCTTGTCAGAGGATCATATCTGCAAGTTGTTGTATAAAATAACCGTTTTCCATGAGTTCATAAAGCAGGCTCTCGTTTGAAATGGATGAAGTGTTGTACCAATCTCTGCAGCACAAAACAGGCACTTGTTTGAACTGAAAGGGAAAAAAAATCCTAACCCAAAGTATTTGACAGGTTTTTTCCTTCTTTTTTAAAAAATTATTTTCCCTGTCTATTACAGACAGCTTTGTGTTTGTACACAACAAGCTCAATTGGTTCAAGACAAAAAAATGCTGAAATAGAAGCTTCAAAATGAATTTCAGCTTTGGCCTGATTGAATTAATAAAAGCATGACAGGTTGCCTATTTAGCAAAGTGGATGGACAGTAACATTAAGCCTTTTCCTGTGACAAGACATCCCAAAAAACTCTCTTGCTGTCCCTTGTAAGGTTTTTCAAGGCAAATCAAGAAGAGACTCCTAGATAAATCAAAATGACAAGTTCAAAACATGTGAATCCTTCTTTGAAGAAATATCATCTCCGTAACAAGCCCAAGCTTATTAATGTTGCATTGACGAGCGCAACCACTTTGTGGTTTTGTTCAGTCCGTGGACCTGATCATACCATGTAACTACTGCACTGCCACTGCTACCACTGGAATCAAAGCTAGGATCACAAAGTTTAAGAACAGCATTTAGTAGCCCTGCCATCAACCTGTTCTTTTTAATATATGTGTTATTTATGGCTGCAGGTTAGGTTATACCCTTGAATATCACATTTCTCACCAGAAACAGCAATGAGTAATTGGGTACTGCAGGGTTTAATGTGCAATACTGAGTCATTTTGATTAGACCCATATTTTATCACTCATGCTATTAACATCAAAGATTTTTAAACTACAATACTCCATACTCTTGGTATTAGTGTGAATTAACATGCTCAGGTACCTTGAGTTTTCTTTGTCTTGTGCATATCAAATCCACCTAGGTCACTGGTAAGATTCAGCTTGTACTTATGTACAAACTAGCCCTGTCCTATGAAAATGAACCACTAAAGTTAATTCAGATTTGTTCAGGGCCTTGAACAATGTAAGTAATGAATCTTTCAGACAGTCAATTCGAGCTGAACAAAAATAGAATCCACTTAAATATTATAACTGCTTGGATTGAATCTTACCAGCCTTGATAGGTCTGATGTTCCAAGCCTCAGTGGATGAGATCTGCAAATCCCATCTTTGGTCTCAGGAGAGAGAGAGAGAGTGGTGATGACTTGGTCTCTGTTTATTCAATGAAATTACTGTCCTAGCTTACTTTCTGATCAGAAACATAAATATGTAATTCTATTTTGCTCTAAAAAGGATTTTTTTACATTTGTAAACCTTTCTCTGTTTCGCAGATCTTACATCAAGGCTGATAAAATCATGAAGCAGGAATAGTAATGATTTCCTGCACGGAAAAATGTGTATGTTAGAGATGTCGGTTGAATGTTTCACCTCTATTAACCTCTCTTCCAAACCAGCAGAGAAGTGGGAATATTTACTTATCATACAAATTCAAACTAAGATGCTTTTCCTGTGAGCAAAAATGCTCACCAACTTTGTTTGCAAGGGTAAAGTCTTCTGTGGTTTGCTGCATATGTTACCCTCACTCTAGTTTTTCAAATTCTGTGATTCTGTGAAATTATTTGACATTCTTAATATTGGGAATAGTAAGAAATAGTCTCACTGGTATTTAATTTTTCGCTTCAAACCTGGTTAAACTTCTATTCCTGTCCATCTGTCTCAAGTCATCACAGATTTTCCAGTAGTACCTAAGCTGCTGTGTTATGATTCAGGCTCTATATGTGATATTTAGCATGCTGGGTCTCTTTGCTGTTCCAGACTACACAGAAAGCACCCTCTAGCATATTAAATGCCTGTTTCACCTGAAGTAAAAATGGGAGAGCATTTTAAAAGATAAGTTTTCCTTTGTCACATTTCTTGCTTGTACTGTAGATTATCAGAGCCTTTCCCCCCTCACATGTAAGCAAAGACAGATATAGAGAAAAATGAGTTCTTTGAACCACAGGAAGATTTTTCTTTGCTGTTCTATTAATATCTGACTGAAATAAAAAGGAGAAATTCAGAATAAATGACTACAGGCATCTTAAGACCTGTAAAATTATTTTTTTAAACAGGGCTTTTGGTTAAAAAATGGGATCTGAAAATGTGTGTAATGGAGCCAGACTCACAGAGGAAAATTACAATTTCTATGTCTAGCACCTGTCAGGTTTCTTCAAGAGTCTAAAATGCATGTATTATCACAGATAATACTCCCAAATAGACCAATCAAAGCCTAATTTTCAGAGGTAAATCTTAGAATCTTTTTGAAGTCTAAATTTAAAACGTGATCATGCGTTATCCATCAGAGGTCACTACCAACTAGGTATGTTTGCAACAAGTGTAGCTTTGGAGTATGGTAGTGATAAGAAATATGAGATAAACTGTCTTCCACCATTGAACAAAGAGTGATAACAGCATCAGAAATAGTACTAGTCCTAAAACTTGCCTCTGTGCTCCAGTGGTTTCAAACCAAGCATTTGGAGATGATACTCACAGCCTCACAGCAGGGATCCTGCTGAAACCTATGCTAAGATACTGGGGGCAGTGCTCAGAGCAGGTAACAACCATATTGCTCTATTCATCATGATTAATCCAGGACAAAGAACAGATGGCAGGAGAAGGAGATGGATTCCATGAATATGGAGTGGGTGGCAATTGTAGCTGGTCCAAGCTTTGAGACCTGAGAGAGTAGTATTGCTAAACAGTGATAAATGTGAAGGGATTGTTTCCTGCATGTTACAAGTTACAGGAAGACAGAATGGAGTTGTCAGCTACCTGACAACTAATTTTTATACGAGGGTTTTTTTTTATGGTTGTTTTTATTCTGTGATCTGTTGTTTCATTTGTTTGTTTGCTGCCAGGCATTCACTGTGTGATTTCAGGATTCCCAGTTTACAAAGAGATGGCTTTGTGGAGGGAAAGCCTGGGAGACCAGGAGAAGATGAATTCTCAACTAGTAGTGAATGTTTAAACCCTGAATTTCAGGAAAATGAGCATAAGCAAATACATTTAACTTCCCTTTGAGTTTTGTCCCACAAAGTTAATTGTTTGATGTTGATTTGTATTGATGATTCCTTTTCCACACTGCCGTTACTGTGTCAGGAGGAGGAATGCTTTGAAAGGTAAACAGAAGAGGAAGATACTCCAAAGGGAGCTGGACTGTTGGTCTCCTGAGACAGCCAGTGTATAGATTTCATTGGCTTGTGAAATGCACATCAGTCACTCCTCCATTTAGTCTGCCTTGTTTCTGACACTTAGTGTCATAGGCAGCAAGTAATACCTCTGCAGTGGAGGGGTGACATGTTTCAGTGCAGATGCCAAGGTGTAAGCATGGATTAGTTCAAGTGACCTTTTCTTGGCAGATGACTTAGAAGGTGCAAAATGGCTCAGCAAATCCCATGGGAATACGTGTAGGTTTTTATTCCTTTGCCCTTATAAATGAATTAATTAATTGCTGTGTTTCATCCTTTTAATTACTGTAATACTAATTTTTATTCCAGAAGAAACCAGAGCAGTAATGATGTACAGTTTCATGAATGGATTTTTTCTGACTGTTTTCTGGAGAGTTTATCTCTGTACCTAATACATATTTTAGACCATAATAGTTATACACTTCCAGAATATTTTTACTTCTCTTTACAGGAAAAGAAAATGAGTTTCAGACTTTCTCACAGGAAAGCTATAAAATAATTTCTGTTTCATACTAAAGAAATATTTGCCATATTTACAACACTTGCACTGTTTTTCTTCTAAATAATTTCTGTTTCTTGCTAGAATTTAGAAAAAGACCATCAGTACTTTTTTTTCTTTCAGCAAGATATTGTTACTTCAGGTGAGGCTCATGCTCATTAGTGGGTGCCATATAGGTTAAATTTAGGATGCTGTTTCTGTATGATATATAAAATCTGTACTGAAAACTGGTTATTTTCGTTTGCCTTCACAGCTGATCACTTGCCCTTTCTAGACCTGTTCATTTAAATTTTTGAGGATCTACTCAACCTTTTTTGAAAAGAAGATTTTGTAAAATATGGAAAACAAGAATTGCAAAATCCTTACGATCATGAGGCCAATTTATTGAAAAGAATTTTGCACCATTTTGGGAGATGGAGTTGAACAATAACTGTCTCTTTTCTATTTCTTGTTTGTAGGAACCTGAATCCTGTGAAAAGGCAATCCTTGTTTTTGGCTGTTTTTAGTACAGTGGCACTCATTACAGGGAGGAATATGCAGGACTGGCTGAGAAAACAAACCTTTGTGAGAATTTGAGCCAATGAAGGATGGCACTCTGGGAAATCAGCTTCCCCATATTTCAAACCTGTGTTCAGTGAAAGGACAGTCTGCACAGCAAAAGAGGATTTACTGGGGTTTAATCCTGTTTGAAATTCTGTACTTCGAAAAGTTTTCTATGCATTCAGGCTAGGATGAAGGTTTTTCTTTGCATACAAAAACCAAGCATACATCCCACTTAGTTTACAGAAGCAGACAGGGATTTTCACTTTTTGATGGACCTCCTTTTGCTTTGCCATTACAATTACACGTTGCTGGCACATTGCCCACCCATAAGGGAGTCATTCAAGAACTGCTAGGACAATTCCATACCAGTGGTCGTATTGCCAATGCCTGTGTATGCCCTGTGGGATATCCCATAATTTGTCTCTGTAACCTGTATTTGCCAAACACGTTGTCTTCCTGTTGTCCAGTAGTCTGTGGTGCATTTTCAGTGCAATTGATTGAGAATTCGATTTATCTTTTGTCCATTTGCAGCTTACTCGGGGCTTGGTACTATGAGTCTGGAGACAGTGAGAGTACAACTGTGTTACCCATGAGTAGGCCATGTGGATGTCTGACACAGCTTCCATGTGCTTCAGTTAGTAAATCAGAATCAGAGAATGACAGAATATTCTGAGCTGGAAGGGATTCTTAGCATGGGTGTCCCACACAGGATCTAACCCACAGCCTTGGCGTTACCAGCACCATGCTCTAACCTGCATTGACAGGTGTGTGAATAGTTTAATAATTCTATTTGCAGAAAGCACTTGGAACAAAGCCCAAAAGGTTGTTGTTTATTTTGGAGCACTCCAAAATGTGAAGGAATGTAATAATTCAATACAATTTTGTGCAAATTCTGATTCTTATTTCTTGGGCAGTTGAAGCCCTCTATCCACAAAGTCATTTGGATATAATCACAGTGCAGTTTAATGTCAGACCAAAAACCAAAAGAGATCACAAAGAACATAAATAATTTTACTTCATTTTTATGGAATTTTGATAAAAATTAATTTGGATTGAAACTTTTTCTTCTCTTTCAAAGAGGAGGAAAGAAAAAAATATTTTCTAGAATGTGCCACTTCAACCTGCTGCTACTGAATGAAAATCCATCCTAATGTTAGCCTCCACCTAACCACTTTGTCAAATATCTTTCCTGCCTCTTTTCATTATTATTTTTGAACAAAGCTAAGCACCTAAGGCAAAGTACTGAGAAGCTCACAGCATTATTTTCTTAGGGAGGAGTGCTTTACTAGTGGTCTTGTCTCAGGTTGGCAATAGTCTGTTGCATTGTATAATATTTGAATTGTGAGGGTTTATAGCCACGGTTCAGGTAAATAACAATGTCATGCCAGGTAAAAGATACAAAGAGGTGAATTGAATGATTTAATCATAGCTGAGTCTGCTACTCAGGCTCCTGGAGTGGCAAAGAAATTACCATTACATCAATGATCTTTGTATGTGAATATCAGGCATGCTTCAATCCAGGCTGGAAAAAATGTGATTCCAATAATTGTCTTTATAGGCACAGGGCCATTTTGAAGCTATTTACTTGTCTATAGTCACAAGATCAGGTATTTTGCTCTCTCCTGGTGGGTTTATTTTTTCCAATCTCCTATTAATAGAAATTCTAGGAAGCTGTTTTACCAGGGCTCATGAATGCTTTACCAAGGTTCACGTTCCTGGCTGCACTGCTTTAAGACATAGCTCCTTCCTAACTGTGCTGCCCCTGCTGTTGTGCTTCCAAGGCCCAGGAGTTGGTCTAGTCTGGTTATTTTGCTCAGAGCAGGTTAGAGACCTGTGCCCTGTGTTCCAGAACTGTGTGGGATCAACCACGTCCAGCTGTTAGGTGTTGACAAACAGCTGGAGCAGTAACATCCTGTACCCCCCAGCTCGTCTCAGGCAGGGTCTGACAGGCTGCTGAGCATGGCTGGGGACGATACATGAGCTCGGCATAGATGGAACTGAGCTGCACAGGGCTGGATTTGTCCCCCCAGGTTTAGCTTTTCTGCTTGTTGATGATAATATTTGTCCTTACATACCTTGCATAAAACTATGAGGGCTTGTTTATGTGCAGCATCAAACTGCTTTAAAAGGAACATATTGCCAATGTAGATTTCACCTCTGGATTGCAGTGTGTTTTCCCATGGTTAATTTTCATGCATTCATGCAATTCAGAATCACATTTCATATGATTTATGCACTAGCAAACTAAGTTACCAAGAGGAGATAATCTTATATTTGTAACGCCCTCATCCCAGATTCTCTTCTTAAAGGGAAACTCCAGAAATAAGTAGGAAAGACAGTTTTAAAAGATGTTCCAGGAAGAAATGAAGTTTGAGTTATGTGCTCATTTACTGTGGTATTTGAGGACTGAGGGAGATAATATCTAACATCTTTTCAAACACTGTTCTGTACAAAATACTTCCACTCCAGTTGTTTGTTTTCTGTTGGTTGCCTCTGTAAACTCTGTTTAAATGCTATGGATTCTGTGTAGTCCACATTGTATTTTACAAGTTAGAGGTGGGCAACTCATTCCACATGGTTTCAGACTAATCCTTTGCCTGCACTCAGAGAAATCAAATAAAAACACAAAGGTAAAAAAGAACAAAGCTTCTGTCAAGTTCAGAGAAGTGACAGCTCCTTGGTTGAAGAGCAGCTCTCTGGTAATACTTGTACAAGTAAATGGCAAACTTGAATTATCTCAATTGAAGATGTTCTCTCTTCTCCCTCCACACCTGTATTGTTATTCTCAAGCTTTTGAGCAATTGCTGAAATCTATAAAATAGTTTTATTTATATTCCTTCCTCCGCAAGTACATTTTTATATCTTACATCCTCTTAGGAACAAACTGATGGAAAACAAAGTCATAATGTCACCACTAAAATCATTCAACGTTTACAGAGTGTGATCTTCTGATGTACAAACTAGTGTAACTCTGCTGCTTTGCCCTGTGAGGTGAGGAATACTCTGATGGATGTGAGTGCAGTGTGTGTCTGTGGTACCTGTAAATCAGTTGGTGTAGTCTGGGTGTTTTACATACACATGCAGAGGCAGTGCATGACAAAGTGTGTAATAATGAATACTGCACAATGGAGGACGATTCTGCACAGCATAAAGATAAAGGATAATGACATTGCTCTCAAATAACAAACCCCTGAGCAATGCTGGTAAACCTATGAGGGGACGTAAGACATCTTCATTGTTTCATATGGTAATAATCTGTGTATGCGCATGGTTTTCATAATGATCCATGGATATGGAATGTTATATGAGCAGTTCAAGAAGAAACTACCTGTTTATATTGAATAATTTCCATTTGAATGGTTTAGGGTTGTACATTTTCTTGCTTTGCTTTTCTGAGATCTGCAATTTCTAATACTGGCTTCTTATCTCAAACTTGCAGCAGGACAACCTGATCTCATCAGATCAAACAAGTTAAATGTAGTCAGATGTGGTCAATAGTTAGGTGAGCAATTTCCAAGATAATTCAAGAATGCATTGGGAAACCGTTCCATAGCAGTATTCCTCTCTTGCCAGCACTGAACAAGAATCTCCCATATTTTTGGGGAATTCACTTAATACATGGTTTTTCATCCTCATCCTAAATTGTCCTCTACCATTGCCATGTGCAATTGGCTGCATTTGTCAGTTTGCATGTATTCTACCTTTTGTGATGGAAGGTACTCCAATGATGCCAGCTCAGACTTGATATTTTATATTTTATATTTATATTTATATTAGCTTTGTGAAGCCATGGTTTAATAAAACCCAACAAAATGTTACTTTTAAAACACCATTTAGGTCAGCCTTTGACTGAAGAGTACAGAGCACTGTTTCCTTGTCAAAAATACTTGTGCAGAATCAGGAGAGTTGCCATTATACCTGTCAAAAGGACAAAATAAAGCATCATTTCTGTTACCATCTCTGATATAAACAAGAATTATCATGTTTGGGGTCTTTTTATTTCTTCATAAGATGTGATTTAATTGACTTACTGGACCTGGGGGAGTGCTGGACTTGTACATTGCATCTTGATGTTTCTGTTTGCTTTCCCTCTAGGCCAGTTGACATAATATGTTTTTATATTTGTGTAACACCTAGAGTTCTACCTCTCCTGGAGAAAATGTAAGGGATATCTATGAATGAGAGCTGTGTATTATAAAAGCTAAGAGCTATGATAAAGAATACCAACTCACTTGGTCTCATCTAACTATGAGATAGCATCAGCACAAAATGTAACTAGAGGCTATCAAACCTATTGCCAGGAGAAAATGCAGATTAAATACAAATAAACACAAAGTACAAATGAAAGATCTGAGTAGGCTTATACAGTGAAAAAGAGGGAGCCCAACAAGCTTCTTTACTGTTAAATGCCATACTCCAAAGACAAATATTACAGCTAAGTTTTCAAGGAACAAAAAGTCATGCATTTATTCTATATTTTTCCTGAATAAATAGCAAAGCCATGTAACAATTTCCTTAAATGAATGCACAGAATAGACCTACAACAAAAATAACCAAGCCACTATTTGTGTGATCATAATTGTGACCATGTAATCACAATTTGTTTTCTTGCTGTAAGACTATCATGATCCACCATTGTGAAGGAAAACCACACCAGAAGTGAATCATACTCGCTACTATTAGTCTGGGGATTCAGCCCATATAGTGTGTAAAAATGCTGATGCCTATGCTCTGAGAACTTCAGTGAATATATCTCTTTAGAGCAAACAGTAAAATTAAGTTAGGAGTCAATCTTTCCTAAATCTCATGTATTTCTAGATACAGCTGGGCGTGTACATTTCTAGAAAGAACAAAGAAATGAAAACACTCTGTTGGTGGTGTTTCTTTCAGTTTGGAAAAAGAAATATTCTCCTCAATATTCTGCATACTTTGTAATATGCCCTTTTGCACTACTTCCTTCTTCTGGTCCTGTATGAGGATGCTCATTTCCAAAATCTTTAAAGCACAGACAAGTTTGATTATGACTTTTAAAATCGGATTTAGGTAAGGAAGTCCAATTTATACAAGCTTGGAGAGGTTTTGTTAATACCAAGCATATCTGACTATGCCTGTCTTTGTACCTTTGCAGGATTTCACATTGCCTAATATAATGTTCGTCATGGTTTTAATTTTTCCTCAGAATGGATCTCTTTTATGTCTGCTATTTACCATCCTTGCCAGAGTCACTGAGCACAAGAAATACAGTATCTACAAGATGCAGAAACTGCTTTCTTCCTTGCACTCATGTAATATGTAATGGATGGTTTTAAGACAGGATCTTTACTCTGTGCTTTACCTATTCATGTGTAGGATTTTGATTTCATTTGAAATGAAAGGCGTAAACCTCAGGTCTGAAAACTAATAGAATTTCTGCATTTACCTGCTGATCCATAGCCTTTAGGTTAGATTGTGTGTCAGCCAGAAGTCGGCTTGTTGAATGAAGCAATACTTTAAAACTAAAATGAAAAGATTTCTGTTATATGTAGCCTGACACCAGATATGAAGGCAGATTTCTGCTGGCTTATTATTGGAAATATTTTCCAGTGTGTCTGATAAGCGAGACTGAACAAGCCCTAGGAAGTAGACCTAATCAGATAATGCTGACTTGCAGACCAGAAAAAAAAGAAATGTATTTTCTTAAGTGCTATGCCTTCACTTGACAAGACTGAGGACAAAATGGTTGGTGTAATGGCAAAAGGCACTCAGAGAACAGGGAGTAAACCTGCTGCTTCTGGGGGGTGGCTGTTGTGTCTAAGCCTTTTTTCTGGGGTACATTCATTGTCTGTGTTATGGAAGGTTTGCATCCAAGTGCTTGAGTGCATTGGCACTCTGGAGATGGGGCATGTGGAAAGGACGGGGAGAACATCAGACTGCATCAGCTCTTCATTTTTCAGTGAGTCTACGTATTTTTTTGGAACTTCAGAGGAGTTCAAAATAGACTTATGGAGGGTCCCCGTGAAGGATCGAGTGCTGTGTTCTGCTCAGACTCTCAGTGCTGCCAATCCTTCCTGGAAACACTTGAACAATGACGATATTCACAGGAGAAGCAAATTCTCAATATGGTTAGAGGACCTTCATGATGTTGCAGGATGGAGGATAAAGGAGGGTCTTGTAGTAATTCTTAGAAGGAGTTCCCAAAGAACTGAAGCAGAAAGATTCCTTTGTTATTTCCATGCCTAGGTATGAAGTGGTCATTACCACAGTTTGATAGTTAACACAGAAAGTTATTTAATATAACTTCCGATTCTTTTATGCCTTCAGATTGCATGTAGATAATAATTATAAAAAAGGCAAACATAGTGCCACATTAATATTGCATGACAAATGTGCATACTTTTATTTGTTGACCTGAAGACATTAAGAAAAAAATTGGTGGAAGATCCTCTTTATTCTAAGGGTTTTTTTTAAACAGCTCAGCTCTTGGTTTTGTACCTTAAATGTCTCTGCTCAGGGAAAAATGAATTTAATTGCATAAAACCTACTCTGCAATGATTTTTCTAGGGAAAAGATTAAAGTTTTAAATGGATTGAGTGTTCCTGTAAGGATATTCACATCCATACGTGTCTGGACTGAACATGCCATCTGTGGCTTCTGCTTTAATTTTTTTTCCTGTATATTTGGAATTCAAAATAACATTTATTTTGTGAAGGAAAAAAATCAATAAATCATTTAAGTTGTCCTACACTTTGTATAACTAATTATAATTAGTATAATATCTTTGTTGGCAAGGGCTTATCAGGCACATAGCATGAAAAGGCAAAGAAAGAGCTTTATAAGGAATTATGTTGTTTTGTAAAGCTAATTGTGACACTATCTCTGCTATTGTATGTGATTGAACTCTTAATTTTTAACGTGGTATTCCTTCCAGTTGTGCAGCTCCTACTGTTACCTGGGGTTCTCTGTAACGTAACCATAGAACAGATTTTAGTCAGCTCTAGATTTTACAGTTTGGTGCCAAAAGGATGTAGTCTAGACTTGAGTCAGCTAAATTGTGGCAAGGGGTTGCATTTTCTAGTTGTAATGAATTAACTTGTTTCAATGTTTGTTATGCAAATCCTGTAGATAAGAATTTAATTAACTGTCATGTCCTGAACTTGGTGCCAGGGGAGCAGCCACAGGCTCCTCTGATGGGTCCTGTCACATGTGTGGCCTTCAAGGAGCTGCTTGCCTGCACAATTCCATGGTGACATTGCCAAGCCTTAACTAGCTGATACTGGGAATTGCTGAAAAGATGATGTTGCTAAAGCAATATAATGTGGAAGAGAAATCAGAGCATTTATTTATAAAGCAAAGGACCACTGTCCCACTTCATGAATCCCACTTTACTTGGGTTCACTGGAAATATCTTATTCCTGGTGCTAGCTGAAGTCCTCACCATTCTTGATACCTAGGCATTAGTTTAGACTGACAGTGAGCTGGCTAGATGATTAGTATGATGATTATTGTGTTTATTATTCTCAAAAAGCTGGATTGCGAAAGACTTGGAAAATTAACTAATTTGCTACTTCAGTTGATAGCAGAGAAGCCATAAAAATTCTGGTTTCGAGCATTTAACTGCCATTCTAATAAGTATGAAGATTTTTCTCAAAGCTTCCACTTGTATTATTAGCCTCCTGCAGACTATTCAATGAATATTGGAATAATATATTCTGAAATTGTCCAGTGTTGAAGAAACTGTTCAGTGGAATAGTAGGAAATAAGCTGTGGCCCCTAGTTCCTGTTCCTGTGAGCTTCTCTGTGGCAGTCTCCTGCTTTTCTGAACTGTTTGCTATACCATGCTTTTTCTAAAGGCTGCCATCTGAGAGAAGAACTTAGGCCAGTCTTGGTTCTGCCCAATACTTTTGCCTACAATCGAGGTGCTGCCTCCAGTGTAGATATTTGAACCAGTGGCTGCAGGCATCTGCCCTTCAGAAGACCCTGCTGCATAAATACAGTGACTTTGGGGGAACAGAAGGGGAATGACAAAAGCTAATCCTGTGTGTCCTCAGGATTTGGGACCCTTTATTTTAAGTGAGGCTTTAATTAGACTTCAACGTCTTCTGCCCACAATGTGCATGAGTGGAAGATGCCCTTCAGAAAGCCACCTACTATGTAAGCCAAGCAGTGGAAGAGTTAGAGGAAGTTTCAGTAGCTCAGCTGTGAGGATTATTTTCTTCTTTCTTGGTATTTGGATAGAGATGAGTTAATTAAGAAAGCAGTGAAAGACTTGATCCATTTTGATGGCATATAGACAGTAAGCAAGGCCCTGATATTGATACTAAACCATAATATGACACCTATATATGTGTGTGTGCTTCATTAAAATGTGTGTCAAAAAAAAAAAAGACAAGGAAAGAGAAATATTTTGTTCCTTTTATACTTTAAGGAAAAGTTAATCAGGAGAAAGTTACAGTAGTAAAAGGGAAGGCAACATCTGTGTTAATTAGCAGTTAATCTTCAAAGCTTGACTGATGGGTTACTTTATGGCCTCTTGCAATTGAATTAAAATTCAGACCCACGCAAGTTCTATTTTTACCTCCTTTTTCCATATCAGAATAATTTGTCTGGATTTAAGACTTTGTTTTTGCTAAAAATATTGATGTTCCATAATCTAAAATGAACTTTTGGTTAGTGCAAATAGGCAGTGTAGAGAAGAGCACTGTGGCTCCGGATGCAATTCCAGAGAGCGTGGCTTTATGGTGTGGTGCGGTGCTAGGGGTAAGGACAGGTACGTTCTCCAAAGGATCTGTTTCTCTTGGGTATTTGACAGTTAAGCTCTTTGGTTCAAAAACTGCTCTGTGTGTACAGTGTCTTGCACAGTGAGGATTCACAGTGCCACTGTAATGTAAATAATCAGTTAGTAATTTAGCAACAAATTAGGAATGAATTTTAGAATACTTGGAAACACTCTTCTGAATACCAGAGCTGGGGGAGAAGAGTTGTTGATAGAGGAATGTGCACTGATGAAGGTCTAATCTATGGAGTTTGAGTTCTCTTTTTCCACTGAATATTATCTATTCAGAAATAAAACTTACAGTTAACATTCTGGCCCTCCACTAGCTTTTTTTTTTTGTATGGGCATCCATCCTGGTAAAAAGCAAAGTTCTCAGATAAATGTGAAATGCGTGGAGAACAATGTAACACCGCCTTCCCTTCCACATCAGTATCAAAGAGGTAGTGCTTGAACTATCACAATGACTGCAGACTGTGGAAAATTTGAAAGGGTATCAGCTGATGTACATCAGTGTGGGTTCTGTCAGCTGAGTATCTGGTCCAGTGTTCTCCTCTTAAATGAACAGAGTTAGGGTACAATCTCGTGCTAGCTATTCTTTCATTTTCACCATAGCAATAAAACAAAATATCTTTATAAAAGCCTCTGCTCACATCCCAGTGTCACAGAAATATAATATACACCTTTACAAAGTTGTATCATATTTTCAATTTAAACGTAAAAAAGACCCAACCTAAAATAAAATGTTTTTATGAAAAATTTAAGGTGCTTTCAGATGAGGTTAGATTAACTCCTTTGTATCTTGTATTGAGAAGGTAAGAGCTAATCAAGAAATTTCTTCTGTATTCAACTACAATACATTTCACTAAAATATGCAGCTAGGAGTAGTGAGTGCCCTTTAATACCAAAAGAAAAGGGTGGGAAAGCCTCCTTAATTAAATCTCTTCAGGGATCCTGGATTAACTGCAGCTCTGTTTAGTTTATATCCTCCCAGTAGAAAAATCTGCAGACCCAAGACAGCAAATATTGATTTAAATGGAGATGCAGGGAAAAAGCCCTGTTGTCTTTTTTCTTCACTTGGCACAGTTTTTAGTTTTGATTCATTTTTGGTTACAAAGGGTGAAAATCTAAATCCTTCTTTACTCCCTTTCACGCTGTGTGAAAATATTGAACCAGGACTCAGCAAACTGCATGCAGCTACTGGTGAAGAGAAGAGCACATAAAGCTGCCCTCCAGACAACTGTGGCACCAGCCCTGAAACCTTTGCCAGGGTTTCAGCCGTCACTCCCTTTGTCACAGCCACCACGGATTGCAGGAAGTCTTCAGCCTAGCATATTCCAGTGAGAAGTGGGGAACAGGGTTACACCGTGGTGCCACAACCAGGGAAGTTTTGGCATCACCCCCCATTTGCTTCAACCACTGTGAGCATAAATAATTGTCCTGTGGAGCAAGTGCTCTACTGCCATTGACCAGAGGAGCTGCATTTCCTGATAAACAGTCTTCCTAAGCATGGAATGAATTTTACTTAGCTGTTTTTTGAAGAGAAAAATGGCTGTGTAAAGATGCCAACAGCTTAGCCTGCAAACCTGCTTATGTGAATTTAGTTTTTTTTTTGTTCTAAACTTAATTGCATGTTTGTAATGGGTGACATTTCTGTGCCTCCTGTCCTGATTTAAACATACAAAATCCAAGTGCAAATGGAGATGTGCAGAGCCATGCACTTCTCCTTCTGCACAGTGCAGCTGCAGCAGGTCGAGGTTGTTTGTGATTGTGCATAAACTGCTGGAGTGCATGGACCCCAGGTGACAAGTGCAACCTGGGCACTCACAAAACGCATCTTCTGCGAATGCACAGTATGTACTTAAGAAAGGGAAATAAAGAATCTTGACTCAAGAAAAATCAAGAGAATATGTATTTCTGGAGACAGAAGGATTAGGGAAGAGAGTGGAGAAGGAAAAAAGTTTGAAATTGGGATTTACTGTTCTGTAAACAGTTTGCACCAAGACCACAGTTCTTACCTGAAGACTCAGTGCAACCTGTAGAAGCCCAGTAGCTGTAAGAAATTCATCTACCAATTTTTGTTCTCCACAGAGGATGCCATTCATATTTAAGAGATTAGCACAGGTTTGAAAATGCATGAGAATCGCCTTGAAATAATATGTATGTGCAATATATAGGCTGAAGGGCAGAGTTTACAATTATAATTCTTTAGTCTTATTTCTCTTCTGTGTGCTTTGCAGCAAGCTGGATGTCTATGATCACCCTTGATAAACAGGAATTCTGCTTTTCTTCTTTGAGCTCAGCAGCAGAGGTGTCTGAAGGAGCTCTCTCTGCCTCGGTGAAGCAACTTCCCTCTCTCGTTGCCTGAGTTCAAAACTGAACTGAGATGCATCAAAGTCAGGTCAAGGAATCAGAAATAAGGAAACTACAGAAGCTTGGACAGCAGAAGTCAATTTTCTCAGGCTGCTGCCTTGGTTTTTTCCTCTTTGTTTCAGGTTTCCATGAGTATATTGAATAGTCAAAGAAAGAAAATAAATTAGAAAAATATACACAACACAAAGATTGGAAATAAATCCATAAATTAAATACCCAAGCAGATGCCTCAGCTATTTCTGTACTTGTAGTAACAGACTAGTCCTTATTTCTAATGTTGGTTTTGCCTGTCTTGCCCAAAATAATAAGTAAATAGTAAGTCAAATAGTTTTGGTGTTTTTTTAATTAGATGCAGTTAAATAAAAATCCCATCATTTCTCTGCTCCTTTTTGTGATCATTCATAAGTGTCCTTCCTGTCTTTTTTTCAATGCCATTTTGACATGGAGTTTATTAATTGTTACATCTCTTTTTAAATCAGATTGTGGGGGAAGATTCTCATGGGCCAGTTAGGAGTAGCCTTTATTGCAGGTTTATAGAAACTCAGCTGAAATGGACTCTTTTCCCTGTGTTCCATTGGTGCAGTATTAATATAAAAAGAAAGCCAATATTTCTGGAGATTAACTGAATAGTATGCCACCCAACTGTAGTTTATTTTCAGGATTCACAGTAGGGATGATCTACCAAGAGTTTGGGCTGGCTGGAGTGCATCACTTCCCCATACCCAGGTACGTCTTGCTGGGCACGGACACTGCCTGAATCTGGAATGTGGTCTGTGCTGTTCATAATGCATTCCACTTGTTTAAGCTTTGCATAAAACTATACATGATGGCTAATAAAACATCTGTCCATGTATAAATGTTTCACTTTTCATGACCTGAAGCAGGATGTGTGAGACAGTCTGCTCACTGCTAGAGGGGCACAGCTGTTTATTATTAGATGTCCTGCACCATTATGGAATACAAAGCTAACACATGTGTACACTCACACACAGACACACACGTACAAAAGAATGAATAATTATGATAAATGGCTGCCTAACAGGTATCTTTATAATGCAGAAATAGCAACCATTTTTACCAGCTAAAATCAATTTTCTGTGCTTGCATCTTCTTTGCTCTTCTTGTGCTCTTTTTTCTTCAGAAAGTATGTAATGAAATAATTAGCAACAAAGTACCATGTCTTAGAAAAAACAGAAATAAATCCAGGCTAGGGCTGATATTCTTCAGGATTTAGAGTCTTGCCCTTCTGTACCAAAGGTGCTTCCTTTACTTCTCTCAAAACAACAGCTCTCTGGCAAGAGAAGTGTATGTGCTCCTCAGGAGAGAGGTGAGAGCCTTGCTGTTCTCTCAGTGGTGGGTGCATTTTTCTGTCAACTCATTCCAATCTGTCATTTACAAACCTACATCTGATGTGAAGAGAAAGGCATAGACCAAAACTGTGACTTGGGGAATGTGGGTGTTTAATTTGGCAAAGCAGGAGAATTTTACAGCAGCTGTACTCAGAGATGCTCCCACAGGGGGGAGAAAAAGGAAAAAAAAAATAAAAAAAGAAAAAAAAAAAGAAAAGGGAGAAGTCTCAGTCAACATAAGTACAATGGCAGCATTATTTTGGTTAGTATATAGAATTAAGTAGTGGCTCACCAGTATGTGCTGGCAGATAAATCTCCTGTATTTTTAGTTGTAAGGAAATATGCTGTGATTCAGCAATGCAAAAAAACAGAGAAACCCAGGGATAAAAAGAGCTTATTGTCTTTAACAAGGGAGTGCAGAGGGCCGTGTACCTTCTACCCTCCTTCCCAAGGATGTGTCACAGATGAGGCTGACAAAGGGCACATGACAGAGTGCCAGGCAAAACCAGAGTACCCTGGCCCCCTCCCAGAGGATTAATGGTCTCTTGATGCACCACAGATACAAATAAGTACCAGAGATAATTCTACCTGAACATAGTCGAAGTTAATTCTGACATGTTTTTGAAAATATTTCTGTTTATTTTGAATCATTTTAACAAACCTTTTTGTTGGAAGGGCATCTCACATTATAAAGCCTCTATTCCATGTATTACAGGTCTCTTAGTTTGTTTAGACCAATACTCTTATTTATACTTATTTATTAATCAAGAGGCCTGACAAGCTGCTACAAATAAAGCTGCTGCTGATTCAGTAGTTTGGTAGGAGAGTCATCTGAGGATTAGATTCTATAAACAGCCTTTATGAAAAGATGCATTTTTTTGTCAATTAATTGGCCTGGAGAATTTTGTCATTTCAATCTGTCACTGTGGAATTTTACTTTACTGCAATATTTTGAAATTAAGTCAAAAAGGAAAAGTGTCTATCTAATGCTTTTGGCAAGCTCTCTGTTAATTAATAGCTTTTTGAAGTACTAAATTTCCTCGGTTTTATCTTAATTAACACTCTTAATTGACCTTCTGTGATCCCTAGTTTCTCCCAAAAGAATTAAAAAATAGACTTCTAAATTCTTTTCTGCAATCAGATTGACATGCAATTGCTTGTGTTGACATCTTCTCTGCCTTCACAAATGTTTTTTTCATTTTTATTTTTTACCACTGAAGTCCCCACTGGAAATTACAGTCCATTGAACCATAGAACTAAAATTGATTGTGCACATAAAAAATCCTGGAACAATTGAATGAAGAAAAGAACTTCCTGGAATTCTGTGCTAAAATCAGAACTCAAGTGACAAGAAAACTTTTGCTCAATTTGAACTCACCTGCCCTGGATCACCAAGAAGATATTTTATGTTCTTCCATTTACCCCCAGTGACAGAAAGAATGAGTTTTCCCTTCATTTAGCCTACATCAAAGCATGGTTATAGATGTCAAAGAAGATGAATTTCAGTTGCCAGCATTTTTAGGGTGCATTCTCTATTCCATCTTCTTTATATCAATTTTTTTTTGTGAAATAGTGGAAACTTAGAGCTGAAGAGCCCTGTCTATTTGCTTTTATGTTAATTTTTAATTAAAGCTGTATGTGTCACATATAGCAACTCTAGCAATTGGGTTTACTATTTTCTTCTGAAATAAAGAATGCAAGTCTCTTTTGTAACATGTTGTGAGAAACTGTAATCAGTTCTTTCTGCTGGAGTTTATGGAAGGCATTACTAAAAATGCAAATTCTATGTTTTGAGACTTGAAACTTTCAAGTAACTATTAATCTTGGAGCTTACTTTTATATTCTGAGATTAAATAATGACATTTTAAGCACTTAAACCTTCACTAAGAGCAAGATAAGCAAGCATATACTTCGTTTCAAGCATTTTAACTAAGTTGATTTCTCTGGTCTTTCAGTGTCTTTAATGTTAAGCATATGCCTATGTACTTTTCTGAAATGGTGGATGGCATTTAGCAGAGTGAATTACAACCTATAACTATCATTTCTTTAAGAATACTAATAAAGTAGGAAGTATGCAAAATAAGGTTTCATTTTTAAGGTAAACAAAGCAACTTTTTGTGAGCATTGCCTTTTTATTGCTGCATGCAGCTGTAAATCATGTCTTAAAAGTAAAGCCATCTTTTTAAAAGTGTATTTTGAAAAACAGTGCATTATTTTCTCCTGAGTTGTTGAGACAATTTCCAGTCCAGATCTGGTACCCCATTAATTTTATACTATGAAAAAAGTCTCTCTAAGCCATAGGAAACAACTTTGGGATTGTTGCACATACATATATCACAATAGATCTGCCTGCTGTAGTTCTGCAGGTGATGTTTAACAAACTCCTGTTTACTCTGTTTTGGGATTAATATCCTCCTTCCTCCAGGTTTGTGCAGTTACATAGCCTTATGCTACACATAAATGGAGGATTTTTTAATTTCCTATGTGTAAAATTTGAAATTTGAGTGCAATTACAGTAACAAGAGGAGCTCTTTTTCTAATGAGTCTCAAAAACCCGTGACCAAAAAACATGTAAAACTCTCCTGTAGAGAGGGAAATTGAGTGCACAGTGTTAGCATAATAGCAAGGGCTGAGACATTGCTTTGCACTACAGTTTTATGGGATGATATTTTAAAAGGTATTCGGAGATTTATGGATTTTTAGGGACAGCTAAAATTGTTTTCCCATTTCTAATATTGCTTTCATTAGAATTTTGAAAGTATGTTTATGGTATCAGATGGTGTTACCAAATCATCCAGAATCTCTGCTCCTTAAGTATATTCCCTTCTATCCCTTTGTATCTTCAGAGGAAAAAATGGGATGAATATAAGTGCTTTGGTTTAAAGTATATAATCTGTATTCTGTCATGTACTTCATCTCCCAGGGAAGGTACCTGGGAACTCACTCTGCTGTTTTTATTTATCCTGCCAGTGCAGTATATAGATGAGAGGACTAAGGTCCAATGGTGTTAAAACAAGACATGAAATATTGATTAATTCTTTTTTTAAATTCCTTTTTCCTCCTGAGTATAGCAAATTTCAGATGCTCCTGTCAATACAGTGTTCTCCAATAAACCTCCATTATTGGAAGGGTCCTGATCTTCATCGTGTTCTTAAAAATGGTTATTATGATTCTAAAATGCTTTGAAAGCTCAAGGCCAGTGTTTTTCTGGTGCAAGAGCAGAAAGCAAGTTAGAAGAAATGCAGCCTTTTATCATGGCAGAATGTTATTTTGAAATAACATGAATTGGATTGGGAATTCTCCCTCCTAGACAGTAGCAGGACATTCTGGATGAAGAGATGAAGATCCTGATGGGGCAGATAAACAGCTGTACACTTTTGTGGCTATAAAGCTGTCAAAAGTAGAAGCACAATTACAGTTGGTTTCTGCTTAATGAAACATGGGTGTTTGGCACCCTGCCTTTATTTTCCACTTGTTGTTCTTCAGTTTAACTTAACCCTTTACGTATTATTTCCAGTATGATCTTTACAAAAGCAGCTAAACAGATACTTAGCTGTTTCCCCAAGGGAAAGGATATTTCAGGAAAGGCGGGGACAGAAGTTCACACCAGCTCAACCATGAAGGATGACAGACATGGGCAAGGAAGAGAATATTTAACTACTTTCAGTGTTCTTGGACTCAGCTCTGGGAATTGAGGCAATTGTTTTTCACTAAAAAAACCAAAGGTTTATTTAAACTGGAGTGTACTGGAGTTCCTTTAGGAACATAAAGCTCTTGGAGCTTTTCTAGTATCCATAATAGAAGGTATTACACAGAGAAGGAATTTGAATCTCAGACCTGTATGTGCCAGGTAATTGTCATGATAAAGGTTGCACAACTACATTTTCACCCATTGTCTTAAATAGTATTTAGTTCAGCTTGAGCAAGGAAGTAACACAGAATCTGTGCCAAAAGCCACTGATTGGTATTTTATGCAGGAGGAGGGAGGCAGGAGACCAGAGTACACTCTTGCTCTGAACCAGGAAAAAAACCATCCGGTTGGTTCTTCTGCTCACAGGGAAGTTTGGGCTTATAGGCTGCGTAAATTGCTGTAGGGTTTTGTTTTTCCACATGAAAATTTTATTCCTATATTTTCAGAAGATTTTGTTGGTGGCAATAACTGATTTGCACATGGGCTTACTTGGGAGTTCTTTTACAGCAAAATTTAATTGTGTGCAAACGTTAGGCTGCTTTAACTTGGCATGGAGAACAGACTGCTCCCTGCCATACCCAAAAGCTAAGAGCTTACAAGTGTGGCAGAAAGCTCATCTATCCCCTCCTCTCACTCACACCCAGCTCTATTAAAGTGCTCTATTAAGATGGTTTTGTGGTGTCTTTCTTTGGAAATGGGGCATTTAAAAATAATTTAAAGATAATTATTTTCACTGATTTCAGTCAAAGTGAAAGCAATACATGCACAAAGCTGGACTTCAGCCAGTTCATAAGCAGCAAGGGCTGAGTGTGTTTTCACTACTGGTGAGGTGTGAAAACAGTGAGTCTTGCACGCCCACGTTATCCAGGTAACTCCATTGACTCCCAGTCCCCCATTGGTAACATTCGTGTGAGCAGAGCAAACAGGATTTGGTTTGTGGTTAACAATGCATGTGTTGGCTCAACCATCCAGTCTGTGAGCCAAATCCTTTTCCCATTGGTGCAGGTAATACTTCTGGGCTGATTGAATATATCTAGTCATTTGAGCAAAGACTGTCAATCTGGGCACTATCCTCTTGTGGTTTTCTCTCTGCTATGGTAGCTTGAAGAATGATAACACAAAATTAGGTAAAGGGATATGTGCAGAATTTTGGTTTACAAGGCCTTATATTAGATGATTTTGTACCAAAACATCCTTGGAAGTTTCCTAACTGTTTGAATTTTCAGGTCGAGGATAGCCCACTGCAGATTAAGATTTTACTTGTAGAAGAAGATGGTGCCTACTCACATGCACGCACCGCAAATTCCAACAGTGCTTTATGTTTTGGAAAACTTTATCTCATTTTACTAACTCCACTAATTGCTGTCTTTCAGATGAGAGGTAAATAAATGAAAATAAATACTTCTCTGTTTTACTGGAGATGCACTGTTTGACTTCAAGTATTTAACATGTTTTGTTTTTTTTTCTGTGGACAATAGCTGGAGGCCCCAAGCTGGGAAGAATGAGAGCACATCTATAAATAATTCAGAGTAGTTGTATGGTTTTGACAGATTGTCAAGCTGCTTAATGCCTTTTGTCCCAGGAAATAGATTGTATTTCTTTGATAAAGTGTTGATAATTTCTCATTGCAATTTGTTTTGTGTATGTTGTATTTTTACAGAGTCCAGTCAGGTTCATATCTCAGCACGGGTTGGTTTACCTTAATTTTGGCTATGGATGCCTGCTATGGAATTCACGTCTACGGGATGATAAATGACACCTACTGCAAGTAAGATCAAAGAAAATTATTTTCATGCATCTACAATTCTGATGTCTTGTCAAAATTTCACAATTGATTTTAATATCATAAATCCAAAAAATGGATCAGGCAGTCATTTCCCAGTGTTTTGCATTGATGTGACACTATTGTCAGCATATTCACTCCTGATATGGCATGTGCTCTTGATAAAATAAAAACATTTACAAAATCTAACATCAGATGTCATAAGGAGCTATTTTTAATCAAAGATCTTTTGCAGTTTTTGAATTAGCTGGAAATAAAGTATGCTCATATTCTTTTGATAAAATGTATTTGCTTACATTGCTAAAACAAATCTGTAGAGGAAAAAACTCATACATTGTTTTCTGAATACCAAATACACCTGGAAGTGAAATAAAATGATTAGCCCAGGATAGTTACCTGAAATTACATTTCACTACCGTTGAGCAACCTACTTGAACTTTCTCGGTTATATATGGCTTGTTTTGAGTAGTAGAGGGTTCTAATTAGATAATAAAACAAGTCCTGTGAGCTTTATCACCATAAACTGACATAAATTCCAACCAACTACTGTTGGTGACCTTACAGTGACAGTGGATTAATCCTATGGTCAGAAGTATAACTCTAAACACAATTTTTAAAAGTCCAAGTTAAATACTTTAATCTACTGTGTATAGTAGAAAAATATATAATGAAACTATTCCTCATTCATTCAGAAAAGCAGGAAATGTCATGAACAATGTATGGTACTAGTACATACACATCTGTTCTTCTGTACCTAACCTGGCCCATGTCCTGCATGTAACCAGTCCAGTGCACCACGAGCTCCTGAAGTCAAGCCTTTGTGCAGATTCTCTCTCACAGTCACTCCAGTGTGAGACTCATTGCTGGCAGAGCCTAAAAAATGTCACAAACAACAGAATTTGAGTCACAGCTGTTTAATTAGGATATCTTAACATTAGAGGCTGACTTTTTAGAACTTGCAGATCTCACTGATTGAGTCATCCAGATGGAATGAACAGAATGAACATATGTTGTTCTTTGTTTATGAAAACACACGGTAGGCACCCTGGGATGAGGGGTGACAGGACTAAGGTTGTCCTCAGAGAGCTCAGCCAAGCTGGCATTGCATAGCCCTGATGCAAAACCAGTCAACAGCATGATAGCGCTGTTGGCAGCAGAGAAGTATGTCCCCTTTAAGCTGTGATTCTGACTGGATTACCTACTTCAATTGGATGTTACTCTAATAACTGCCCCATTCAGCCAGTTCAAGAACCAGTTTCAACAGCTAGGACTATCCAGTGAGAAGACTTTGCTTAGGGAGGGAGCCTTGTGGGCTGAGTTATCACAGCTTAAATAAAATGTGCAGTGCCCGTAAGAGCCAGCCCATTGGCTTTTCACTGACTGGTACGATCAGTGTATGCTGAGAGATACACTGAGCTTCTTCTGCCAAAGGAAAATTCCTAGAAATCGTGATGGAATGAAAGCCCTTGCAGTTTAGCAAAGGAGTTCAAGTGCTGACACATGGACAGGATTTCAGATCATTCATAGGATGGTTTAGGTTGGGAAAGACCTTTAAGATCATGGAGTTCAATCGTTAACCCAACACTGCCAAGTCTGCACTAAACTGTGTCCCAAGTGCCACTTTTGCACATCTTTTAAATACATCCAGGGCTGGTGAGTCAACCACTTCCCTGGGCAGCCTGTTCCAGTGCTTGACCAACAACCTTCTGGTGAAGAAATTTTTCCAAATATCCAATTTGAACCTCCCATTATGCAGTTTGAGGCAATTTCCTCATGTCCTGTCACTTGTTCCTTGGGAGAAGAGACCAACTCTCTCCTCATTACAACCCCCCTTCAAGCAGTTGTAAAGAGTAAGGTCCCTCCAGAGCTTTCTTTTCTCCAGGAGGAAGACTTCCAGCTCCCTCAGTCGTTCCTCATGGGAGATGTGCTCCAGACCCTTCACTGGCTCTATTGTCCTTCCCTGCACTCACTCCAGCACCTCAGTGTCTGTCTCGTAGTGAGAGGCACAAAACTGAACACAGGATTTGAGGTGTGGCCTCAGCAATGCTGAGAACAGGGAACAATCACTGCCCTACTCCTGCTGGCCACACTGTTGCTGATCCAAGCCAGGATGCTTGTATCTTGTATTCAGGTGTATTATATATTTATGTTTTTCTTTGAAACAGTACTGAAGTATATCTTTCTTCTCCCTAGGTCAGAAGGCTTTCGCAAAGTTCCCTACCACTATTACGAGCCAGGAAGAGATGAGTGTGAGGAATACTTTCTCCATGAAAATGCTCCGTATGGAGGCCACAGGTTTATCACCGAAAAGAAAGTATTTGCTAAGTGGGCCAAGAAGCACACAATAATATTTACACATCCCAACTGGACAGTGTCTTGATACTGGTTTACTTAACTCTCCCTTAACAGCATATTACAAAAATGTCTCAGTTTACAATAGTTTTGCTTACATCTGGCTGGCCTTTCTCAGCCTAGGTAACACTAAACTAAAAGCCAGAAGACAAAGAGGGTGGTGGTTCAGCTGTTAAGCAAAATTAATCATCTGTGGAAGGCAGACACATTGTTTGTTATTTCTTAGGGTTTTAATCCACACTATGCACTTTATACTTTAACTGGATTTTACTTCAGGGCAGGAGCAGTTAAAGAACAGATGAGATTTCCTGTATAAACAGGTGCAAACAGAGAGCATGGTGGTCCTTTGAAAATTGTCCATCATCTCAGATATTTAAAATTATTATTTGTATCTCATCTGCTGTACTGAAGCACTAGTTCCATTTGTGGTATCAGTAGAAATTTTCAACAAGAGAAATGTGAGGAAAATAACAGACCTCCAAGGTCCAGGAGTGAGTAAATTTTAAAAACCAACACCTGAATATATTGTTACACAGTATATTGTGAGCACTTGCATATATGGTAAGATTAGAGATGAGCTAAGCATGGTTCTTGAACTGTACCCACCACTTGAATGAGAAGATATACCTACTAAAGACTCCTGATTAATTCATAACTTCTGAAATGCAGCTTCCTTCCATCCTGGTCAGTCTGCACCATCTGGGGCTATGTAGTTTGTGCTTTTTGAAGCTGTTGTCCCACACTTCAGCTCCAGCAGAATGGCACTTGGCAAAGATTGTGTTTTGCAGCCCATGATAAACCTTTGGCTGTTGTACCAAGCCTGCTGTCAGTACCCAGGCTGGTGAGTGTAAAGTTGTCTCATTAATATCTCCATTTACTACAGTTGTGCATTTGACTTGCTCCAACATCCAAATAACAGTGTTTTGACAGTATTTCCCATGCAGCCATAATAATTTATTTTAGATCTCCAGTTTCTCCATCTTTAAAAACAAGGGTAGCGTCTATCTACCTCACAAGAGAGATGTGAGGACTAATTTAATTTAATTTAAAGCATTTTCCTGATGCAGAATGCTCCAGATCATTTATTCTTAACACAAAAACAATAGTACCTGTCATTTATTCTTGTCTGTTGGGTATTTGAAGAAAGTGACAGTGTGTCTGGCTCTGATGGCAAATTGTTCTGTGCATCCGCTTTCCTACTGAGGATAATTTGTGATACTGAGTTCTATCAGTTTTCATTGCTTCAGATGAAGTTGAAAGAACTCCCCATCTCACAGTATTATCTGCACATTAAAAGACAGTTCAAGAATCTTAAAATATACTCATCTCTAGTTTAAGTATGTATTTCCAAGCTTACTGTCATGGAAAGTTTTCAACTGCAGCAGACTCATTTGTAATATGACCATAATTCAAATACCCATGTGAGTTTTATTTAAACTGTATTTAAACTAATGCTTTAAGTTTAGAAAATGTCCTATGAATATTTTAACATCTAGAATGTCAGATTCAACACTGTAATAGCCAATACTGTGAACACTTGAAGGAATTATGTGTGGAACATGTCACACAGGGTTTACTCACACTGCTTAAACATTTACCAACAGGAAACTTTGTATGCTTTTGTAAATCAAGAAAAGGGGAAAGTGAAAAACTATTTTTACATGTAAGTATTTGTATACTGACTATTTCCTATTGTATATTTGTATATATAAATCTATATTTTATATGTTCATTGCATATATATCCTCTCATCAACAGCCCCAACTCATAGGATGGGGAGAAAATCTCTTCCTCAGTATTCTTCCTCCTGATCATTTGTTTCTTGTTCCTGTTGACAGGTGATTCCAGGGTATCATCTCTGTTGCCCCTTTTATTTTCTACCATAAATGCAGCTCTCTGATTTTTTTTTTTTTAATATAGCTCAGCTTTCACTGCTTTCTTTAGTATTCTAAGTATTCATTCTGGTTGTCAGACAAAGGCTGAGGCCATGCTTATGATCTTGGATAAACATCTATATTCAAACACAGGCTTTGTCCCAGGTTTCTGGCATGACTTTATGTCTCACCTTCCTGTTAGGAAAAGGAGAACAATAGTATTTTCCTACTCCTTTTCTTGACTGACTTTCTTGAAAGCTTTTGAGATGAGTATTCCCATTTTCAACTTATTTGTATGATGCTTTGAAGAAAATGTACCCAAAGTGTCTGAAAATTACAGGCAATGCTGTGATATACAAGTAATCAAAAGTGGCTGTTTCTTGTCCCCGGAATTTAAAATCAGTTGTATGCTGATACAACATGGGATGAAATCAAAAGGGGGGAAAAAGGTCATGGTTAGAAGAAGAGCTGTAGTAGAAAAACCAGATTTATCACCATACATCTGTTCAGTTCACATAGGTGGCTGGATATGTGGAAAGGTAATATAAAATTGTAAGGCAGAATTTGAAAAATGCAGGACATGCAGAATTAGGGAGAATGTTCCACACATATTTTACAGGGCAGCCTGGGAAATCCTATCATTTTCTTGAGGGAAGAGGAACTGCAAGGAAGAACATCAGCCAATTGAACTTGTCTTTAGAAGGTTTCTGGGTTAATAGAAAACTGCTATGAAAGTGCTACACATGGAAATTGTTTGGACTGGACAGACTTCCATGGAAGTGTCCTCATGAAGCAAAGTGTTTCTCCCCCTGGGTGTTACTTCCCAGTGAGCATAAGGATTCTGCCTGAGTTGTGTTCTCCTGGTTTTAAAGCTTGAGAAAGTTTTTATGATAGTTAATACTTGCCAATTCACCATAAATGTATTGTAAAATACGTGCTTCATTCTGAAGCTCTTTGAAGAATGCTTGCATGCCGCATGAAGCACTGTCACAAAGGATAGCTAAGAAAAATACAGCTCTAAGAACATCTAAATGTACACAAAATTGAGAACACAATTAGAGTTTGGGCATCACAGAGCAAAATAAATGTGTTACTCTCTGCCTGGATTTGCACTTAAGAGCAGATTCACGTTAGAAACATTGCAGCAGGCTTCATTCATACTAGAAAAAATTAACATCAGTTCTCTTAGATAAATGGGCCTGTCTTTAGCATGTTAAATGCATATTTACATGATTTTTATTGTATGAGTAACTGTGACCACTGTGTTAAAGATGATTCTACAAAGAAATTACTTGTTTGAAATCTGTTAAAACCCAGCTGTGGTACTAAAGAAAGAATGTCAGTACCAGGATGTATATAAGGGATCTTGGTGGTTCACCTTCTGAGAGCAGTTAAGAAATCAGCTGAGAATCACTTATTAATTCTTTAAGATAAAACTACTACAGTTTACTTGAATGTAATCATATCCTAATTGCTTATTCATTCAAGCAGTCCTATTTTAATCAACTACTCATGAATATAAAACAAGCAGGGAGTTTTCCTGAGGTTTTCAAAATGCATTTTCACATTGCTGCTAATAGAGGAATGCTCAAAAATAATTTGGCCTTTTTTTTTTTGCCATCATAAGCTGAGTAGTCATCAAAAGTTTCTTTTAAAATATAGGCAGATTTAAATAAACTTTTTTTTTTTTAAGAGGGGGGAAAAAGGCATAAATGGTTTGGTTTTAATAAACATTTAAATGTTAATACTTTATGTTTTATGTTACATTACCTTCTGATTTTTTATTTTCAAAGTAGAAAGTTTTAAATAGGAGCAGAAGTTTTCATTTTAAAATATTCTTTTTGGCTGGCTAATTACTATTCATAGATAAATGACTAAATAAAATAGTGTTGTTTTTTCTTTCCAAACTGACATAACAGACATCATCCCAACCTTTTCATCCCCATTAGATGTCCAGATCACATCCTTCTGCTTATACCAAAGCCTCTTCTCAGAAAGAAGAAAATTAGTTTATATATCCAGCCAAATTCCCTATCCATCTGGGCTGGGAGGCTCCATCTGCAGACAGCTCCTATCAGTTACATCAGTAAACGGGGAGGACTTATGGAGAGCTCTACTTAGGAGCAGATGGTGTTCCAACTTCTAAAAAATGCCCCTAAAGTGCTTTAGGCAAGGAGTACCCATTGATCTCTCTTGGAAATACTTTACTAAAGTAGTGTACAGTTTCTTCAAATGCCTTTAGCTCCTGTGTGGAATAATTGTCCTACTCTTTTGAGTAGGAATTATCAGCAGTGGGAAAGCACGCCCTTTACAGGAAAAAAAAACGGAGGCAAATTCTGTGTTGTTAAACATTTGCACATAAACACCACCAGGGATGAAGAAGTCAGCCTGACACAAATTATCTGAACTCTCACTGATTTAGGAATCTCTGAGGACTCTCTTCAAAACTAATGGAAGTGGCTTTGGCAAGTTCATGAATACAGCACCTACCCCAGTAAAATCCTTGCACTCCTGGGTGCCAAGGTAAGCAGTGTTTTGTCTGGGAAGTACCAAAGCACATAATACTTTGCAGAATTAATAAAGAGAAGCCCATCCAACTCGTGGAGGGCTGATGCTGATGGTCTTCCATTATTCACCTGCTAGTGGGCTGGACTGAAGTAGGGCCCCACACAAAGATAGCTGGTAGCAGAGCACAGATGCTCAATCAGAAGACATATCCAGGTAAATAAGAATTAAGTAAATAATCCCTTGTGAATTATAACTGGATGATGCTCTTAGTAAGTGGGAAATCAGAAGCACTTTACATATTGATGCTTAGAATTTGCTGTCTTTTTTCTGCATGTATGTCAGAAACTGTGTGTCTTTAGTTGTGCTGAAGCAAGCCTGGGATGTGTTTATGATGAACCTTAGGGTACCCACAAGAGTGAACCTCGGTGTTAGTATCACACAGGAGCTGTCCGTGGGCATTGTGATGTACTGTGAGCAACAGTCATATATTTACTAAAAAAAGTCCTGTTTTTCCTGACTGTATTTAGTTCCTTTGGGGAGGAAATGTTTCATTTTCAACAGATGTGTTTTGTTTCGTTCCTTCTTTCCTGAGAGGATGCACAGGAATGAAACTTAACCATAGAGCAGTGAAGCCGGCCACCAAATTGATTTATATTTTTCTGGCTATTGCTGTGATGTGTATAGCTGAAGACATAGGGAAGGAGGAAGCTTTTTCTAAACCTTGTCTAGCATAATCTGCAGAAGATTGTGTGTCTGTTCTGGATTAGAGTCTCCTAGGCAAACCCTCTAAAAGGGGCTGAAGGAGAAAGAAAAGCTCTCTCTCAATTGAAAGAGAGGACTTCTGTGGAAGCCATACTAACACGTGTAGTACATCTGGGCCTGCTCCCCCAGCTTTTGTAGGTCCCCACCCAGCTGCAGCTTTGGGCCCTTTCCAGCCCCAGTGGAGAAGAATTCTCCGTCTGATTTAGGCAGCCTGTGATCCACATAAAGCCTGCCCATCCATCCCTTCTGTGAACCAGGAGAGTGCTGAATCTGCCCTGGGGCTGCAGTGTCAAAGCAGGGACAGCTTCCCAGTCAGCAGCGTGATTTGCTTGGGGCACAGTCTCACCTCAGGTGCTGAACTCAGTTTCTTGGAATATGATAGGAAAGATATCACTGGGTTTTGTTATTGTTTGTTTTATTAACTCACAAAGAGTTACTGTTTCATGAATGTCTTACACAGCTTATTTCATGTCTTTTTTTGCATTGCTTGCTGCTATTTCTGGGAATTCCTCAAAATATGCAGCTGTCAACATCTGCCACTGCTGTTCTGATTTACTGGAAAGAGACTGTAAACTTGGACTAGTGCATGTTCTTACCTTGTATTATGCATGATAGCATGTTACACATTTTATTCTCCACTATAATAAATATTGTAAGTTTTGTGTAAACTTAGTTCAAGCAGCAGAAGTAGTACTTTTTCTTTTTCTCATATCATGTGTTGCCCAGAGCACTTTGCTGGAGCTCTGTAAGTGCCATTAGCAGCTGGCAGCAAACAAACTGTTGAAACCAGTCAGGAAATAATTACTAAATTTGACATTTTTCACTGAAATATCAGAAATAGTTCAGCTTGCTTTTGTGAACCTACTCTGGCACTCACAATCACAATTCTGTGTTCTGTTCTAAGGAAATCTCACACCCCGAGTGTAACTTGGGAATGACTTTTTTGACACTGATGTTGTTAAGAGGTTAGGAGGGCAATGATCCCTAAGTTTTTTTTATTTACAGAAGTATCTTTTTACTACTAATTGAACATGTGGAAGACTGGCTAAGATGCCCGCAGAGTTTTTAATAATTTTGCTACTGAAAATAGTATTTCTGAAGATGGTTGAAGGAAAAACAAATTGTGTGCTCACTGCTCTTTTGGCTGATCACCTGCACCCCCCTCATACACAGACACACTCACACACAATGCAAACACCTTGAGTGTCTGCAAACACAATGGGTGTCTGTAGGGAAGGTCCCTTTTTTGTCAGGTAGGGGCAAGTAAGAACAACTAAGACTAATCTACATGGTAAATACAGCTTATAGTACTTGTTGATTAATGTTTATTCTGTGTATTTCCAAAGCCTGTGTCTGTGTTAGCAAAGAATTAGCTTAGCTGGATAAGATCTGTAGCCTGAAACCGTTGGTGCTAAGGACCTGATCTCCACACTTACCTCTAGTTTGATCCCAGGGGCTGAATGCCACTAGTGACTGGAGCACATCCTTTGCTTCCATCCAGAAGGACCTTATCTGGTGCACACACTCAGGAACACTCTATCATGCAAACTAAAGCTTATTAAGTGAGGCCACTGTACTGGACTGTCCCACAGGAAAGTGGAATTCCTGCTAGACCATCTTATAACTCAGGCTTTGCAAGGGTATTTTTTCCCATGGGTATTCTTCTTTCAAATTTGAGATCTGATTCCTCCTGTCAGACCATGGGAATCAAGGGCTCCTAATTATTCCTAAATTTACCATCCAAATGTGCTCCATAAATTAGGAGTGTGATATAGGACAAAGTGATCCAACATGGGTGCAGCATGGTAAGTGCTTTGTTTGATGAAGAGTTAATGTGATTCTGCTTGTGGATGCAATTTTATCCTGAACATGCTGGGTGCTTGCTAATGCATGTATTGTTTTTATATAGTGCAAGACACATAAAAATTCCCTTAATCATTTTTCCAGGGTAATTTCATTCTTGTGGCCTTCCAGTTGTATCTGTATATGTGTGCATATATGCATTTATATACAGTGTGCAAGCATTCTTCTGTTCTTAGAAAGTTGCTACTGTATGCTGCTAACATAAACTTTTTTAGGTGGTTCCTGTTACACAATTTATTACTTGTATTCTTTGCTTGCTTTTTGTAATGCTGACAAGTGTACTGATAGCAGATACCACTGTAGACTAAGAAAAACTTTCATACCATTTATACTTAACTTTATATGTTTTGCCATGTGTTTTCTTGCTATATGTTACTTAGTTTTTGCTCCTGTTTGGAGAATGTGCTTCTGTGTATTTGCAAAATTGTGCCTGGATTATTTTAAAACATGAATAAATGTATACAATTTTTGAATTGTCTGACATAATTTATGCATGATTTTGTGCAAAACGCTTTTATTCTTGTTTATGTATACGCCACTATAATAGTATCTGACAGTTCACTGAACCCAAGGAAACAAAGATCTTTTTTCTCATAAGTGTTATAAATAGCTGTACACACTTTAAAGACATTTTAAGGCATCTGCCCTAAAAATACTCAGTAATGCTGGATAAACTGAGCCACAAAACCTACACTTGCAATAAGTCATGATTGTATTTCTGTATGTTAAAACACATTGCAGGCACAAATGCCCATTGTGGAAAAGCTCCATTGGATCCTGGTCATAAAGGGCACGTCCTTGCCAGAGCGTAGCGGTCTCAGGGCTGAAGCCACTGAAACCCCAGGAGTGGACACTGAGCACACGCTTGAGAGAGCTGTGTAAATTACAAGGGCTGGGGGAGAGATCACATTTCAGGAAAGGGTGCAAACCTCTACTTGAAAATACAGGAGTGCGAGGCCTACATAACCTGTTCCCCGGTGGACTCCACGGTGCTAAGGGAGGAAGGGAACTAGAACTCGTTCAGCCTCAAACTTTGCTGTTTTCCCATTCCCAGCCAAGAACATGATTGATTAACAAGCAATAGCTTTGATCTGTAAATCTTAACTTGGTCTGTATGTGCTGAAATAAACATATGTAGACTAGCTGGGTTTGTGAAAGGACCGGAGATTCTGGCTTAATCTGTCCGCACTGGCATATGTAATGCAGCAGCTGTTACCACCTAATTTTGGGCCAGATTTTGGTATATACCACTTAGAACTGGGCTGTATTTTCTCAGCTACCAGAGTAAGGGAAATGAAAAAAAGTATTTCTGTGATAAGACCAAATAAAGGGAAGAAATGCTTTTCACATGCTCAGCTTTGAGGGTCCTTCAAGTCTGATATGCTGCCAAGGGGCTTGTTAAGAATTTGTGTGTTATTTTTTCAGGCATTCTCTCTGCATTAACCATAATGTTCACTTCAGAACTATTACAATGTGAGCTCTGAATGCATATTAATAGCATGATGGAATATGGATTCATTTCACCCTTTTTCCATGCAGGATGGTTGGATATAGTACTCTTGAAGTACATCAGACATGATAGTAGTGACATGGGATGTGAATGTGAGTTTATTTTACTATTTGTCATAGGACCAGATAATCAAGGCAAAAAATTGTTTAATTGTTGAATTAGCCCTCTTAGAGCTTTCAAACCCCCATAGAATAGCCAGCCTAGACTCCTGAAGCTTTTGCTCCTGTGGCTTTACATTTGGATCTTATTTTATTCGTTTGCACCAGATCACCCAGTAATACTTTGTCAACAGTCTCAGTGATATTTTCTTTTTATTACCAATTTCTTCCGTAATGACTGAGTCTTCTGTGAACCTTTGTGTTTTCCTCTAAATTACTGTTAAAATTGTGAACTAGTGTATGCCCAGAAAGCTATCCCAGCAGAATACCTGTTCTATGATCATTCCCCATTTAAATTGCCATTTTGAAATGTCAGTTAACCAGTTTTCCATTCCTTTAATGTGAGACATGCCAATTTTGTATTGTCATGTTTTCTTAACTGAAATGTCATGAATACCACATCAAATGTCATATAGAATCCAAGTGTATCAACAGTGTTGTCTTTCACTTGTACTCACAATTGGGAAAAAAAACAGCAAATGTGTTTGACAGTATCTATTTTCCATATTGCACTTAGATTGGCATTTAGCATATTTCTCCTCTTTAATTAGTTAGTAATTGAGTCCCTTGTCAGCCATTCCATTACTTTACTCCAGATCAATTTTAGACTGACAGGACTGTAATTATCTAGGTCATTAAGTTTATCCTTCTTAAATATTAACACAACATACGTTTTCCTCCAGCTTTCTGGAACCTTCCCAATTGTTCCAAGACTTAGCAAAAAGCAGTAATAGTACTAGAGATTCTGCAGTCAGCTATTAAACAACTCTTGGATACAAGTTACTTGAAGTTTCCTACACTAGTGTTTCTTACTTTTCTTACATCAGTAACCATTTAATTTTTTGTTTTGTTTTGTTTAATTTTGTTCTTGTTGTTGCCTGGTAGTTTATCATCCTCGTAGAGTATCATCAATTGTCTGTCTTTTCCTTAAATACTGAACACAAATACGTATTGAACACTTCTTTCTTGTCTTCATTACTCTTAACAAATCTTCTACTTCAATCTGATAAAGAACTGGTACTATTGTCAGGATTCCTAATGATTTTGAAAAACGTTGTCCTTAATTCTCTGGCCATAAATTTCTCCTTACAACTTGGCTACACTTCCTGGAGGAATTATATATGTAATGCCTTAGTTCTACTCGATATTCAATGTTATTAACCTTCTTTTTTCATTTCATTGATTTACAATTAAGTAGAGGTTTTCATTAACCCTTTTATCAAGATAATTTTTGAACACATACAACTTTCTTTCCTGATTTTTCAGCTAATAAACATTTGTATTTTCCAAATATTGAACTGTTTTTTCTCTGAGATGATTCTCCTTTTCCATAATTTTCAGGTTGGTAAAAAGACTGCACCAGACTGCACCATCCATATAACTGTGGGCTTCATTATCTTCCTGCCCATAAAGAGCAATCAAGTTATCATCATAGCCACTAATATTAATTTACTTCTCTGACCAAATGCATCTGATAATTTTTCATTTTTCTGAGATGCTGTCTGACATAAAATTCTCATTCTTGGAGAGTTCTCCATTTTGGTTTAAGAAACGTTCATATAGAATGTTCAATAATTCAGCAGAGGTACTGGCATCATGAAACTTCAGGCAGATGTTGGGCAGGCTGCAGTCTCAGATGGTTGTGCAGCCTTTTTGCTCCTACACATTACAGAAGGTGCAAAGGCATCCAGTCATCCTGCTGTCTTCTATGATTTGGTGATTTGCAGACAGCAGCTACTATCCCATCTAGTGTTTTATCTGTTAGAGTATCGATCCATTACATTCACATCATTTGCTTCTGAGCTGCCAGTCCTGAAAACAGACTGTGGCTCTTTTACTGTGAAGTGCCACTCTTCTTCTCCCTCTCTCTACTTGATCTTTCCAAAAATAGGTTATAACCATTGATTTTAATGTTTCAGTTACGCAGTTCTTCCCATGTAATTTCAGTAATACCTGCTGCACTGAATTTATAAATATGTAATTTTAATTACTTTCATTTTTTTTACCCAGACTATCTGGTATTGTTTTATAGAAAATGTACTATTTTTACATTCTTCATGAATTTTGGTTTTGCCACCTTAATTTCATTCTGAAAGACTAGGGGTTTTTGGTTGGATTTGGGGTTTTTTTTATCAGTTCTTCTTTTAGTACTTACTTTTAGCCTCTTTCCTAGCAGGCTGTTTGCCTTTCTGCAGAACAGGAGACTACGTAAATGGTGCCGTCCTTTCACCTGCATGTAAAGACAGATGCTGCAAGTTCAGAATCTTCTTTTCCTGTCTTCCTTCATTCACCAGCCAAGGATAATATCCTGGAGGATCACACAGACATTCTTCTTCCTAAGCAATGATCAGGGTTCCCTGTCCTTCTCTGAGATCTGTGAGACAATCCCTATGCAGCAGAGCCACTGATGCATACAGTCCAATCATCTTTAATCTCCAGCCTTTTCCCCAAATTGGTTGGGCTGTACATGATTCCTAACTGTCCTTTTTTGAAAAACACTTCTGCCTCTGTGGAGAATTCTAGAATTTGGGTGGGGGTGAACTGGAGATGGAGGGAAGCTGTCTGTTCAAAGGAAAGCCTAGGCTGTGCTAACTCATGTGCTCAGGCCCTTCTGTTTATTGGTGCACAGAGTAACCAGACCTCTGTGGGCTGCTCAGTCCCTGGGCTAACAGCTCCCATCTCTCCTCAGCACTGGCACAATTTGGGAACTAGGGAGTCTGGGTTCTGAGACTATGTCTAAAGTGAGCAAAGGAACCGTCAAAAAATGAAACACTAAGATTTGGCTTGTTTTGTCATAAAATTGATCCAAATCTGCATCTTTGTATAGGAAATTTAAATTAAAATCAGATGGCACTCTTCACTGGCAAAAGGAAAACATTCTGCCAGAGATTTTGTGATTAACTCTTCTCCTGTCCAGAGGAGAGCTATCTAAATTAATTGTCTTTGACAGGTGAGGTCTGTCCTCATTTTGGTACAGGAGATAAGGTATGGGTTACGACACAACTGGGTAGATTTGCACAGCTTTTTAATTACAACAAAAGCACTTATCAGAAATGTCTTGTGAACTGACTGTCAACAGTGCTTGGATTGCAGCTGCCTGGCCTTGGGCTTTGACAGCTTCCCTCTTTAATACGCAATGAAACATTATCCTGCATTCTGTGACCAACTTTGCCTTCAACCTGTTTTTATAGTGCCTTATAGTTCACCAAGCCCTACTACACAGGCCTTAAAATAAGGCAAATCAGATCATTTTGGTCTCACATTGCCTTTTTTTGTCAGCAGTCTAGAAAAGATGCTCAGTTCATTGATCTGACATACTACAAGTTGCACTGCTTCATCATCTTAGTGACCTGATTGATGAAAGACACTTGATGTATGGTGATGTCACCAAGTAAAAAGTCTGATTGCTGCCTTGTCCTGTGTATTAGTTCTGCAGAACTAGGAAGGGAGCTAAGCAAATGCTTCCCCTGAACATACTGTATATAAACTAAAAGTATTCCAGCACCTAATTTTGCAGGATAATCCACATGGGACGGTAAAAGCCCCGTGCCATGCAGAGATAGTCCTCCTGGCTCTGAATGAACAAAATGAGTCTGCATACAAATGGCAAACAATTTGTTACGTTTTTGCAAGGAAAAACATTTTTTAAAAATCTGTCTGAGCACAGCCTTGCAGTTCCTGGTTTCTCTGGACTGTGCTAGGAACAGCAGGTTGAGTTACTTGGAATTGTGAATCACTTGGTGTTGTGTTGATTAATTCACACACTCACATACACACACAAAATGGCATGGTAAAAATGTCTTACACTAAAAGATCAAGTCACTGTCATGTACTTTTTTTTCTACAAGTGTTGTGGAAGGAAGGGGAGACAGCAGAGTTTATACTCTCACAACTGGCTGAAAGCTGTATACAGTAAGCACCTTGGGCATATCAAGAGATTGTGAAGGGAATTATTGTGAACACTATAATGATTTTATTTTTTGTTATTTCTTCATGCTATCTTGAAAAAGATCAGTTATTTTCATCAGCACCTCAAAGATTCTACCCGAAAAAAGTACAAAGCAGACTGACAAAGAGTTTCTGAAAGTAGTTTCTATTGCATGAAAAGAAGCAGTGGGAATTTAAGAAGGGCAGAGAAAAGAGTGAATATTTAAACTAAGGACATTGAGACCTAAAATTCCAGCACTTTATGTACTGTACTTCTCACTGGTATCAATGGGAGCACTTACTTAAAGCTTAGTACAGGATTCAGGGATTCTTTCATATCTGCAAATGACATGGAAAAAAAAAAAAAAGAGGCCAGTCTTTTTCTAGTGTGAAGCCTTTGTTTTATCTTTCATGATACTTGAAATGGCAACCAGCTTTCGTGATGGTTCAAGTGTCAGAATGCACTTTCCTTCCCCTCCAAAAAAGGATGAGGGATTCAAACTGCACCATTTTTTGAGGGCAGCCTTGCAGTCCTTGGGACTTTTAAAATGTGGAAACTACTGTATTAATTTGAGTGTATCAGTGGTGAATGGGATAATTTAACAGCACTTTCCCCTCTCAAGTATTTTTTTTCTTGAATAGATTATTATACAGCAAGGGTTGAGGATACAAACCTTGAATCATGAAAGCATGTGTATATGCTGAAGAGGTATTAAAATGAATTATAAGCACTGGTAATAGTTTAGAATCCAAAGGGCTGGTGACCTTTGCTTTTAAAAACATGCTTTAAATGTTATCATTCTACAGCACCGTCTTCTCTACTCTGTCTTCTAAATGCTTTTGGACACACAGACCATGGGATTAATTATATACCGCAAGCAACAATTCATGAATATTTAACACACTCATTTATACTTAATGAATAAATTTGCATTTTGACAGTGTTATTTAATGTGGTTTAAGGAAAAACTGCTCATTACCTTTCAATTTTGTAGATTAGGAGAATGTAATTGGAATGATAAGGTAGGAGAGAGGCTGCATGATTGTTTCACGCGGTTTGTTCCCACAGGTTTTTTGATCACAACGGCTCCGTTTGGTTTGTTCGGGAGCAGTTTGTCTGTCCCGCTTACTTCGTCCCGCTCCCTTCGGGGAGGCTGAAGCAGCGAGGGCTGAGTGGGAGGCAGGTGCCGCACCCGGCTGCCCCGGCCGGTCAGAGGGCTTTGGGCAGGGCACTCCCCCGGACGGAGAGCGGGGCTGCCGCTCCACCGCAGCCGAGGGACCCCGCGCTGGCCGGCCGCTGCTGGACGGGCAGGGGGTCCCTGGCAGCAGGACAGACAGACAGACAGACAGACCCGTGTGGCGGTGCCCGGCGGCTGCTGGACGGGCAGGGGGTCCCTGGCAGCAGGACAGACAGACAGACAGACCCGTGTGGCGGTGCCCGGGCGCTGCTGGACGGGCAGGGGGTCCCTGGCAGCAGGACAGACAGACAGACAGACCCGTGTGGCGGTGCCCGGGGGCTGCTGGACGGGCAGGGGGTCCCTGGCAGCAGGACAGACAGACAGACAGACCCGTGTGGCGGTGCCCGGCGGCTGCTGGACGGGCAGGGGGTCCCTGGCAGCAGGACAGACAGACAGACAGACAGACCCGTGTGGCGGTGCCCGGGGGCTGCTGGACGGGCAGGGGGTCCCTGGCAGCAGGACAGACGGACCTACCCGTGTGGCGGTGCCCGGAGGCTGCTGGACGGGCAGGGGGTCCCTGGCAGCAGGACAGACAGACGGACCTACCCGTGTGGCGGTGCCCGGGGGCTGCTGGACGGGCAGGGGGTCCCTGGCAGCAGGACAGACGGACAGACAGACCCGTGTGGCGGTGCCCGGGGGCTGCTGGACGGGCAGGGGGTCCCTGGCAGCAGGACAGACGGACCTACCCGTGTGGCGGTGCCTGGGGGCTGCTGGACGGGCAGGGGGTCCCTGGCAGCAGGACAGACAGACAGACAGACCCGTGTGGCGGTGCCCGGGGGCTGCGGTGAGTGCGCTGCAGCCCCGGGGGTGGCAGAGGCTGCTCTGGGGAGCCCTTCCAGCACCTGCACCCAGCTCGGCGTGAGCGGCTGCCGGCCCGGGGCCGCGCCGTTGCCCCGGGAGAGCTGTCCTGGTCAGGGTGGTGCCGGTGGTGCCGGTGGTGCCGGTGGTGCCGGTGGTGCCGGTGGTGCTGCCCGGCCCGGCCCTGCCCGGCCCTGCCCGGCCCTGCCCGGCCCGCAGGCCGGCCGGAGCCGGGGCGCTGCCCGGTGCGCAGGGCTCGGAGCTCGCCCCGTGCCAGATTTTGCACGGTTTTGTTGAGTCGGGTTTTCTCCCCAAAAGACCCGGTCCTTTTGAGAACGCTCTGTAAAAAGAAAAACCTAACTAATCAACCCCAACCCCCCCAAAACCCACAGTTCATCGTGCAACAAAACCTCGCAACAGACCTGTGTACATTTCAGCGGTTCAAAAGGAGAAGGAGGTAAAAATATAACTTCTTTTCCTTTTGTATTCTTAATTTTTAAGCTGATCTCATAATTTGTAGGAAGGGGAAGCAGTGAGGAGGAGGAGGAGGAGGAACAACTTGTTTTGATTTTGTTTTCTGTCAGCAGTCCTGATATGAAAACTTTATCCCATTTAAATTTCATGGACTTTTTCCCCCTGTTATTTTAATAGGACTAACTACAAAACCTTTGTACTTGGGTATCTTTGCTTTGCCTTTTAAGGATGTATTTAATCAACTCAAATGTTTCCTTAGGCATAGAGATACTATAAAGATTTCTTAGCTAGTACAAATGAAAAGAATCAGAAGTTTAAAAATAATTTCCCAGGATTTGGTCTTGTATATTTCTGTATCTGAACAGCAAGAGAAGAGAATATCCCCAGGTTCCTAGTCTTTAATACCAAGGGTTGATTTTGTAAAACAGTTTTTAAAATGGGTTACAATTTGCTTCTTTAACAGTATGTGTATTGTTTCTGTTTGTCACTTGGAAGTGCCATATGGTGGCAGATACTAATCCACAATATGTTGCCACGGTTCTCTGATCTCTCTTGAAAAAAAACGTAATTACACAAATGGAAAGTTGACCTTTCATTCAGATTTAATGGACTGTTTTCTGAGCACATTTCTGATCAAAGAGAATTGTATGAAATGTTATTGTTTAAGTTGGCTATATACATCTTGTCTGGGAAGGGAAAAATCTTCAGGCCAGAATCGGGTTGTTCACCAACTCCTCATTCAGCACACAGAATAATGACATCTTGATTCTCACAAGGGGGCTCTAGAAAGAACTTTGATGTTAAGCAAAACAAAGATTTGAAATGTAAAAACTGTGTTGATATCCCTCTCCTCTGAGCAACGATGCATTAGCAAAAATAGCCCATCTTTGACATGCTTCTCATCCTGTGGGAATATCCCCACACAATATTAATAGAGTGGAATGTACCAGATAAAGCTTGGATCTGCATTTTGGTGTTCTTTTGCCTTAAATTTTGTAAGGCTTGAAGTCTTAGATGCTGCTTTAACTGCATCCAGCGAGCTAAGAGCTCATGATTTGCACTCACATTCCCAAACTGCCTGGGCCTCCATCACTGTGCATCTCCAGATTAAGTATTATGTTTCAGTGTCTCAGTGACTTAATATGATTCTGATTTTACTATATCAAAATAATCTAAGCTCCTGGTGGGATATATGGGGCAAATCTAGGTGGACTTCCTGTACGTGTCTCCTTTTTATTTAATAAAAAACGGAAAGGGTTTGTGTGGGGCCGAAGCAGGTGCGTGCAGGCACAGTTGTTTCCCAGAGGAGGTTTGTGACCATTGCTGTGTCTGCAGCTGGTGCTGATGGGCTGGCGTAGGCTGGGATATGCAGGTACCACAAAGGACAACTGCAACTCTGCCCATTCCTCCTGACTGGGAACAGGTTCTTTTCCTACTTGGGAGGAGAGTTTGTAGCCCTGGTTAAAGGTTTTTGTTCCTGTTTTGGTCACCAAAATGGTTCATAATGTTGACAATGTGTGAACAGTGGAACCTAAGGCTCATTATTTTGCATAATTTCTTTTGACACATGCATTACCCTTTTGGTCTGGAATTTGATAGCCCCCAAAACAGTTTTCTGTCTGGAACACAGGATTGCTATCTTAGGATATTTCCTGATATATTTGTTGCTGAAAGTGATATTTGGAAGATATTTGTTTCTTGCTGCTATTTTGATAAGGCAGGAAAGCAATAGAAGTCCTGTCTTTAAAATTTGTCCCACTGGGAAATCTTGAGTTTGTGAATATGGTGACTGATTATATGCATCACAAAACAAAAATGCATAATTGAAAAGCAGCAACTGTCTGAAAATAATCTGCTATTTCAAACAGTTAAAGGATCCAGTGTGACAAGTCACCAAGTATTTCAACTCTCTTCCCATCATCAGTCTACATGCTAGCTTGATAAAAGTTATTAGCTATGAATACATGAAAGAATCATTTTTATTCCTCCCATGCCCTGCCTTTAAGTATGCCTAGAGTCATGTTTGATGGGCCACAACAGGCACTAGATCAGATGTCATCAGGCCCCTGTATACTAGCTGTTTGGTTTACTTTTCTTTTTCTCAGTATAAAAGGTTTAAAACTTCTGGGAACAGAAAGAAGATTAAGGATACATTAGGCTTGTCTTTTGACTTTGGTGTTTCAAATTTACTTGCATAATTTAACTCAGTAATATTTTGTTTGATAATGCATGTGAACTGGGAAATTAACAAGTCAGAAATCTAATTTTTTTTCCTGAATTTTATTCCAAATTTACTTATTTCTGTTGAACAAATTTTTCAGTTGTATTCAGATGTTGGGAAACCCACATATGATGTTTGCTTTGGATTTTACAAAGCAGAGCTACTCACATCCAAGTTATGAAAAATTAGTACATTCATAATTTGTAATGTATAAGGAATAGTTAACATCCAACTTGTTGGCTATAGGAATCAAGCCTGGGGGCATATTTAATTGACTCAGAGTCAGACATATTTCTCCTGTGGGCAGAGAGGTAACTTTTCTGAGACACAGAAGTCTCTCTCATTTGTATCTTGTGCCAAAGATCTCTAAGCCTCATGAAAACCTTCCTCTCTGGAGCATTCTTCCTTCCACTACTGTATTTTCTCTTAACAAGGTATTGCTCTTCTGCTGTTAATGTTAATGAGAGTACTAAACTCTCTTAATAAGAAAATGTTTGAATTAATAAAAGCAGTGCCTTTGCTATTCAGGATCAGCCTGATTCCTTGTGCAGAGATTTCTATGGACAGTTTTACAAATGCATGTATTTGGCCTGGCCAGGGACTCTCTGGAAACTCTACAATTTCAGGGAACCGCATAAATACTCTAGTAAGTCTATTTGGGAAGATAACACAGTAAAATTTTTTACCAGTATATTATCTCAATCTAAAAAAATGTTGACACCTGAACAGAGCACGTGCTGCTACATTCATTTGTAATGAATTAGCTGGGCTCGCCTGAGCTTTTGAAGGTTATGTGACTGCATTTATTTATCTCATTTTGCTGGTATTAATAAGAGCTGAAGTTTCTTGTTACCCCATAAGGCCATTCATGCCATTGTCTCCCAGATTCATTTCAAGCTTTTTCTTTGATCTAGAAAGCTAAAAAATCTGCATGAATCCTTAGAGGAAGCTTTGTCTGATACGGTTGCTCTGATTATTGTCAGTGAAGGGACATAAGACATTGCCCTGTTACTAGCTCTGGGAGAAGTGGAGTCTGGTTAGCAATGGATTTGTCCTTAATGGTCTGCATTTCTCCATTGATTTTGCTCCACATTCCCCATGTCCCTTAAAAACCTTCATACACTGTGATATCCCTATATCCTCTGTCCTTTTCCACACTGCCCCTATGCCTATCCTGCCTATCCCATGTATATTTCCAGAGAGATTTTCTACTGTGATAATTGAAGTTAAGGTGGCTTCAGAGCTCCTTCACATATTCTCTACCACCTTTTTTCCTGTCTGGTGGTCCAAAGAAAATATACTTTAGCTGGTTTAAAGTTATGTGTAGACTTCTGGTCCAGTTAATAAACGTGTACCCACTCACTGTTTGCTGCTTCCTCCCTCTGAGCAAACTGAACAAAAAGAGACAATTTAAACTGCTCCTGCCTTTCCTTCATTTAAAGTTCTAGGAGGGGGCCTCTCCTTTTATCTGGCTGTTGAGCTCCATGAAACCTAAGCCTATATTTGAGACCTTTGTTTTTCTGTGAAATGAGTTTTAAATTACCCAGTGAAATCCAAAGTTACTTAATGGAAGTAGACAGGCATGCAAACAAGCAGTGTGTCTGTGATCACATGAGATTTGTTTGTACTGGGACATTAGGCTTACACAAAAATAAGTGGGAAGATGGAGGCATTGATTTACTATTCCAGTGGACACCTTCGCTAATTTTTAGGACCAGTTATGAGGTAAATTGCTGGTTTCCCCTTTGGTCACAGACATAGATGGGCTGAGGGGAGGCAGCAGTGAAACCCTTGGAGGGTTTTATCACATTTTAAGTGTCTTTCTTGTTCCTGTTTGATCGTATGATCAAACAGGTGTGAGTCATTTGTTTTTTAAGAGGTTGTCTTGGTACCTGGAGAACTGGAGGCGCCTGTATTTTATGGATTAGTACTAGAAAAATAAATCAGAGGTAAGGACAGAGGCAAAGTATGCAGGGAGACATTGTGTAGCAGAAAACTATGGGAAGAGATTTGGAGAAGTCTGGATTGCCAGCTAATGGGGAGGAGAGGAAAGAAAAGAGCAGCCTGACCTTTCTGTGGTGCCCTTATAAGAGGTCAGAGGAATGAAACAATAATGGCAGCCTTCAGTCTCGAAAAGGGCAGCAGGAAGAGAAGGGCACCAGCAGAACTCGGCTACTGCTGTATAGTCGATTAACATTTGCTGCTCACAATCCCATAATTTTTCACTGAGTAGGAGCCAGGATAAAAGCCATCTACTTAGTGTCCATTTCGCAAAGTGAAATCTAATTAGTTAAATGCTTAAAAGTTAATGAAGAATAGGCAATGTCAGAAAATATGTTCTAGTGTAAGTGCAGCCCTCTCATGCAAGCACTGATGCTGTTGTGAACCCAGATGACGTAAATAACACCTCAGTGCCAGGGCTGGAAGAGGCCATGGAGATGGCCCTTGGCAAAGGGCCAGGAGGATGCCGTGCAAAAACCTCCAGTGATGGCTTTAGGGCTTCAGCTCTGCTGTTAATGAGGGCTCCCCACAGACACATATGTGAAGGGATCTTCTGGAGTTTGTGTGTCATCCACATCTGTAACTGCAGAATGCTGGACAATAAACCTGAGATGTTTTATCTGATCATGTGGGATGCATGCACTGCTTTGTTTTAGGACTGTTGCTCATACATATGAGCAGTCTAGCTTGAAATACTTTCCCAACAATCAAGGAAAAAAAAAAAAAAAAAAAACAAACCTGAGACTTGTTTGATGAGCTTCAGATATCACTGGAGTTCCTGAGCTGTCCAGCTGAAAGTGCATTTATTTGACAGGTAAATACTTGATGCTTGAATACAGAAGTTGGAATATTACATTTTGAGGGCTCTAATATCTCCAGAGGAAAATTTCTGCTATAGGACTAAAATTCTATATTACGTAATAGAATATTTTGCCCCTACACGGTGAAATTTCAGCACATTCATCTCTAGAAGAGTTTCCAGGAATTATTATGCTTCTCCAGGAGATACATCAGAAATGAAAAAAAAAAAGTAAAAATCTGTGAATCAGTCAAAGGAAAACCTGTTAAAAAGAAGTATTGGGTGCAATAGTACCACAGAGAACAAGGCCAGGTTGTGTGTGGGAGTATTGCTCCATTGAAGACAAATGGATGATCTGGACTGAATGTTGAGTCCTACAGGGATCTCAGGTAATTTCTTTCTGAGCCTCTGTTCTTCTATCTGAAAGCTGGTCGATTACACCTTAACAGAATCTAAGTATTGTGATTTCAAATGTGACCTCTTTTTATAATAAATATTCATGAAAATTAATTTCAAACTCCGGTTTGTCAAGATCTAAATACAGGTAATTTCCAGCTAGGATACAAGCAAAGCCCAAAGCCTTTTCTCATTATATAGTTATCAGAAACATTCTAAAAAACTACAGTAGGAAAGCCATTTTTTTGCTATTTTGATCTATGAATAATTATATAAAATAGAAGGATTTTTTTAGAGGGAGTTACAGAATGATAATTCTGTGACTTGACGAGAAAGGAACAAAAGGTTGTAGTTGGAAAAATGATGTTTTTTCTTGAAGAAAAAATGTGAAAGAAAAATCAACTTCCAGCAAAGGAGCTAGATGTGATTAGAAAAAAGATATAAAAGTGATCCCTAAAGAGTGAAAAGTAGAAACTGTTGTAAGAGGTGGCTGAAATGTAGTGAAAGAATCAACTACCAGGCCTCTCTGGAGGAGTTATTCATAGCAAAATGCTGAGGAAAAATGAATATACTAGAGACTTGATGTGTAGTATGTATTCAGGCTCAGATAAATATTCACATTTCACAGCCTTTGCAAGAGTAGCTCCTGTGAATATTTTAACATTAACCTGGTGATCACCTGTAAAAGCTGTCACTGTATTTCCTACTCTCTGTACTGGGTTGTTTTGGTTTGTTTTTTTATTGGCAGCTGTGGTTAGTGTGAAAATCCTGGTGAATTAATTAGGAATACTTCCTACTTCAAATATGGTTGAGTGGATTTGCTACTATGAGAGAATCGTAGGACTGATTTTGATTCAAATTTTATACCTTTTTACCTAAGTAAAAAAAGATCATTTGCTGCGAGGAGGAGTCCAGGAAGGGTTCAGTGAGATAACAAAATTCGGATGTTTGCATTCCCACCAGTCCTTCTTCCCAGTGCAAGCTCCTGTATCTTTGAAAGGCTTCCACGGCCATGTTTTGCCAAAAGAACTGGTCCTGGTGCTGGGCCAGCAGTGAGAAGGGATTAGGGCATGTTGTGGAAACTTAAGCAGCACAGAAGTACCCCCTGCTGCTCTCAGGTGAACTAAATAGAAGCAGGATTAAGGCACCTGTGTGGGATGGCTGCAGATTCTCCTTCATATCTGAACACCTAGCAATTTTTATAAGGTACCTAAGGAGCAGTAGTGCTAGGTGTGTGATATTGGATGGAAAACCAGTTTGAAAGCTTTCAGAAATCACTGAAGAGTTAAAAGATAGGAGAGTCCCTTTCCCCCTTTTAGGGGGTTCTGGAGAAGTATGTAAGTACTGCAGCTGTCTGTGCCCCCTGCCTTATGTTAGACTGGTTTTGGTAAGAAAACAGAATTTCTGAACCCATTTTTAGTTTTAAAGATTTTGTCCGTTTTGGGGTTTTTTGTGTATGTCAATGGCACAGTTTACAAAGACTGGTAGAACACTAGTTACAATCATGTGAAGTTGACAGCATTTCTTCTGCTGTACAAAGAAACTCTGTGGACTTAATTTAGGATTTTTGTCTTGGCTGGTCAAATATTTTGAACAGTTTTTATCATTTGGATGGGATACGAAATTAGGAAAGGAGCAGTTCATTGGCTGAATATGGCCACTTGTAATTCTTGAAACCAGGTGCCTCCCATAAATCAGGTAAATATATTTTATTAGCACCTTTGTTGTTAAGATATTGATATTTCTTTGGCTTCCTAATGGACTTTTTAGTGAGTATTTAATGTTTGAATGGTGTGAATGGATGTCTAATCACATGCTATTATTCCTGTTCCTTAAGTGGATGCCCACAATGCTTTTAATCAGAAAATGAGTTTTGGTAGGACCCGTTAAGCAATTACTGCCTTAAAAAAAAAGGAGAGTTGGTTCTGTAAGGGGAAAGGACACAATATTCTGTTTGTGCTCCTGAATATTGCACGTGGAATAGCAAGGACTGCCTGCCTACCTCACTGTTAGGTTTTAGTAGTTGTATTTAAGTTATCTTTAGTCTTTCTTTCTTCAGTGCTCTTCCATGATCCTCTTAGCCTTACTCCTTACAGAGAATTTCAGAGATGAAGGCATAAATTTTCTAATATAAGATCTATTTGTGTGTGAATACACTTAGAGAGGGTCCATGAACAATTAAATTCTCCTCAGAAGATGAAAGCAAAAAAAACATTTTCCCTTACTCCAGTCTCTGAGGCACGATGAGCACAGTCAGAACAGCCATGACAAGAGTATTTCTAAAATGTTTTAAGAACAGGTGATTAATTCATGAGGGCAGATTCTCAACTGGTGTAAACTACATCTTTCATTCATTAATCTTTCTATGCTGATTTTCACTGAGAACCATCTCCATAATTTTCAGAATATCATCCTACATGCTTCTTGCCCAGAGTGCTGTCTCACAGGACGGTCAGATATGATGACAATGGATATGGTATAAAATAGGCAGAGACAGATCTCTGAAGGGATCATTTTGAAAGAGCCAGATGGCAACAACAACATTTATTTTTTTTCCAGTGTCAAAAATATGCTTTGCAGTAGGATTGTGCTTTTTCATTCCAAATGAACCCAACCAAAACCCCATGTATCTTTTTCCATGTATATTTCAGTTCCTCATGGAGACATCTGTGGGCACAATTATACAAAGTCCAAGCCTCATTTTACTGATTTACCATCCAGGAAATGCAGTGACATAACCAGATTGCTTATAATTTTTTTTTAATTGGCTTCCTGAAACATTAAAAAAGAAACGGTGAAAAGCACAGTTGCTGATACAGGGTCCCATGCATACCACCGCTTTGCATGAATAAGCCTCTGATTAATTCTGAGATCCCTTAAAACATGTCTTAGTCATCCTAAAATCTAAACAACATTTCTGTGTTCAAATTAACAACCACATCACTCACTTAGTACTTTGCTCTTGATATTTCTTTCATTTCTCTGGCAGTGTTTTCCTGTTCTGTCTTCTAACATCTGGTAGAAGTTCATACCTTCTCCTTGATATTTCTGTGCATAGGAGACATTAGCTTTCAGATAAATAAAATCAGTTTCTCTTCCCTTACTATGTCTGTAGCCATCTGAAAACTTTTCTATCTGTAGTGGAGGTAACACTATGCTATCCAGAGCAGGTGTTCTTTTGGCACACTTGAGTCAAAAGACTCATTAACTGAGGGGTAAGCATGTTGTATAAAATTCTGGATTTTTAATTTCATACCAGTTGTGGGACCATACGTGTGCTTTTTCTGCTTTTGCCAGGTTTTTACTAATGATCATTAAGAAGTACAGTTAGATCCAGCATTTTTCAGCCTCAGTCTTCACTGGCTTGTTGAGCATTTTTTACATAACAAGATTTACTATTTATAACGTTATAATGCAGAAGGGGAGAACTTCCAGAGGGCAGGTTCTCACTGAAGCATAGCTCTGTTCAGAGGAGGGAGGAGATAAACCCAGATTCCTTCCATCTGCCCCCACCTTGGTGGTTATTTACATTGACCCGCAGGTGGGGCTACCAGCTAACATGCAGGAAGGGCTTTGCTTCAGGGTTGCTCTCACCCAGTCTCTGCTGTGGGAAATGCCTCTTCTCTATCTGTAAAGTGTTTTGGAGGCTGTAATCTTGTTTGGGGTGTTTGCTTCTCCCTCCTCCTCGCTGTGAGCTCACATTCCTCTCTCAGGAGGGGCTGCGTGGGCGCAGAGAGATGCTCAAAGCGGCAGAGGAGCCAGGAAGGCTCAGGGCTGGCAGGTGCAGCCTCAGCCCTCCTGTTCTCAGGTTCAGCCTGAGCTGTGCCCAAGGCAGACGACCTGAGCTGGGTAGGAAATGTAGGCTCTCGGGCTGTCTTTGTGCCAGCTCTGTCAGGTGATCACATTATCAGCTAGCTGATTTTTCAGTATGTGATACTGGCCTGAATGTGGCAGGCAGTGCACTGGGAAAACACAGGGAAATACATTTCTTTTTAAATTTCAAACTGTTGTCTGAATGGGGAGACAGGTGTTTTGGGAATTTTTTGTGTGTATTCATTTCTGCTCAGGGGAAGTTTAGGGCCATTTTTGATCTGTCTTATATTTGGGGACAGTAAAATAAAGGAAGCAATAAGCCTCTGTAAATACAATTTTCTGGAGTACAGTGGCAATGATACTGATTAGTGGTAAGTGCACTATTGTTCCTTGATATCTCTATGAAGTGGAGGCACAAGTATTTTGCTCCCTGGTGATCACTCACTTGAGGATAACTTTTCATAGGAATTTATGCTCAGCTGCATTCTGCCCCATTTCCTGGTATTTTTAGTAAATCAAACTGGTGCCTTCAGCACCCTTGCCTTTGTACTTTGAATGGATTGTCATTTCAGAGATGACAAATCCTTTATACAAATTTGAAGGATAAAAACTCTGTATAGCTTTTATATTCAAATTTGTTTACAGAATGATATTTGCAGATAACTCTTTAAGTCACTCTTTTTTCTTTTTATTCTTTTTTAAGTGATGATGTAGTCAGTGGCTTGTTCTGTGCTTGGAGGTGTCTTTCTTTTATTATGTCCATTATTCATGATAGTTCTGTACTCATGCTGTGGGAATCTGCTGCATTCATTAAATACCATTTCATAAAATTGATGGACTGTAGCTGGCACAAGTTTATCTGTAATATTTTCAGAGAGAATATATCATGTAACCAGCTTGTAAGATAAGTTTATAAGTTTTAAAACATATACAGATTTATTATGCATTTTCTGTTTGCATTGCTCCGTCACCTCCATGATCAAGTCCAGATGCCTCTTGGAGCTAGAATTTGATTCTGTTTTGCTTCTGACATGCAGCAAAGTCTCTTTAGGATTTCATCTGGTGTGTGACATTATACATTCTTCTGGAAAAATACAAAGCTTCCAATTCTTGTAATTATTGCATTCTAATTTAACACCTTCTGCTTGTTCTAACAAGAGAAACTTCATTTTCTCTATCAAATATTTGTGATGCAATTTCAGTGCTGCACACTCATGTCTCTATGCAGGCATTGTTTAAGGTGTAAAGGTGAATAAACATTACAACATAGAGAAAAATTACAAATAATTTTGAGAAACCTCAAGGTTTCAGTTTTGTAAACACATAAAGGGAAAAATTACTGTTGTTGTTATGATGGTCTAAGAATACAGATAAGGCAAGGTTTTCAGGAAAAAGTCATATATATTATTATAACAGCTATTACAGTTTTTGAGGGGGAAAAAATCCCTCACTTGGCCTTGCACACCCAAAGCTGGGCTGTTTGTCCTTACTGTGTTCACTTTATAATAAAGGATATACTTCTCCCTTATGTGTCAAATTCACATTTTGCACAAAAGCTGACCTTGCTTTTGTATTCAGCAAGTAAAATTTTCTCATATCCACCAGCATTTTTTTTTCCTTTGGAAAGCGTGCATTATAATAATGAACTAAAAGCTACATAGCAAGGAGATTGTTATTATAGTGGACAACACAAACATGATGGCTTCTGCACTCATCTGTAAAAGTAAATTGCAGATGGTGGGAAGTGCTGTGGTCATCTGATTACTTTAATGTCGTAATACATTAGCCTAATGTATTGAAGGTCAGGAAGTGTACATCTCAGTGGCACTAAACTGGAAATCTGCAGAATATAACAGAAACCAGCAACAAGTATCATAATTGATAATCATTAAGAAATTGATTTAGCCAAAGAGGGCTATTTCTAAGCAGAAGTGAAGACCAAAGGGCTATAGACCCGTATGCAATTTTGCAACTACCTTGTCTAAAGGAATGTTTTATTTGCCTAGTGCCCCTCTTCCTGCAGACACAGTTACAATAGTTTCTCTTCACATTGGTCACAGAAGTCTGTCCATTAAGAATCAGAAATATAAGAAATGCAGAGCAGATTCTTGAACACTGATGGTTAGTAATTTGGTGGTTTGTAAGATTTCTCATTTCATCCAGATTATTTTGTTGGATTTCTCATTTCATCCAGATTATTTTGTTGGTCAGACTTTTGATCTAGAAATATACTCTGGATTCTGTGAGCACATATATCTACTTGACATTTCACAAATGCTAGAATCTGTTAGGCTGTTCTGTTCTGTGTTGGCTATGAATTGGTTTTGTTATGCTGTTTATTAAGAGATGTAAGAATACATAAAGCAAAGTGCAAGACAATTTGCTTTGCCCTGATCTGCTGATGCACTGGAAGACATGATAGAACCTGAAAGCCTTGCAACTTCAGTATGTTCCTGGGTTGGTACTGAGGTAATAATCACAAACCATGTTTGGCAAAGCATTTCTTAATCCTAGGGACTTTTTTTTTTTCCAAAGACTTTAGAGCACTGAAAATCTGAAGACAAGAAAATTCTTTTTGATCAATCTTGCTTCACCTTTGATTCTCATTCTGCTTAGCAACCTTGGTCCAAATAGATTCCTCCTGCCTTTTCTTCTTCCAGCTAGTTCTGCTTCCTAGTTGCAGTAAAATGGATCTCACTTTTCAGACAGCTCCTCAAACTCAGTGTTTAGGTAGACAAACTGCAGCTTTCAGAGCAAACCACAGGAGAATTTCACTTCTTTCCTGTGCAGGTTACTTTCTGAAGTCCATTCAAAGCCTTTACTGCTTGGAAACTCTCTTTCATTGAGGATGAGACATACACAGCTGAGATCCCACAATGACTCTCAAGTTTTTAGTGGTTTACATGGTTTCTCTCTCCTGTCACTGTACGGATGGTTTAATCCTAAATGGAGCTTGTAATGCACCAAGCCAATGACAAAACATTTGCCCTTAGCTTTCAGTACACAGCTATCATCTTTCAAAATGGACAAGTCAGAAATACTGATCTGAATGGCAGAACACTCCTGAATGCTTTTCACAGTTAGCAATGCTTCTGCTGAATTTCATTACTCTACTTTAGTGACCCAGCAATAAAGAGAGCTTTAATTATTTCCATTGTAATCTGAAATATGGTGTGCCTGTCAACCAGCCTACAGGATTGCTTAGTTTATGACAGGTGAACACTTTTGCACTGTAAATACTGTGCAGTGCTTTCCCACGATTTACAACTATGTCATATGTGTATCCATGTCTAGTTCTTATGGTACTGTTAATTTCTGAACTGATCCTGAGCTGAAGTGGAGAAGCTGAGCTTCCATATCATTAGCCTCTTTTTATTCCCCTTTTTTTTCTTTCAGCAGTCGAAAAAGTAGCACATACAAAACTGGTGAGAAACATTTCAGAAATACAATATAGTTATATAGACAGTTTCCAAAACAGTATTTTTGAAGATTATATACCTGTTTTTATTTCCATTTCTTATCTTCAGTCAAAAGGATGGTGTATTACTGGATATTTAGTGCATTACTTTTTGTGGTATAATGCTGCTTGGAAAGATGTGCAAGCAGCCTAAATTTGATGGGAATATGCAAATGTCATGCAATACAACAGGCTGTGCTAGAGTGGAAGAACACAGACAGTGGATCTCAGTTTATAACAAGGTAGTTTGTTGTTTTTAATGAAGCTATTGGGCAGAATAAAAAGGGTGTGACTTTTTTTTTTTTCACTCATTGTGAATATATCTCTCTGATCTTCCTTATTCTCTTATCTTTGGATGAGCTAGATTCTAATAGGACCCCTCAGAATCCTTTGAATTTTTTGAGCCTTTCATATCTCTTATCTGACAAATCGTCTTTCTTCTTATATAACAGACTTTCTGATGTAGCTTTCTAGCTGGCCTGTTAAACAGCTTTTTCAGATCTATTCTGTTTGTCCAGTAACTAAAAGAACCTGGTCTGCCGCATTTTCCAGTAACTCTCCTACAGACTGAAAAGCATCCTGCCTCAGAACTGCACTCATAACTCAGTGTGCAGACATTACCACCTGCTTCCCTATTTCATCACTCATTGGCAATTACATGACTCATGCATGCAAATTAGGGACAAACAAGTCTCATGAAATTTGAGTTTACCCAAACTTTCCAAACATTTTCTGATGTTTGTAGATATACTTAAATTTGTGAAACTTTAGGAGGCATGATTTGTTTTTTCTTTTAAACAATAACATCTTGGTGCTAGCTGTGAAGATGCCAGTCCAGTTCTAAAGCATAGATGAAATCTAAGCAAGTAACGCCGTTGTCTTATAAATAATATAGTCTAGTTGCACTCTCCAAAAATGCAGCCATGCATAGAATTCCCTTTTACTGTCTGAAAGAAATTACAGACAATCATTAAAAATATCTGAGCTAACTGTTCATATTTATTTCCCCAAAGTGGTGAGAATTCAGAGGTTTATAATTTATTTCCATTAGGAACTTGATGCTGTATTCTGGTGACAGCAAATCTGATGGACCAAACCTGAGTCTGTCACACAGTCAGTGCCATTTGAGCTGATGTTTCCCACTAATCTTACTCAGTAGCTAATGGCCAGAATATTGTGGATATTCTGTTCAGCCGATTTAAAGCCTTTCTTCACTACCCACTGTGCTCTTCACAGACATACCTTTGGATGTATTTTTAGCCATCTTGACAGACGAATCTTGCATTGTAGAGTTTCTGTCTTGCAACTTAGTAACACCTACATAGGTGTACACAAAGCAGCTTGGATCCAAAACACCCCCTTATTGTCACAGCAGGGGCTCTTGGGATGGTCACGGCCATTTGAGGATCCAAAACACCCCTTAGTGTCACAGTAGAGGTTCTTGGGGTGGTCACAGCCATTTGAGGACCCACAACACCCCCTTAGTGTCACAGTAGAGGTTCTTGGGGTGGTCACAGCCATTTGACCAACACTGTCCTGCTTCCCGATCCAAGCTGGGGTGTCTGTGTGGTGCTGTGCCAACCTTGGATTGCACTGATTCACACAGCTGTCCTGTATTTCACTGAAAAGTTGCTCCAACACAGTAAGTGGAATTCCTTCTGGACTTTTTTTGAAAATAAAATGTTTCTTTGAGAAGAACCTCTTAGGAAAACAGGGCAAATCCTTGGTTAGCAAGCTCTCATACACTGGTAACATTTAATTTAAAAGTTTTCTGTAGAAAGAAGATACTTGTAGACAGTCTACCACATAATGAGACCATATTTGGAGCAGACAGATGGAGCTAGATGAACCAAGAAAACCTACAGCTCATTTAAAAAGGTTTGCTGTAGCAGGAAAATAAAAAAAAAAAAAAGAAAGAAAAAAAGAAAATAGAAGTTTAATAGGATAATCCTGAGTGTCTGTCCCTAGTGTATTGACTACCGGAATGACAATTTTTAGAATTCAGGAATCAATTATATTAGCACATTCAAGAAGATTAAAAATTACTCAGTCTTGCTTTATCCATTCCTATATTCCTTATATATTTTAACAGTGACTTTCTGTGCTGTTTGAAAGATAATCATGCTAGAAAAAGCACACATATTGTCAGAAGTTTCAGAAGGTGTAAGAGCAAGAGCTTTCTCTCTGAAGGATAATGAGCAGAGGGGCACCCAGATGAATATGTACAGCTTGTAAAGAAAAAAGCAGAAACTCCTCTCAGCAATTTCTGAGGAAAAAGGAAGTTAGCAAGAAAGAGAAGATTGATATAAACATACTGTCTGACTCATACAAATGCTGAATACCAGCAATTAAAACATTTAAAAGATGGCACTGCATGTTAATGCTTCTTCAAAGACAGTGTCTATTCTTCTCTAGTCTTGTGTAATATGCATCATTTCTGGGAAGTTGAAAAGTTTGTAGGGAGGTCTTCACAATGCTATTCCTCCTTCTGAATGAATCATTCCTCCCAGAGATAGTTAACTATTGCCATCACTTTGCCATAAACCAAATGATAGCCTAAACTCAATTGTAATAGCAATGTGGTTTTCTGTAGCATCATTTCAAAGCAGGGAACCTCAGGATATGTTTATTTATTGCTTGGTGAACAAATATATTCTCAGCAGATGACAACCGGGGATAACATCCTGCTTTAATGGCACTTTTTCATGGTATGTTTTTTTCACTTTCCTTCATATTCACCTTCTTGTATTTTCTATTTACTCGTTTCCGATGTGCAGATCAACACTAATCAAACAGGCTATGCTTTTAAAGCTCCATTCTTAGTCATGCTTGGGTTGGATGTGTGAAAACACCACCTTCCCAGCCAGAGACACCACTGATAAACTGCAGTCTAAGGAGAAGTCTCATGTTTGAGGCACTGAGAAAACATCCACTCGCACACTGCAGGATGTAACTATAATTTGCATGCTGATGCAATACACTGCTAGTGTAAGTATGGTCTGAAACCTCTAAGCAGTATCTCAGGGAAGATGAAGGAAACAAGGAGGAAATGTATATGGGGAAAGAGACATAATTTGTAGCATCATGACATTTTGTCTGGCAGGCATGCTTTAGAAGTGATGGTATGAGTGTCACTAACTTCAGGGTACACTTCTAGGTCAATATAGTTTCTCTTTCAGAGGAATTATCATACTGTATTTTCTCACTTTATCATTCACAAGTCATTTATAAATATAGATATTTATATATTTTAGGAATAAGTAAACAGCCTGCATTTCAGAAGTAAATGAGTTCTGACTCTGGACAAGAAACACAGGGTTATGCTTATCTTAGAGCTCCTTAGTGGTCTTCTCTGCTATCTCTAGAATATGTTTCTCCATAGCCTATATGGTTCCCACTCCTGAGCTTGAAGAGCCTTCTGCTCTCAGTGATCTGGGGACTCATTTTCTGCAACTGACACTTCCTGAGGAAAGTATGTAGGGAATATGTGTATATGGAACCAGTTCCATGGAGAAACCAAAGCTTGTAACAAAAGTACCGCAGTGCAAGAGGGACATTTGGTACACATTAAGAATAGCTTGATTTTCTTTTCATGTTGCTTTTAAACAGACACCTTTTCAAGTCTGTAGGTCAATCTTAAACTCACCCTTTCATTCTCAAAATTAATTTCAATGCTAGGAAGCTGAGCCAAAGCTCAAAGCCACTTTTCCATACCCATGCTCACACGCTGGCCTTGGCCCTAAATCACCTACTGAATAATTTAGAGCAAACAGGAACACTTTTATGCTCCCTTATAGCAGTTTTTCAACTGCTTTGAGCAGCCATAGCTACATAAAACAGGCAAAGTTAGTCCCAGAACCTGAACCAAATACACACAGATTGCTAGTTGTCATGCTGTTTAAGCCAAGATTTAACCCATTTTTTGTACATATTCATTTCCATGATCTTAGCAAGCTTAGCAAAGACCTTGACAAGAATTTTGTTAGTGGATAAGGTTTTGATTCTTTTGTTCCTGGCCTTAAAAAGGCATTCATAAGGCATTATGATTTGTGTCTTTTAAGACTCTATTCCTCAATTAGTTGATCCTATTTGCTTTACCTTTTAAAGTCAAGTCTTGGTTTCTTTCTAACCATTTTCACCAAATGATAAAATACGAGCCCTTGAGGCCCTTTCTTTGGTTACACTCTCTGCCATTCCAAGTTAAATCCATATTTAAGCTTTGAGCTCTTCTGTGGGAACAGCTGAGAGCTGGTGTGTTTAATAAATCTGTCATGACACACTAAATGAAGTAGAAAGCTGATCAATACATACTGATTATTAGTTGAGCTTAGGATATGTGTTTTAAAAACAATTCCATGACCTGGTATGGAATATTTTACTTCCAAATGCTTAACACAGTCACCAGTTAAATCATTGGCCTGGGCAAGGTTGAAATGGCTGTTCTCTGAATTTCTGTCAGATCACTAAATATGTGGACAAACAACACATCTTGTATCTTGTACCAAAACTTTCACCAACTTCCCTTAATTGTTGCCTCTGGCTATCTAAAGGAAACTACTTTTAAAAATGATATACTGCTTTAATCAAACATTTAACTTTCATACAAGACAATTCAGGCTTTCGTCTATAGCCTTCCTTGTTTCACCTGGACCACTCTTTACTTCTTTCCATTCCCTTACACCCTCACTTGGATGTATACAGCTGAAAATTAAGCAAGCCAAATAAACTATATCTGAATCCCAATGTGGGAATTTTGTAAGGTCCCTAATGGGTCTGGCACCTAATCTGTCTTGATAAGAGACAACTACTACTTGATAGTTCCATTCATGAAGAGTAGCTACTTAGTCTGCTTAGAGGGTACCTTAAATTTTTGCATGCTGTTTGTTTTTCATTTCTGTGTGTTCTTAAACATCTTCCTCTGTCTGTTTGTTGACTGATAAATCTAGCTGTTATAGTCTTGTGTAGACATCATTTATACCTAGAAAATCGCATCTGAAAATACATTACATTTAAATAGCAGGATCTATCACATCTGAGCTCCCATGTCTGATAGCCAAAAAGCTCCATTTCATTTCAGAAGAAAAATTGCTTCTGTCAAGGTAAACAGAATGCATTATCCCCCCTTAATAACCATTTTTAAGCATGCTTCTGTATTACTTTTTTCACAGCTGTATTGCAATAAGCTTTAGAGTAATTGCCAGTTCTTCTGTCTAATAGGTTCATTATTCTTTTGCCATAATTGCAGCCATTAAACGTCCAATTGTTAAATTTCCACTCCTACATTTACTTAGTGTTACTTTTTATAATGGGCTATGTCATTACAGCACCCCAGTGGTTACAGCTGTTGTTCAAAGTGTTTCTAAAAGTCAATGAGACCTGAGAAATGTCTGTATTCTTGATTTTTCACAGATTCTCTCCACTGCACTTTGTCATCTTTTTTTAGCTTTTATAAAGATAGCTGCATTTAGATACCCTTTACTGAAAGTTTAAGAACCTGACCTATTCAAGAAGACATAAAACTATGACTTTAATATTTCTAAAGCACCATTTTTTCACTTTTATGAAATGATTCATATATAACAAGGTGATGGAGCAAAGATTTAACTAAGGGAAATTAACACTTATGGCTTAATAGGTTTTCGAGAGCACTGATTTATCTTTTGTCATGTTAAAGTTGTTGGGCTTTTTCTTTGTTGTAAAAGAAGCCTAGCTCCTCGTGTTAGCAATAGTTGTGGTAATAAAACAACCTTTCCAATGCCCCTTGCCTCATTACTTGGCATTTCTAGACATGTTAATAAGTATGCTAGTGTTTACTTATTTGTATGAGAGGGACTTCTTGATATGAAATGTTGCATTTAGACCTGATAATGAAGTTTTATTTTAAAAATAAGTAAAAACCATTAGTAATCCTCAGTTTTGTGGGGGTTTTTTGGTTGGTTTTTTTTTTTTTTTTTTTTTCGTAAGACACTGTCATCTATCTGGTTTGTTTGTGATATCTGGTCACAGTGTGCTTTTTTAAAATAACACTGAAAAATGGCTTTAAGACACCTATACTAACACTTGCATTAGTTTTTGTTGCTGACAAGCATGGAGAAGCTGTCCTGGAAATTGCTGGTAACAGCCATTGTCAGCCCCAGTCAGTTTCCTGGGAAAGCTGATACATTATACCCAATAACTATTTGTGAGGTTATCCAGCCTCGTTTTAGAATATAACTTCATGTCACTTTAAAACTTTCATAGGCGATGTGTCATTTTTATTACTTAGATTTCATCCTCCTCCATAAGGGGTTGATTAAAACTGCATTTGAAATGTATATCACATAAGGTTTTTTTATAGACCACATTTTCATTCTTAACATCATTACCAAGCTGTAATTTTTTTTCAGTGATTAACCTAAAATTGCAGCATTTCCTATCAGTATATGCAGTATCTCCTATCTTCTCCCTCACACATTATAATAAAAATAATATGATAATATGAGTATGATTGATTTATAGAAGAAAATAGATTTTTATTTAAATACTTTTAAAGAGAAACATTTTTACCATCCAAATTCCTTCCCCTATTGTAGAGCATACATTGAAGACAAAAACAGAAAGAAAAGAGGTCACAAAGAAAATCAGCTTGTTATTTTCAGTGTGGAGGTAGGCTTTCCATGGAGGAAGGCAAAGAAAAACCTTCTGATTCCTACTTCTAAATTGCACCTCATATCTACATCATTATCAAAGAAGTTGTTACCACATTGTCTCTTGGTACATGACATTTATCTGCTTGTTATCATCATGTTTCCAGTGCTGAGGTAGTGGGTAATTAATTCTTTCAGTGCCTGGCACCAGACTGCAGTTATACTAGATATGCCAAGGTGTTGAAGATGCCATTCAGATGTTCTGTTCTCTTGTGGAGGGGTTCTTTTTGAGCAAGGTAGATGTAGCAAATTTCTGAACTAATTGTCAGCTTTACAGCTACAGAACAGGCTTTGCTTTCCAGGATCCCTGGATTATAAAATTCGAGGAGGTACAAAGGCTGAGAAAAAAACCTACCAGCTAGTATTTTGGAAAAAAAAATGTGATGGGAATAATGTTAATATAAGCAAATAGGTAGTAGAAAAGATGTCATTAATTTTACCCTGGTTTTAGCTCCTTGGGGCACTGGGTAGAAGAAAAACATATTCTTGATTTAAAATCCAAGTGTATCAGAGTCAGCAGATTATCAGATTGTGAATTTCAGATGTTTTAACCAGATGTACAATTCACAAGTAAATCACAAGCCATTCTGCAAGCCATAACACTTAGTCAATAAATAGAGCTTGTAATTCACACAGGCTAGAAATAATTCCCATTTACATTTTTCATTAGAGTTGTTAAAAGTATCATCATCTTCTCTCTTTTACCCACCAACCATTATAGCTATAACAACACAATTGTGCAGAAATCATCAATTCAACTCAGCAGTGCTATCAAGAGGAGGCTGCAAATGCTGAAACTCCTCCTGGCTGGCTGTGCAGCCTAAAACTTGCCCATGTGCCTTAGGCAATTCCTGACACCCTAGAGGAGGTGTAGGTAGGCCTGTAAGGCTGGGGGAATAGTCTGCAGCGTAATCTGAAAAGTATGGCAAGGCTTTTACACTGTTTTTTTTATACACGAGTAAAGTTCAAGTTGTTTAAGGCTCAAGTTCATGGGTGAAATTTCACTGAAAGAGTTAGGACTATCCATAAACTGAATGAGACAAAGTGCTTCCCAAGGAGAGGAACAGAGTGCTGTGTCACTGGGGCTTGAGTGCTGCATGGGGACTTGGAATATATCATGATCTCTAAAATGTGCTAGAAGTAATGTCAGGGCTAGGCTGTATTCTGGCCAAGCTCTGTGAAAGTATGAGGCTGCTCCTCAACTTTCTGGAAGAGGTAAATGGTTTTTTCTTACCAGAGAGTGCTGAAGTCAGTACTGAAAGGTAGAGTAGAGCCTACTTTTATGGGGGCAAATAAAAGTACACATAGCAGTGATCTGGGAACGTGGTTGTATGGCACTGATGGATGGCCAACACCATTTTTAAGGCTTAAAGACCCAAAGAACCTCAAAAAGGTTCCCACTCCCCAGGATGCTGCATGGGACTGGGAGAGGAGTGAATGTGTACAAAGGTGTTGTTATTTGGATGGTAAATTCTATAACAACTTGTGCTTGTTCATCCAACTGAAGTATCTGTTTAGTAAACAGGACCTTTTTTCTGTCAGTTCTGCATGAATACCATCGACTACATTCCAGATGTAAAAAGTAGTAGTGGAAACAGAAAATATGGAAGAAATGTAGTTTAACTTTCACTTCCCAAATTATGGCTCTTGTTCACATTGTATTAATTGCAGACGAGGCCAATCCTTGCATCTTCTAGACTATTAGCTGGAAAGAAAATTTCCTGTGGCTTTGGAGTAGAATGACTTTGATATGGTATCACTGATGTTGACTGTAACCCACAGTGGATCTGCCCTTTTTTGTATTGGAGTAATCCCAAAGTCATTATTACTGTGACTTTTTCTGACTGACTCTGCTTTTCCTCCTGCTATTGTATTCTTTTCTTTTCTCCCAACAGTACACCAGCATATCAGCTTGAGCTTGAAATAATAATAACATTTTAGATAGTTTATGACACAGCCTTAACCTTCTTTAACAGCAGTTTTATGTATTCAATATTCTGCTGCTCTAGTCGGCTTGCAGTCTTTCAGAAGCGCTGGTCACTAAATAAAATAAAGTTCATATTTATTGCTATGTGTCATCTAAAAGCAATCACTCAAAACAAGAATTATAATATCTTCTACAGATGAAAATGTTTTTGTGATGAAACTTGGCAAGGCCAATCTGTTATCATGAGGCATGGAGAAGAAAGGCCAGTGTTCTTGACTGTTTAGTGAATGCACTTATTTTCCTTTTGCAATTTTCATTATGGCAAATTGTTTGACCTAGCAGAGAGACACCTTCTCAAGGCTGGGATCATATTGTTTTGCTAGTATAATTCCATCACAGTCAACAATGGATATAAATGGAAAAATGAGGCAGAAAGATACAACAGTATAGAATGATATGTTTTCAGATCAGTAATCAGTGTCTATTTAAAATAAAATAGAAATATATTAAATTATATGCTTTGACTCTATTTTATTAAGGTGAAGTGAAGTTTTATTATTAGTCTTATGATCAAATGAAGGAAAATAGGGGTAGTGAGAGCTATGCACAGGAGAATAAAGGCAAGCAGCTAAAAATCTGCTTTATTAACCTAACAGTTTTTGACATTCTATAAAGTCATTGAGATGCAATTTTTCATCCAAAGCTAAAAAGTTTCTAGGACAGTATTAGTTAAATAAAAAAAGGAAAATAGAAGTCCTGGATATTGTGTGCATCTCCATTGCAGGAGACACATATGTTTGATTTTTTAGGACAATGTAAAGGAATAAAAATGCTAATTTTTCTCATCTAAATTCTAGAGAATAAATAGAAAAATAATAGCTAAAATAGTGAAAATTACTTGTGGAATAGTAAATTCTACAAACAAAAGCACTGCTTTTTCCATTACCTTGCCAAGTCAATACAGTGGCATTTAACTGTTCATATTCTTGCTTTCTTTGTAAAATGGATTTGTTTCTTCTTTGCTAGATTTTTTCAGTGTAATGGAAATACCAAGCCTAAGGTCATTATTTCTTCAGTTTTTATTTAGCAAATGTTATTTTACAGTATAAACCAGTATGTGAAGGATCATCAGCCCTTAATTTATGCTTTTGCAGACCAGTACTCACGTGTGGTTACACTGGACCAAATTTAACAATACTGAAGGAGAAAAACAGACACAGGTTGATCTTATGAACTTTTAAAGACGTGAGGTGCTTGCTCATGTCTGTGGTTCCACAGAAGTTAAATTGAATTATGCAAATAAGACCACGTGTACACACTGTCAGGTTCCAGTTAATAAATGGTCTTACTTCTCTGTTATTTTCATGAACTATACAAAAATGATGCTTATGTAGACACTTCCTCAAAAAATATGAATAAAATTTTCTATGAGATGAGCAAAATAACACCATTTAATCTGGCTGTGAATGAAACTGCAAATACAGTGTTTCACTTTCTGAATTTCTGAACTGTTTTAATTACATTATGAATTTATCTCCATATGGTTGCTGAAATGCATTGAAACCGTAGTTATTAGCCATTTGAATTTATGTTGTGCTGATTTCTGGTGGGTCCTGATTCTTATGATTACATGAAGTGTCTGCCACCCGTTGAGCAATGGAGAGGAGTGTTTAAAAAGATCTGCTGAGATTTGCTCCCTATTTACAGCCTCAAAACATGGCCAAAAGTAGGTACAATTACCTTAGTGCAAATTATAATCTGACCCAGTACTTTCATGCACCTTTATTTTAAATCCTGACATTGCAGGTATAAATATGTACCCATGTCATAAGAGAGTGGGTAATTCCTAGAAATTTGTGTAATATATGGCAGTGATTTCTGGAAGGAGTCACTGCCCATCTACACACACATACAAATATCCCCAGGACTGTCTGCAAGCACCAGAGCCTTTCAGAGCTTAACCAGCAGAGATGCACAAGGCTTATGATAATCTTCAGCAGCTTTTGCTATCTCTTGCAATACTTCTCAAGCATGCGACTCAAACACACTCACAAACACCCAGGCATCCTGCCCTGCCTCACGTGGCCTTTTGGTCACCAGTTGCTTGGCTTCCTGAGAGGGAAGTGGATCTATTCTTTAGTCTTAGTTTCCTCTGGGTGTGCAAGATACAAAAAAAAGAGGTCTGCCTTGCCGTGTATTAGGTCACATTCAGACTTAGTTGTAGTCCAGACTACTGCAAGCCAGCTCAGAGAAGTGGGAGGAAATACTGCTGTGCCCTTTCTCTCACATCCTTGCATCAATTTGTTTTTGACTAGTCTTGCACTCAGAGGTGGGGGAACATAGAATGGAAGTTGCTGCCTTGAAATAATGAAGACTTAATAAAGTAAGGTTATTTTATTTAATCACTGCTTGCCAAGATATGTCTTACAAACCCAAATTTTTTTTTCATTTTACTGATGCTTTTTAGAATGAGGTGAAGGTTTTTTAGTTTGAGACCATGACAAATTCAACTGTTTAACAGTCTGTTTTTAAAAACATTTTTCTGACTGACCTATGAGTTACAAATCAACTCAATCTTTCTTATTCTCTGTTTCATTTTTGAGCTTTATTGATAGTGATGAGTCATATGAAAAAGACTTCACATATGTTAGTGGTTACTGGAATTGTTAATATAGTCAGCAATGACTTGCCATAGAAAGTCATTTGGGTAAAAGTATTTTTATGGAAAAATCTCTGAATGGGAGCTCATTGTTGACATACATAAGGGAGTGTCTGGCCATGTTTGTCCCCTCTTTTCTTCCCAAATTTCGAGAAGTCTGCTGTATCTAATTTACAAAACACTTAAAATGGTTGTAAAACTTATATTTAAAAAAGGAAGGGATTTTATCCATTTTCTGAACACTCCAAATTTCCCAAGCTGATATCTGAAATTTACTTAAAAAATCTATTTAAGCAACAAGAACAAAATACTTGTTCATATTTCCACTTTGGTTACTTCAAGTCTATTAATTTCAATGGTGTTAACCAACAGAAAGATGCTGGTCCTGAAGACATACATATACATGATCTCATGTCATTAGTTCATTACTGATCAAACTACATGAAGTCCAGATGTTGTCTGTGTGATTCCTACTGCATCATCTTGCTTTAAGACTGGGTAAACAAGCAACAAACTGCAGGCACTCAAACGGAGCCCTTACATCAAAGGCGTTGCTCACTTACCTGTTTAAGCCATGTACTCTCCAAGTACACTGCTTAGTGGAAGTCATAGTGAGAGCAATCAAGCTGACTGGGATGGTTTCTTCAGTGTTTATTAGGCTGTAAAGACTATGAATATGTTTTTTCCCAAATGTTAGTGAGGACTCCCTGTCATGTGCAACAGGCATAGTCCAGGTGAGTGTACTGTCTGCTAATTTGCCATTATAAATTCCACTCTGAAAGCAGTCAGGGGAGTGAACATTTTACTTATTTTAAACCAGTGTAAACTATCAGTTATTGACAATATTTATCATGTATTTTAAGAGAAAAATTATTATCAAATGGGTTGATTAATTGTGGCACCTCCATATCTTACATTTTGCAGAAATGTATGTATTTTAAGAGTCCAAACTAAATTTAAATTGCTGTATACTCCTGGCATTCCTAATCCTACACTTTCCAAAATCAGATTCAATTTTATCTTCTTTACAGGCTTTGAGAATAATTTAGAAGCTGTTTTACCATACTGTTTTATCTTCATGAGGCTTTTTTGAACCAGCTCAAACTCTTGAAGTCTGCATAGAAACTGTTTTTACAATAGTTTTGTTTCGGATATATTGACAATTGTGACAGCAAGTGCTTGTGACTGTATAGCAATGGATGATAAAAGAGTAGTTGGGGCTTTCTCTGGAAGTTACCATTGAGAGCAGATGAACTGTCAGAGCTTGAAGAGACAGAAGTCACGTCCACACTACTGAGGTGCCAATTAGCCAACTTTGAACGCAGTCCATTTGTCAGATTTTAGGAGGCGAGCGTTGCTGGTAGCTGGAAGCAAGAGACAGGGAAAGCTATTACTGGAATAACACATGGAAATATTCAGTTGTTCTCTACAAGCTGTAACTTTTGTTTCACCAGCAAGTATGGAAGCAAACCTGGCCAGGCTTCCTGACTAACAATTGTAGCACAGCTTTCTTTCATCAGATTTTGATAACTTCATCAGAGACAGGTAGCAATCTCTGGATTTTGACATTGTCAATTTTATATAACTTGATAAAATCTCTGAAACAGATTAAAAGACTTTGCTAAAATCCTTTTTAAATTTTCTTGGTGCTTTGTGTGAGAATCCTGGGGCACAATATGAATATTAATAATAATGTCTAAGGTAATGCTGATCTCTCTGCCAAAATAAAAAAAAAATTCCATTCTTTATCTCTAGTTTTTTCCACTATTTTTTCTATCAATGGCGGTTGTTGAAGTACAGAAGCAGTCACGTACCTAATATTTCTCTGTTTAAATTTTTTGGGAAAATGTCAGTAAATTGTGTGAGCTTCTACAGAAGTATAACTGAAGCTAGTTATTAAAAAATAAATCACAGTATAGTTTTTTTTTTTTTTTTTAAATCAATAGATATATATGGACTGCAGTTAAACATACACCTTTTCATATGCTGATTTAGGTGTTGAAACCAGATATGAACAGTGTTTTTGAAAAAAAACACATTGTGGTAGAAACAGTGGAAATACTGAGAAGTGACTTCTTTCATAGAAAAAGAGAATTTATGTGTATTAGTCAAAGGACTAGTACTTTTCTCTTGTTTACCCAATTTTAGACATTCTCTGAGCCTCCTGTTTAAGTCCTGCATCATCGAGTACTGAAATCATTGCTTCTTTCACCTAAGGCCAAGTCTTGAAGGCAATGAATACTTGTCAGTGTTTTACTCTTGGTGAGAGTGGCCCAAGAGGCTGCACCCCATTACCCAGGCTAAAATAAAAGTGTTACCAAATCTTTGCATTCTCATGTGGGGCCCATTCTCTCGCTTCTGAAAATCCCTGTGGCAGAATGGCCTTGTATCAGCTGTGGCCCATCTCTCTCTATTGGGGCTGCTTTGCTGGGGCTCTTGTTAACCCTTGTAACCTATTTAGATTATCAGTTCCTTGGTCCTTGTCCCCTTTTCGGTTTACCTGACACTCTTAGGTGCAGTAATTAAAGCTATAACAGGTATCAAGATACATGGCTTGCCCCAGTTGACCTCCATCTCACTTACAAGGCAGGATCACTCACAGGTGGATGAAAAGGATATAATACATAGATTTAATGTTCTGTTTCTCATTTATTTGGTAGAATGTTTTTTATTTCAAGTTGCATCTTTCTATGATTCCCAGTAATCTAATTGAATCCAATCTAATTGTATCATCCATGTGACCAGGACACTCTTTTTTTCGTTCTCTTGCTGCTCAGCTGCTCAGACATGAACACAACTAAAATTCCATTTGCTTCTTAACAGTAGTGAGCAATGATTATTCATTAAGTCTAAGAAGTATCATTAATAGCAGTTTTACCTGACTTGATCATCTTTCTCTGCCTTCTGGAAAGGTTTACTGGGTTTCCTACTTTTCAAACTCCATACTCCAAATTGAATCTGGAGTCTAGTTTTTGATAACGTTAAGTGAGATAGAAAGTGAGATGGAAGTGGGATGATACTCTACCATGTGTTCAGAAAGTTCATGAAGGTGACATCCATTTCCTGACTTTCGCTGGGTTTCTCAAGCAAGTTCTCCTACTGATGACAGAGGGAGTTTCTTTCATTTGCAGTAAACACATGCATTGGCCACAAACTTAGGAAGCTCCTTCTAATATTATGGTTATGTTTGGATTCTTGCCTTCATTTTGTAATTCATTATTGCAACCCATTTTATGACTGAAAAAAAAAATCACTTTTTCCTTGTCAAATGTAGATGTTTGTAGATGTTATAATATTCCCTATAGCCTTTCTTTAGCAAATCTTAACAGTTCTTTTAATCCTTCTTCAAAAGCATCCTCTCTAATCTACATACACCCTCTCAGGTTTTTTTCTGAATTATGGTTAGTTCACTGGCACCTTTCCAGTATTAGAGTGCCAAAAGCTGTGTACAGAATTCCATGTGCAGTGTTACCAAAGCCAGGGGATTATCACCTCATTGGGCTGTGATACCATATTTCCACAGCACAGAGCCAGTTACTGTTTTGGCTTCTTCAGATCTTCACTGGAAGGTTTAATTTACCGTGCTTGGCTCTCTCTTTAGACTTTCCAGTATCTTTTCTATGGAATTGCAGTGCATAACAAAGCTTGACTTGGATTTTTGGAGGAAGGATTTAATTCTTAATATTTTTACTCATGTTTCTAACATTTAAGAGGGTTTTTTTGTATGATTACTCTTTGACTAAAATATACAACTGGCAAATTAAGTATGAAATTATATGCTGATATATGAAATATATGAAATATTTATTTTCTACCTCCTTTAAATTGTCACTGTTAAAGCATTCTGGCCCCCTGTTTGTGGCAATTTTTGCTTGATGTTGCTAAAACAGTGATGACATCTGAGATAATTTCAATACATTTTTAATACGGTTGTGTGAGAGATATTTTGTAAAGTCTGTTGATACATCAAACTCTAAAGACAAAATAAGTGCAATCCCAGAATGATCTTTGCTGTGTCTGGTTTTATAAGCATTTTGCTATTGATTGAGATTGTGAAACAGAGGATAAAAAAAGAAATTCAATGTAGATCAGACCAAAAGGTTGGGAGGGTCTGAAAGGGGGAGATTAAAACTGAAAATGGTGATGGAAAAACATTGCCAAATGTTGGATAAACATTCTGAAATCAGTAAGGTGACATCCAATATAGGCAGATCTCTAGATGGAAACACCAACACACTGTGAATTGATTAGCTGTGCAAAATCACTGCAGATAATTATCTGGCCATAAACTGGATAGGAATCACTCCACAAATGTGATGCTGGATGAAAAAGAAAGCAAATGCTACTCTGAAGTGTGGAACAGGAGTGTGATCTAATTATGCCATGATATTTAGTGCTGCTGGGGCTCTCCAGGACTGCTGTACTCCACCTGCAATCTCACACTTAAGCATGTGGACAGTTTGGAGAAAGCGGAGAGAATGCCAGCAAGAACACAAGCTTTAGAAATGAAAGGTTGATAGAATTGATTGCTAAAAAAGCAGCTGAATATAATAATCACCTGCAGGAAATGTTGTTAAGAAAAAGACAATGATAGGGGTTTTATTTCCATGTTTCTACTGACAATAAAAATAAAGAAATTGATCTCTGAAACATATGTTGTTGTTCTGATGTTAGGAAATCCTTTTGATTTATAAAAAAAGTTTGGAGCAGACTACCTCTGGAAGTTTTGCAAGATTTTGCAGAGGATTTTGGGAAAAGGAAATAGGCTAACTATTCCTACTCTGTCTCAGAATAAGGTGAACTCCTCTTAAGGTCTTGTCTATCTCCCTATAGTCATATATCTCCATTCACAGTTCTGTTCCCACCTCTTAGAATTAAAGCAATATAAACTGAGTTAGAGACTCAGTTGACTTGATACAAACTCTTTATTTTACAGCCCAGCCAGCCTCAGGATCCCTCTTGCAAATGTTAGTCTACCTAATTGTAGAAATAAATACAATGAAGTCAGGTTTCATTGATAACAACAGTTCATTGATACTTCTTGGGTTCAGCAAACTTTCCCTGAAATGAAGGTAGAAATCTGGGGGAAACATGCCTGTCTCCAAGTGGGTCTGTCCTAGGGAAGGGTGGTAAAACTTAGGGCTCCTGAGCCAGGCATAGATAAATAACAGATTTTCTTTGCTTTTTAACTACCCACACCACCTTTCCTTATTTCTGTTTTTTACAGACCAAACTTGGGAAAAAAAAAAAAACAAACAAACCCACAGTGTGGGCAGCTCAGCTGTGTTTTGAATCATCAGTAAGATAATCCTCCTGATCATTTATTACCTGGTCTAATTTCTCATTAGTGTACTTTTTCTTTTGTATATCTTCAAATATTCTTTTATTCACTGTTTCTTCTTTAACTAAAATTACCTCAGTGCACATTCACTTGTTCTTATCTTTGTCCAGCTCTGTTCATTTATATATAATTCTTTCAATTTCCAGAACATTCTTGCTGCCCTCCATTATTTGAGTGGACATTTGGGAAGCTGTACTGGCTGCTTGGCATTTTTCTTCCTTTATCAGCAGGATTATATTGTATTCTGTTGCCTTTCAGGAGTCTCAGCATCCTTGAACTTCAATATCTACCACTCCAGGAATCCATCCTTTAGCATGCACCAAAGGATTAATGGGCACTACCAGGGAGCATCCCTACTATTTTGAATCAGCTCATAGTATGAAAAATTAGAGTCATGAAGGTTAGATCCATGTTGAACAGTCTTTTCTAGAATCTTTACTTTTATGACTCATGAAATTTTCTCTTGTATACCTTGATTTTCAGATTTAAACTCCATTATTTTGCCACCTTGCAAATACAAAGGAGCTATATTCAGGCCTTATACAGCCTTCTATATATATTCAGGAACTATGACCAACCCTAGAAATTATTACCTGTATACAGAGGTCAGGAGAGAGATACTCCAAAACCACACTGGAGCTCTTTTTAGTTATCACTGTGTTGTTGACATGGGTAATAGGATGCAAGTAAAAGTAGTATGAAGAATTACTCCTTTGGCAACTGTCAAACAGGGAAACTGAACCTCTTTTTGCATTTTTCACACTGTTTCTAAAAGGAACAGCAACTAGAAAACCAAATGGAGCACTAAGGCTGTCATTAATTCACACAGGCCATCCAAAAGTGTTCGGCCAGCTTGAAGCGTTTCTGTCGCTTGAAGTGTTACTATAACCCTCACTGGATCACTCCATTAGTGTTGCAGATTTTACCTGAATTCTTCTGTAGCCACCTCTCAACAGTTCTGGAATGTCTCACAGCCATTAAATTTGGGTATCCACACACCATCCCCACAAAGCTACTGTTATTTCTGCTTTCAACATAGGAAAAGTGAGTGCCAGGTAAAAGTCATGTTTAAAGTCATAAAGACTTGCAGCAAATCCCAGGTCTGTAGGAACCCTAACATTATGTGTTAGTTCAGGTTATTGAGAGAAGAAATACCTGAAGATTGAATGAAATGAAATAACCTATAAATTACAATTTAAAAAATCATCATTGGCTATGGCCACTATGCATCCTACTTCTCTAGGAGCAGCAAGTGACTTCTGCTAAGTGTAGCAGTCATCTGTTCATTTGACAAAATGAACAGATTCGGAATGTCCTCCTCAAAACACCACCTTTTTAGTACCTGCATTCCTTTAATCAAACAATGCCAGTCCATTCTGCAGAAAACAGGACATAGCAGTCCCAGCTAATAAAACCTGGGAATTGTTGGTACTGTAGATGTAGCAGTTCATGACTGAGTGGTTTAAAGAGTAAAGTTTTTATTTGTACTAGGGATCCATGAAAGACAGGCAGCAAAAAAGGTGAAACCATAAGATGCAGAGGTATATGTCATCAGATACTGATGCAGTCATAGGTTGATGCAGGTAAATGGAACTACTAATGGTAAATGGAACTACTAAATTAAAACAACTTTTAATTTAGAATGATTTGATAATATTTCTTATTACATCTGTGCTTACTGTTATACCATTGTCTGCAAAATTAACACATGTAGTGCTTCTGGAAATTGGGATTTTACAGCTATGGCAGCCTTCACTTGTAAAACTGTAGCCAGAGTTTGAACTTGAAATATGCCCCTTCAACCTTTTAATTTATGGAATATATTAAGCTGTAGAAATGTAAATAGGCATACAAGGGGAAACCTATTAACTAGATTACATTCTTGATTTACAAAAGCAAAGGAAGACTGACAGCCAGCACAGATACTGCCTGTGCATTGTCTTATGAGAAGATCCATGTGTGTTGGATAAGGAAAGTAATACCCCATCATCCACTCTTTAACCAGCCCTTGAGGAACACGTTCCAGATAACAGAGCCAGAAAAAGCTCTGTAGATGAAAGCAGGAGATACTGGGCACAGACAAAGTCAGGCCATGAGCCATGGCATGCAGTGTTCAGAGAACAAAGCAGAGATTTGAAAATGCAATACAGAAATAAATCAAAAAGCATATTAAATAGTTGCATGGAGTGGACTTGCAGTAATTAAAAAAAAAAATGTGATCTCCTATAAAGCTCCTCTTCAGATTATCAATTTAGCTCTATTGATAACTATGTAGAAAGAAAAAAGAGCAAGTACTGTCTTTATTGTATACTCTTGGTATAACAGTAAGGAAATCTCAGGTGTAGAATTTAAATGAAATATTTCATTTAATTCTCTTTGCACTGCAGTGATACTTGGACCACTCAGTCAAGCCAGAAATGAGTGGGTAGTGGGAATTGCAGATCTGCATTTGCTCTTACATGTTTTACATGTTCAGTCACCTTTAGTTTTCTTTCTGGGGCCTGATCGGAGCCCCAGATTTGGGCTCAGGCCACAGAATTACCAAGAAAGTGGGCTAATAAAAAAGTACTGCCGTTGACTGCTTAGTAACCAGGTGAAGTTGAGATTGATTTGTAGGAAATTTGAACTGTGTCCTACTACAGGAATAAGCAAAATAAATGACTCATTCCTGTATTGAAGCAAGGTAACAACTGTGAAGATTGATATCTTTATTTTCCAAATCTCTTGAGTGGACCCTAAGTCAATCCTATTAAATAGACAACAAATATTTTAAGATCTGATTATTATGTAAGCTGATGGCTTTATAACCCTAAAACCTTTATGACCCATCTCTGCAGGCAGGGAGGGTATGTTTTGATTTTGTCCTGGATTACAGTCTACGGTTGTTAGAAAATGACTGACAGCTTAGAAAATCAAACCAGCATTTCTTTTTTGTACACACATATGTGTGTCTGTGTATGTATTTCTATCCATAAAGCCTTAGAATTTTCAAAAGCAACTTGGGCACCATGTAGATTGGGTCATAAGCAGATTTTATTTCAGCAAAATTCTTGTTCAGTTCAGAAGAATTAGAAAAGGATGGTGAAGACCTGTCCTTAATCATCAGAATGGCATTTTTCTGTAGCAATTTACATCGCTAGCTGGTCCACATAAAAAATTCTTATATATATATGTATCCTATATCTTTCTGCCAAGATCTGAGTCCAGAAAAAATCATGGTTGGCACATGAGTAGAACTGAAAGTAATTTTCAAATGCTTTGTTTTAAACTAATTTATCAATATTTAGCAGCCAAAAGTAGCTTCAGCCTGTTAGTGCTGATTGAGGTCTGCTGAAGGCTTTCATCAGGCTTGACTCTTAGGCATATCAGTCATCCTTTAGATATAAACATGTCTGCTAAATTGCAGCAAGCAAAATATGTGTATTCGTCCTTGCAGGATGAGCTTTGAGCTATGGGTGAAACTTCGCAAATTGTTTTGTCGCCAAAGAGTTTCACAACTTTACTTCAAGTACCAAAAGTGAATTAATTGAGAGCATATGTTAATTGCAGGGAACTTTGCTCTTTACATAGACCTCAAAAACATCCTAAGTCAATGGGGTAAACAGTGTAGAAAGGATACAAAAATATTGCAGCTGCATGCCATTCAGTCATTTTTAAGCTCATTATTATTGCTTATTTATCAATCCCTAGAAATAGGTGTATCCAATAGATCTGCTGATAGATCCTGAACCAGAGTCACACAAATGGCAGGTTGTAATTAGACAAGGGGTGGGGGAATGAGTCTGATGTTCTGCCAGAGCTCATTAAAACAGGTTGTGAACTCCAGTGCTCAGAACATCACTCATGACTGGTAACAGAAGAACATACTACTGGCTGCACAGGGAGGGGAACATGAAATTATTTTTCTAAAAAAATGGAGAAGAAAGGGGAAGAAAGGAAGAGTGATTCTTCTTTTCAAGGACTGAGATAATGCTGTTGTGACCATATGTTGGTAAACCACAATGCAATTGTGTTTTACCATTTATTAGCAGGGCAGAGGTTTAATGCTCAAAGGTGCCAGGGCCAGAGTCAGTGTCTGTATTGCCTAGTCTGACTGGCATTTATTTGGCAAGGTGCACAAATGTTTTGGCAGATCTGGTGGTTACACTTGCCAATCATGTCCTATACATTCCTGTGCATTTATGTTTGACAGTATAAAAAGATGTGTGTAGTGCTGTGAGCTGCCATTTCTCGTTAAAGCTGATGCAGTTCTAGAAAGCATTTGATTTGGGGACAACTTTTATGCATTCTTTCTCATCCTTGCTTTCTAATGGCCAGTTTTTGACTCTGAAGGATGCTTTTAATATGTAGATAACACAGACCACCACTTGTCCCAGCAAGGTCAAACAAAATAGGAGTTGCTATCTGGCAGCTTTGGATTTGCTGTGTTTACTTTGGCCAGACAGAATGGACACCCTGCATGGGGTAGCAGAAGAGAGGGGGAAGAGGCTCTTGAATGCAGTAATGGACCCATGAAGCTTATTTTGCAAAAAAAAAAGTTCTGTAGTTCACAGAAAGGTAAAAAGCAGTGAGGCAGGAGCGTGTACAGCAAAATTGCCTTGGGTACAGGATAGCCACTTAAAAAAAAGGAAAGAGAAAATAAATACTGTATAAAATACTAAGGTATGGTAAAAAATGAGAGCAGATGTAGACTTGAAATGAAGAGTTACGGTAAGCTGTTTAGTAACCAATTAACAAAATTAGTGTAATGAAGCTTTCTTAAATTAAAAATGCAAGAATGTTTCCCTTCTATTTATTCCCACATAAGAGGAAACTTTGGTGAGTCTGAAGGTTATTTCAGTCAGAGCATCAGAGCAGGAGGCCAAAGTTCAGCACCTCTTCTGCTCAGATCTTGAGAGAGAACATAGGTCTTTAAAGGTCTAACATTATCTGTTAAATACTTCTTTGGCTTTCATAAACTTCATCTTAGTATAAGATATTCTGTAAATCCTGTACCAAGTAAAATATCATTCTCATTTATATAGGGCAGGCGAGAGGACTTATCCACAGGTTGGTTAAAATGAAGAACTGAACAGAAATTTGGTTAGTAAATGGTATCTCCCAGCAAACTAGATTTGTGATTCCTTGTTTGAATGCTATTACAATATCCTATGGAGATATTGTGTCCTTATTACATGAACAATATTACCCCTGTTCATTGCTTATTGATCAGAGATAATAAAACTCCCTGGATCCAGGTCTGATTTCAGCTGTAATCCTATAAATCTATGGGAAAAGCAAAGTTGATAAATTTTCCTCTGTAGAAATGGGTGAATCCAGACTGAATACCTGCCAGCCATTCCTAATCCAAATCATGAACAAATGACCACATATTAACATATCACTGTAAGACTACACACAGTGAGGCAAGGTACTGACAAAAATGCTAATGAAAAATAACCTTTCTTTGTTCTGGGGAAAACAGATAGCAGAATCAACTCTAAGGCTTGCTTTGGCAGCTGCTCTGGAGTTGGTGGCTGTAGGTAGATTGACATTTGCTGAGAATCTGGACTAGAGATGCTCTCCTTTACACAGTAATTTGGGACTGGACCTTAAAAACCAAGCCATGGAAATCATGGCTTTTTGGAAAGGAAAGTTTTCAGTGCCTCTGCTTCTACTGCTCTAGTGTGTTCTCAGCTACTGCCATAACTGTTTTTGATCTATGCCAATGGTTGGACAAGCTTGGCATATGCATGGAAAAGTTTTTGTTACAAAATCCAGGGTACAGCAGAGGAAGGTCCTGGAAAAGGAGAATTTTCTGGCTCTGTGGCACATTATAAGTGGTGAAATGGAGCAATCAGCTGTGCTATCAACAGCTCTGGACTAAGAGATTTTTGGGATGTAGATCAAGACCAAGCTGATAACTTGCTTAAGCCATCATACAAATTTATAATCTAGAATAACCAAACCCCACAATTTTTCTTAATACTAAACATAGAAATTAATGGTAAAGGCTGGGAATATGTCAAGGCCTCTACAATACTTCCTATATTTGCTGCCTTCCTTGTGTAGTTTCTCTTTGTAAATGTATGAACAGGTATTAAGATGAACCAGTAAAGAGGTTACAAGAATATTAATTGCTGCTTTGAAGTGTTATCTTTAGGGAAAGTAAATTAAAACATAAACAAAGCAAGTAATAAGTATGCTCCTGAGGCAACAGATAAGACTCACTCAGAGAAGTTTCAACACCAAATGACCCAGCATTTTACTGCCACTGAGGGAGTAGACAGGCTGTGCTCTATCACAAGAGACCATTCCTGAAGTCAGGGAGGTATTTAAAATGGATACCAATTTCTTGTTGTTCTGAAGTGAGAAGTTCAGAGCCTTTACACCAGTTCTTCACCAGAGGACTATCTTTTAATTAGCTGAATATGCACATGTTTGGCTAAATGGATGCTCTAGCTGTTTTGTACAGTGTATCTGGAAGCCTGGCACACTCTTTGTGTGGTAAACTTGTCCAACAATGTATTTGAGAGGTTTTTTACCTGAGTAAACTCCTAGGATGCTTGGTTGCAACTCTGGGATAGCAATTGCAGCCTTGAAGTTTACATGACAGGTGAATGAAGTCTGGATAAAGGCAAGGAAATTAATCTTTCTTTGGCAAGAATAATTTTGTCACCAAATTCAATGGTACAGAAAATGTTTTTATCCAGTATATGCAAATCTGACTATTTTCTTTTGATCACAGGGCTGTCTTGATCTTAGTTGTATGGCATGACGCATTCAGAATCAAAGTGCTTTTGGGTGTCAGTTATTGTGATGAATTCCCAATATATATTCCAAGCTCTGGATTGCTTGCTAGGTTTTGGTCCTATTCAGTCATTTTTGTTTCAGTTCTGGGATTTGACATTTCATATTAATAAATGGTGTTTGTGAGACAGTGGGCATTAATATCTGAGTGGGCAGGAGCTTTACTGACCCTGACATTTGATGAAGAACTCATCTACTTACATAAATCAGCTTGGTTACTGGAAGACTGTGATGTGTTTATTTCTGAACAATAACATAAGCCAAACAGATACATCAGTAAATGGAAAGAAAGAACATATCAACAGGAGTCTGAATGGAGACCAAATACTGATGAGGATGAAACCTTATCTCAGGATGCAGGAATTGGCATTCCCTGCTGCCAACAGCTTTCACAAGCCAAAGAAGAGAGAGAAATGTTTTATAAAAATTATGAAGAAGTTGAGGGAACCCCTTAGATAACTATCCACCTACATGTAGCTGTCCCTGAAAAACCAAACAGCAGGAGTGAAATCCAATAAATGCTTATTCTTCAGTACAGCCAAATGTCAGCTGTGGGGCTTCAGGGAAATGAACAAGCTCTGTTCTGAGTAAATATATATATTAATAGCTTGAAGCTGCACTATCAAAGAAAAACAGCTGGACAGCGGAACAACAAAACAAAGAAGCTCTGACGCCTTCCACTGCCTCCAGCAATATGCAGTTCAAGATGAATACTCTGCTCATTTCCATTCTAAACTAAACCCTATCTTCAATGTCATCAATATTATCAGTGTCATTAGTGCAACTGCAGCATGAGTTTAATGCAATAGCTATTAATTAGACCATTTTGCCATCCTCCAACAACAACCCTAGTGCATCAGTTCCTAATGGAGTTTATCTTACTGTATTTTGATTTTGCTCAGAGCAGCCTTTCTGAATTTTAAGTTACTGTACGGTAATTCAAAGTACAGCAAAGGTTATAGAATACCCTTCATACTTTACCAGCTCATCTGCTTCACAACATTACACACCAGCAGCATAAACAGCCAACTCAATAATGAAGAGTGCTGACATAAAAAATAGCACCCTACAATCACACACTCCAACTCTTTTCACTCCTCTCTTGGTGGTCAGCAAGGTGAACAAAATTAGGAATGTCAAAGAGAGAGGGTAAACCAGTTAAAACTCCACTTTCAGAGGTATGAACTTCTCATCCTTAAAACATCATCAGCTGTTCCATTTGTTTTGCACCACAATGGTTATGTTGTATAGCTTCAATACTTCTGGATTAGTGTAAATCTCATTGTTTATTTTGTCAGCCTGTATTTAGCATGTTATCTAACTTGCTGGTTGGAGTCTGTCCATTGGTACATGAAAGAGCAGTAAGTTAATTTGCTTTGTGGGAGCACAAGTTGCTGCATGATCAGTGCACAGGGAGTGATGCACATCTGCCTATACTGACATTGCTGTGCTCCTGCCTCCTTTAGTTATTGAGTAGAGATAGGATATGGAATACATGCCTTTTCTTATCTACTTCTGTCTCCTCTAGTCCTGTGTTTTCACAGTCCCCATCACAAACAGAGCTCAGCTGCTCAGCTTCAGCAAAATGAAAAAAGAAAAACTCAGGGTATCTTCTGAAAACCCAGCTCCTTCAGTCTGTTGCCGAAATTAGCCACAAAGTGTTGTAAAGATTTCCTAACATTCCAACCAACAATCAGCTCCCTTTCCTAATCTGTGAAGATGACAGTTGTTTCCCACCAATTCTGAAAATGTAAAGTGATATTTGCCTATAATTTTGGAAGGGTACAGTAGGTTTTATTGATCTTTGCTATTGTAATCCTTGCTGCTATTGTGGATAAGTTTCTGCTTTCTCTCTCAAACAAATTTTAGGGGTTTTAAAGTTCAAAGTTTAAGAGCTAACCTATCAGCCAAGGAAGTTTTGATATCTATACTCACATATATATACATAGACAGATATACACACATACATTAGTGTGTAAGTTAGGATCATCTGTTCCATGAAATTGCTATTTCCTGACTTTGGATTGGGGTATATTTTGAAGGAAAGCACATTCTGGTCAACTTTCATTTCAGTAATTAGTGAGATATGTCGGGTTGTTTTTTTGTTTGTTTGTTTTTAATGGAAAAGAAACTAAATTGGAACCTAATTTTTTGAAATGGCAAAATGCTTTAACTCATATTTGGTTCCAGTTTCTGCTTTTCAGGTTTATCATAACCCGTAAGCCAACACGTAACTAGATTGCAGGCATCTGATCCAGCAGCTTCTATGCAAGCAAACCTCCCACTGACTCCTGCTGACTTAAGAGAAGCATCTTATTGCTACTGATGATGAGTTTGAGTCCCTACAAATGTGAAGCTTTAGGTCCAAATGTGCTGAGAGGCTTAAAAATATCCATGAACAGAAATACAGATAATCAGTGTTGCTGAAATGTCAGAGAAGTTACTCAAAAGTGTCATGATGCAGTTTCCTTATCACTAAAGCTGTCCCTGAAAGGAAGGAGAACTATAGGGTCTTCCATAATCTTTTTATAAGATCATTATGGCCTCATCCCTTTAGAACACTTGATACTCTTGGCTCCCTGGAGTGGAACAGGAATGAAGTGAGTACACAGGGTAGTTAGTCCTGAAGTGTTTGATTTTGAGATTCAGTACAAGTTCTGCCTGAGTGATTTATGAGGTAGATGTTAGGAAGGAGGCTTGAGGATTTAGCCCTATGTCTCTCTGGTTTGGACTCAAGTATTTAAAACTCCATTATTGTTTTAGTAAAGCTGTTTAAGAATTTGCTGAAAACACTGTCTCCCTTGATTCTTAATGTCTACAGGATATTTCTTATGATAAATATTAATAATTTTCAAGGACATGGGTGAATGCATTTTTATAATTATCAAAACCCAGACATACTGGTTTAGTGTTTAAAATTAATTATAGTATGGAAACCAGCATTCCATAAGGGAATTATATTAACTCATCAGAATGAGTTCATTTTGCCTTTCAATTTACATTTGTTGAATTTTATTTACTGATTTTGTATTTAACTTCTAAGCACTTACAGAAATCTCAGTTTTTGTAACTAGAGGGCCTTATTCCTAAATGTTTCACTTGATGTGTATTTAATTTAGATGACCATGTATTTGAACTTGTAACAAGTACATAAATAGAAATAACTTCAGAGGAGAATAAGGCTAAATAATTTCCAGAAAGTGCCTTCAGTTGCAACATTCTTTATGGTATCAGAATGGAAGATAAGTATTTAACTATTTTAGATTTGTTTTCCTTCAGGATTCCTCAGTTTACCACATTACTGAAAGGCAAAGGTGAGCAAGAACAAATGGCAGTTACACAATGCTGATTTCAGGGCCCAATCAATGTCCTGTCACCTTACCTGGTTCTCCTGTGTACTACAATAATCATTGCATTCCACCCAAGAAACTTATTTAGTTGGCCATGCAGTGTTACCAGCAATCTTTTCCATAGTGGGAATGGTGATCTGATTAGACTTAATTGCAGAAGCCTGTGATAAATGGGAACCAGCTGCTTAGTGAGTTTCATCAGGTACCTCTCAGCCTTTCACCTGGACTTTGCAGATTTCCCTGTTGCCGTAGGGACCAATTCTAGCTTCCCAAATCTCTAGCACTGAGACTGGTAGGGCGTTACAGGTTATGGCTCTAAGTGAGCTGGCAGTGGAAGGATCTCTGCCAACGTCTGTCTGCAAGAAGTTCCAGGCTCACCTGGTGCATGAGAGAACAGCAACAGTTACTGGGGATGGGAAGGACTCAAGTAAGGTGTACTGATGTGCACTGGAGAGTACCTGTAGGGTACCTGTAGGGTAGGATGTTCCCTCGGCATTATTGATGCAGGAAAGAAGTACAAAAAAGTCTAAAATATCACAGAAGAGGGTTCTTATATTTAATGTGGGGAAGCAGGAAGCCAAGGAATGAAGAAAGGACCTGGGCTGCAGTTGCTTACATGATGCCTGGTTTGACTAAAGGTGTTTTCTCTCTGTAGAGCCAAAGGCTTATTCATCCTAATACTGCTGGTTTACTTCTGACTCTTTCAGAACACTGAAGAAATGTAATGAAGAAGTTGTCTAGCCTTTTGAGAATTCATAAGGATTTGTCCTTTATCTTCATGGTTATATGTCTTACTGCAAGGGAAGAGCCACTTTTCCTTACATTCCCCCAGTGATCACAGCATGGGAGAGCAGTCCATAATGCTTCTAAAGAATTCTTCCTTCCTAAAGTCATGTGAAAATCCAAGTCTGAAGTGTTTTTTTCATTTGAAGCCCCACTCTACCCCGTGGAGGCCATTGTGAAAGTCCTCAGACTTGTGAGTTTTCAGTTTCGCTGTTAGTGAGGGACTTAGAGCAGTTCCACAGTTATCATGACTTCAGTTCCAAACTCTTTAGCTGAATCCTAATCTACTGCATATTTTGGAAGTAGTTTAGAAGCCATAGTTCCCTGCAGACTCTGTTTTAGAGTCTCCAAACGGTTACTAATGTATAACAAAATGCGACACCGCTTTAAGGGCAGTTCTGCAAATTCAAGCTCTAAGCTCTAAGCAATCTAGTTTAGAGTCGCCACCCAATCTCCCCAGTATTTTGAAGACTGGTTTGCTTCTATTAGCAAAAATAGCACTGAAAGTGGGCACCCTTGACTAGTCTCCCTCGAAAGTCAAAATTGAGATAGTATTGTGACATTAGTATGCATCCTTGCTCAGAACAGTGTAACTGATGCAATACATTTACAGCAAATTTTAAAATTTCCATCATAGTAAAGAGAAACTGTCATTCAATCCAGTGAAATGCTTTCTCAGCGTCAAAAGATGCTATTACCACAGGACTGGCATCATTTTTCATCTTAAAGAGGATATTAAACAAGCACAGCAAATTCGTGCAGGTGAGCCTACTGTACTAAACATAAAATAAAACCACGCATTGTTCAGGATGAATTATTTCAATGCTTATACTTTGAGTCAATTGGCCAATAACTTTGTCAATTTGTTAATACCTGCATTTAGGAATAAAATGGATCAATGTAACCTATATTGCTATATGTTTCAGTCTGTTTCAATGTTACCAGAATCAGCACCCTGCTGTCAGGGAAGTATCTGCTGGTCAGCACCTGCTTTGCATAATGTAGTGTTGCAAAGATGAAAAAAACAGCCAACATCAGCTGGCCAAAAAAAAAAAAAAAAAAGTTCCCCTTTTGGAATGTGAAGGCTAACCTTGTCTAATGATTACAAGATTTATGAACAATTCAATAGCAATAGACTATAACAGTGATAGGTCAGGCCACGTGTACACAAAGACTAAGCAGCTTTGGGTGAGATAAAAGATAAGGCAATGATCCAGCTTAGATCCAGAGCTGTATTTTCAAGACAGCCCAGCATTCTGAGCAGTAACATCTATATACAGAAATACTTAGGTTTGAGTTTAGAAATATATTTTAATCACACAGATTTGACTAAATAGCCTCCCTTTTCATGGATCTTGTGCTCCAGGCAGAGGGAAGCACAGACGTTATTTCCCTTTACATCACTTCTTTATTAAGATTCAGAAATGTTATTTCACTTACATTTGGTATGATCAGGGAGCATGCATTGCATACCATACCTTCTGTGTACCATCTTCATCTTCTAAATCCTGATTAGCTGCCTTGAAATGTCAGCAGCCATGGGCAGCTTTATACCCCACAGATTTCTTTTCTGTTTGTGTGAGTGAAACTGTGCAGATCAGACTTACGATTTTCATAACGTTTTGATTGACTTCTGGACTCTCTGTGATGCTAAGACATTGTTTATCCCTGACACACCCTTCAAAATGCTTCCCACCTTGCACTATTTCTGTATTTGCTGCATATACTCTTTCCACCCTCCTCCACCCTCCACCCTTCTCCTTACTCTCTCACCCTTCAAATATGTAAAGCTGTGAAGAGAGCAGTCTTTCTTCTGAATGTTAGTTAATAATATCCAGACTGTGAAACTAAAACTTACAGTACTGCATTTCTAATTACTCAGAAAGACATGCTGTAATAATGTAGCTATAGACAAGGAGCTCTGCTAGTAATCACCCAGTGCTCTGTTGAAAAGCAGCTTGCCAAGCAGACCAATCATTAGCCAATTACATCATGGAGCTCTGTATGGAATGGATTTGGTACATACATGGTAGAGCAGATGGTGGGGAAGAGTAGCCAGGGAGGACCTAGTCCAGCTGCTCAATGGCTGGACAAAGAAAAGTTTAAAAAAAGGGAAAGAAAAGAGCGCAAGTGGTTTTAGTTGAAGATGAGGATGGGGGGATTTGAGAACGGTTTCTGTTAGGTGTTAGTTGTAGGTGTCACGTGTTGGAACAATTAGTACAGGCAATTTGAAAGCACTGCAGTGATGATGGCTCCTGGTTCATGGTTTCTGGTTCAGGTCTGCATGGTTTCTTGTAGGTCCTTGTGCCTTGCTGCCTAGAGAGGCGATACAAAGCAAAAAGGGCTGAGGAAAGGAAACTGCAAACCAGAGTTGGACCATATGCCTAAAACATTTGCTAATAGAGGCTGGCTCAGCTTCTCATGAAATGAGCCTGTGCATAGCCTGTCTTTGTCTTCTGGTGAGAGTGTGGAAAACAGGGTTTTTTTCCAAGGTGCATTAGCCTCCAGCGTGTCTCATCAGCTTTGGGTAACTGCTAATAGTAACTCAGGAAAGACTGTGGGGCTTCCTAAATTATGGTAGCTAGGAATGTGCAGAGTCAGAGTCAAGTAATGTTCTAAGCCAGTATTTGTGTGAGGTCACTTCCCACCCCATTCTGTTTGAAACTTCTTTCAAGCTGAGATGGGAGAGGTTGCTAATGCAGCAATTCTCAGGTGATGCTGAGAAATAAGAATTATTGGGTTTGAGAAGTCAAGAAGGTTCAAGTTTCCAAAACAGCCTTCTAATCTTTAGTGCCCAACTTAAAGCTTTGTGGATTTCAATATCCAAGGTACTGAATACAGCTCAGAGTTGAGTGAGCAACATTCCTTTCCTTCACTACACAACAGTCTTCTGGAAATAGGGATGAAGCCACATAGATTTTGAGAGGACTAGTTAGTGTGTAGACAACCCTTGAATATGAATAGTGCTTAGGAAAAAAAATTTTGAGGATCCAAAGAAATTTATGAAGTCAGTTTGATTAAAATGATTGAGCCAGCTATACAAACAACACTGGTACATAATTCCTTCTCTCCTCACTTAGGGCAAAACACTGTCAATGTTTGCTTACTAGCAGGATATTAAAATATATACCAAAAAAATCTCCAAAAGCAGTGACTGAACAAACACAGAACAAGTATTACATTATTTCATACTAATATATCATGTCCATTTATTCACTTTTCAGCTTTCGTTCTTCTTTCCTGTTTGCAAGTTCTTGAACCACATCCCACAGCCCTTCAATGCAGCAGACTGCTCGTGAGTTGGAGCTGATGTGCAGATGGACCCGAGCTCCTCTGCACAGGCTCCAGACTGGGTGATGTGAGCCAGCTTCATCCCAGAAGGCTTTAGTCAGTGATGTGGTTCTGTGCCTGAGTTAATGTGCCAGAAGAGACGTGCTTTCACATTCCAAGCTCTGCATTTTCCAGACTGATATTGCTTAGAAGCAGAGAAGCTCTCATTTATCAATGGACAGAAACTGAACCCGCCAAAGTGGAGGAACCATTGCTGGAGAGTGATTCGGGATTGTGACAGAGATGAAGCAGTAGGAGACTAAGCAGAGGAAGCTCAACAATGAGCAAGAACAGCTTGTGTCACGTTGCCACCTGTTCCTTTGACATCTGAATTTATGGTCTAAACCATAAATGGCCTAAGGCCTCATTTATTTGAAGTCAGGATAGAAACAGCACATGCACTACAGAGCTCAACTTCACGTTTCAAGTACCAAGCACATGCAAAACTGAACAAACCTTATGGAATTTGGGGGCTTTTGGTAACAAATAAAAATAGATACTATGCAAAACTATTGTAAGGGAAAGGACATCAAATGAATCCAATCTAAACTAAAATAAACCATAAACAAAAAAGAAAAATTAAATGAAAAGATAAATATGAGTGTTTGAGGCCAAATGCAATTCCCACCAAGGAAACAATCAGATGGCAGTAAAAGTACTGGGGCAAAACTCCAGTTAGTATGTTTCTGGCCCTGTAGTTTATGGGAGAGGATAGAAATATAATCATCACCTTGAATAAAATATATGTCATGATTGGGAAAAGTACATGATTTTTTGAAGTCCTGTCACTTGAATAAAAACCATGAGGCAGGTGGGGATGACAAAGGCTAGGAAATGTGATAACATGTATTAGCAATTCAAAGAAAGAAGGGTACAGCAGCTGCAGGAAATCTTGGATCCAGCTCTGCAGCTGATCTGAACTTGGTCCTCTGCCCTGAAAGTGTTAGAAAGAAAAATGAGTGTATGTAGCCATGGATTTGCTCTAATCTATGATTTGAGGATGTCACTAGACACCCAAGATATCTATCCTGTATGGAACAGAGAAGACTTGTTTTCTGTATTTGTTTAAGAGTGACAAATATCAATAATATGGCAGAAATGTTTAAACAAGGACACAGCACATCGTAAAGGAAAACAATCCATCTGTTTCAGCAGCTGGTTTCAAGCATCCAGTTAGGTGTCTATTGCAGTGAAGAAACTCTCCCACTGTTTCAAGCTAGTTCCTAAAATACTCATTTACTCTGGCTAGAAGAGTTCTCTAGGGTGGTTTGCAGGACCTGATTCAGACACAGGAAATAATTTTATAGCTGCTCTGTACTCTCTTGTAGGTTTAGATTCCATGTCCAATTGCAGTTAATCAAGGAAGCTACATAAACATGGTCACTGAATTAACACATAGGCATATATAGTGATATACTATGTGAATAGTAAAGATGATTCCTCAAAACGTGTAGATAAGAACAGTAGCTATTACCAAAATAAGATCTGTATAGCTTGGTCACTGAGGGACTTTACTTGATTCTATGATTGTGCCTTTTCAGTTGGATGCTAGTGGATCCCCTTGTTGCCACAGTTTTTGCTCAGCCTGTCATCAAAAGCGATGTTTGTGTTTGTGTTAGAAATAGCAGGAGAGTTTTCTATCGACTTTCTAATAACACATAAAGAACTGCAAACCAATCCATAATGAACATTTATCCTTCTTTGCTTCCTTTTTTGCTCTGATGCTTCGTGTCTGATATTTGCTTGGTGAGTTTTTTTTTTTTAAGTTTAGAAATTCTGTTGTGTTTAACACTTTGACTTTCTCCAAAGGAGCAAACATACATAGACTGAAAACTGAGCCATTCAGGATCCTCTTAAGAGCTCTTATATTACAGCAAAGATACCCCACATTTAAATTTACCCAGTCTCTCACAAAATCATAGTAATGATGTCCTCAGTTGCTTTAGTCCATGTGTTAAATCTGTGCTCTGTTTACAGACAGGACATATGCCTTCCTTCTCTTGTGTTGGTAGTGAATGATAAAATAAAAGGCCATGAAGAAGCTCCTGGTCATACCTGTATTTCTTCCACAACTGCTATTGGGTAAACTCCATCTCAAGCCTCCTTTGCTAATTTCTTAATCTTCAAATTTTGTGACTTTAGATGAGGAATTTTGAGTGCACTGTATATTCCAGGATATGTCTTGTTTAACTTCTCCAAAAAAGTGATTAGAATGAAGCACAGTGAAGCACAGTGTTTCATGTGTGGTTTTAAAGAAGATGAGTCAGTTCAGTTGAGCTAGACATTTCTTCTGAAACATCCAATACATTTATTTAGATGAGGGAGGAAACTAAGAAATAAGAAGGAAAAACCAGCAGATTCAGCAGATCTTATCTCACAATTTCCCCCTCCTGTTTTCATTTGCACTTCTATTTCCGTGCAATATTTCATTTCTTTATGCATCTATCACTGTTTGCTTCTGTCAGAAGTTCAAAGGCAACCTGCTTTCATAAAGGAGAGGCAGTATTGACTGATCTATAATATTGTTTCTACCTTTTTTTGACCAATTCTCAATGTATATTTCAAGTTTTGAGAAACATTTCATGAAACTGGGCAGTTTGAAAAATCTATAGTGTAGGCTCATTACTTTGCTGGCTGCTGAATGTTTTCCATTGGTTGTGTTTCAAGGCAAAAATGCAGCCCTTTCTCTCAGGAAAAAGAGGTTAAAATTTCATATATACATAAATAATAAAACAACACATGGAGGTGATATCATTGTGTGATGTATTTCATTTTATATATACTTTTGACTGCCCTGCTGTCCATTAATCCACACAAACTCTCATCATATTCCAACCTCCTTAGCACCTTTAGTCTTGCTTTTCTCGGTAGTCAGTCAAAAAAAGCCTCCTTCTTTCCTCTGAAATATGGCACTCCCAGCCATCCTCCCAAATGTCACTGGCTGCAGGCCCAGGACAAGCCTGTTCTGTTCTGTGCTAGTGATCATGGTTTAAGCTCCAGCCTCATGGGGCTGCAGAAGTGGGAGCTTTACACTTCCAAGTGAGCTCCTTGCCCCAGCAAGTAGAGACAGTAAAAATGGCTGTAGGGGTTTATTTCAGCAGAGCCAGGAGGCCCAGCTCCTGAGGAGACAGATCCAGGGCTTCACAGACCACAGAATATAATGGAAATGACAAAATGATGCAACTTACCAGGAGTCACTTTTAGATTAATTTTAAGTAATTAGCAAATATTTTCTCATGTTTCCCAACTATCAAATCTTAGTAACTCATTCTGCATTTCAAAGGCATAAGGATATCAAAGTGGTCCCGATACAGTTAACCTCACCCTTTCCATCTATTTTAAGCACTTCTATCACCAATATTTTTCTGAAAAATGCCTTCATACATGTAGTGTGATGGGAATGTATTTAAGTGCTTTCAGCACTCCTGCAGAGTGACATGCAGAACTCACCTAGAGTTTAACTACTTGTATCACACCAGATCCCTTTTCTTCTCACTCTTTTGTGAAGGGTAGTAGATAAACAAAAACTTCCTTTTTCTTATTATTTTGAAAATTAGGCACAGATCTAAATCAGTTCTCTAAAATACGATCTTTTTAATTTTTTTTTCCAGCTAAGGAGTGACACTGCCATCAATAAGTCACAAAATAATTAAACATTTAAGACTGTCTGGGCTTTTGTTCTGAGGAGGTGACAAGGCTGAAGGGTAGCTGCAGCTTCCAGTTTAGAGGCATTCTGTGTACTGACTGCATGTGCAAACACCCTGCCTCTGGTCATGGTGGAAAGAGACAGGCCCAGCAAGATCACACAGCCAGTAGATGGTGCGCTTAGGGAAAACAACATCTGGATCATCAACAGAAACACCAACCATTGCCCTCATCCCAAATTTCACTGAATATTTTGGCTACCAGTTGCTGAGGTACACTGGCATAGAGGCTCCTCCACTCAAGTACTCATTGCAGGCCAACCATCATGTGGAAAGTATGTTTATAATTGTGCATTATATTAAGGTGTAAATTATGCTATATAATCTCTTGAACTTCATGAGAAATCAGCCATAGCTCGAAAGGGTTATTTTATATCTATCTAAGGAAATTTCTGAAAGACAAACTGGGCTAATATGCATTATAAAAAAGTAGTTATATCATACATCCAGACATCTCAGGGGTAGTTGATGTTTGAGTAGTTTTATTTAGGAATAGGTGAAAGAGTTCTGTTGCTCCAAGTCCACTGTCAGTTTTGCAAGGTTCGTCTCTCTCTGCACCACTACTTCTTTCACAGATTTCTCACTCTGCATGGATTTTTATGTTGTCATTAGCATCTTGGGTCCTCCTGAAGCTGCCACAAGCAGATTTTTATTCCATATGGCTATTTTGTCAGCCTGTTGCTACAAGAAAGATGAAAATGGGAAGGGTAAGTTTCAAGAGGAGACAACCCAGACCATTCCATGCAGATGAAAAGCTCTCCTCAGTCAGATTTGGTTGAAAAGCCCTACTACCACTCTGCCACTTTTTCTCCTGGGCTAGGAAAAACAGCTGTTTATGTTTTAATCTGTCTTTACTCCCAGCTCTAAGAAGGAATATAAATGCATGGATTGTTCATTATCCCTTGCACATAGAAAATAAATTGGTTGAAGCAGAATGTCAAATGGACTTTAAGAAGTTTTCTGTATTGACTCATTTCCAAGTTGATTAAATGCTCTTAAGTGCAGCCTATGCTCTTCTCCTTGCAAATTTAGCTATTGGGTATACAGATTCATATCTACATGTATGCAGATTCCAATAGTGTTAAAAACCCCAAACCTCCAGATAGCTAGAACTATTAGTTCATAGGAATTTAAAATTAAATTAAATAGCTGGGCTGTTTTCCAGATGATTTTTAAAGTTCCCGTGCTTACACAAAAACCTCCATAGGATTTACATTACAGTACTGTATTTGTTTCAGTGAGCATTTGACTGCCAAGAATACGGTCTATGACCAAAATGGCAATCTAATTAAATATTTGACAAGCAGAAAGCTGGACATTATTCAAGTCAAGCATTAAATTAGAAAATTCAGTTTGTCTCCTTTATCAGTAGATTTTTAAATCAGCCTATTCTACCAAAACCCGTAAGTTTAATGAATTTGGTCAGACATACTGTGTAACAGATGTCTAACATACAGACAGGAGCCTAAATCATAAAAATGATGCTTCACTTTGGCACGGCAAAATATATATGAAAGACTCAGAAAGGTCAGTCACCAGCAACCTGCTTGCTGGTAGTTGAGAAACAGCACTGTAAAATGCATGAGCTGCCTTCTGTAGTCTCTTATAAGAAGCCTTGGAGAGCCAGAGATAATTTGCTTTCAATGATTCATCAAGTTGGCCCTTTGTTTCACTAATTTGAGTGTCAAGTGCAACCACATAATAAAGAATTACCAAGACCTGATAAGATTCTTCTTACATTGCTCTGTTTGTCTGAACAACTGGTTTCTATTGGTTTGTGTTGAAACCAACTCTACAAACTGCATAAACGGCAAGTGTGTGTGCAACTGGCGTCTTCTGTGGAATGATAAAGCGTGTTTACTGCGTTATCTGGTGGTGGTGAACCACACCTTCATGTTTCTTTTTCCTTTCTTAAAAGGCACTAATTGCAGCATGCTGTGCCCATGCTAGAGATGGCATTTGTTTCACTGTTAGTCCTCCAATGAATTAACAAAGATAAAAAATGGATTTCAATGACAATTCCAGCCTTGAGAAACGTGCTATTATGACCATGGTTGAGTTACCCTGCTGATCGTTTTCTCCTTAATGTAATTTTTAATACTACATAGCTGTAGTATTAGATGTGAAGCCATATATTAGAGCTACTATTTCGATTAGTAGTTTCAAGTGAAATAACTTCATGATTAGGGGATACATTTTTTCTAATGCTGTCAGTCTAATAACTTCATAGGAGATCAACCCTAAATAAGCCTTGTGTAGAAAGAGCACATTTATAAATGTGGAATTCCCACAGCAAAAGGTATATGTAATCTGAGGTCTGATAAAGTTTTCACAACTCAACTGTACACTATTAACACAAAGAAAGAATAAAAAACTCTAGAAGGCTGCTTGTGAGAGTGGAAAAATATCCACCTTCAGAAACCAGAGAGATGGCAAGGGGAGCAAGACTGTGAGATTTGATTTATAAGATGAAGAAAGCTTCTGTCAAAAGGGTTTGAAACCGGTTGTTAGAGCTTAGGCAAGATTGTGTGAGGGGGCATTGTCAGCGTCACACAAGCAGTTGAGGGCGTCGATTTTTTTATTAACGTGAATTTAAAGTATAGCCTGATCGCTGCCAGCTCCAGGAAACCCAGGTAGCGGTGGAAGAACGAGAAATTTTCCGCTAGGGAAAAACACAAATAATGTAACGTGAAGGTCGTGCCCTGATGCCACAAGCAGGACAGAGGCCTGGGCAGAGAGGAGGGAGGAAGGGAAGGAGCTCTTGCTCCTGCTCACTCGGGGCCGGAGAGGCGCCGCCCGCCCGGTGCCCGCCCGGTGCCCGCCCGGTGCCCGCCCGGTGCCCGCGGCGATCCCGCCGCTGCCGCCCCCCCGCGCCGCGGGCTCGCCAGCGGAGCAGCGCCCGAGAGGGAGGCAGAAGTTAACTTCCACCTGCCCTGAAGAAGCCGCTGCGCCGGCAGCAGGAGGCGGAGGCGGAGGCGGAGGCAGGCGGGGCAGCCGAGGACCCGGCTCTGGCAGGCTCCGAGGGTCCGGCCGAGTGTAATTCCCCCCTAATCCCCGCCACGGCGGCGCTTCCCTGGCCGAGCCATGTCTGCGGCTTCCCCGCCATGCCGAGCCTAGCGGGGAGCGGGAGGACTGGCGGCCGGGAGGCGCACAAAATGAAGACCCTGATGGTAAGTGCATTGTTGGCACGGCTCATCCCGGCTCCGGCGGCGGGGAGGAGAGCAGGGGAGCGGCGCGGAGCGGAGCTGCCCCGGGCACCCTGCACACGCTCCAGCCTCCACCGGGCTCCATCCCCACGGCGCTCCGGGATCGCGCGAAGGCGACCAAACCTTGGTGGCGGCGGCCAAGAACTTTCCGCCTGCTTTCTTTTATTCGTGTTGCTCGTGGTTTGGGGTTTTGTGTGTGTGTGCGTTTTAAGGAGCGTCAGAAAACCGATCTGCTTAAAGGACGACGCTGGAGGTATCTGGGCGGGGGGAAGCGCTACAGTCCCCAGCACTCGTTAAAATGCACGAATGAGATGCCCAAAGGGGGACGGCGGCATGGGAATGAGAGGCGCCGGGTAGCCGGGCGCACGGAGGGGAGAAGAAGCGAGGAAGCAGGGCTGGGGGAGAAGGAGAGAGGCAGGGGAGCGGGCTGTCGAGGGGGCAGGGGGACGATGGAGGGGCTTCCCCAGTTCTCTCCTCGCACTTCTGCCGGGTGTCTGCCGGGTGAAACTTGCGGGTGCGCCGGCGGGGAAGCGGCGCGCCCCGCCGGGCCCCGCGGCGGGGGGAGCCCGCTGAGCCGGCTCTCTCTCTGCCCCCCGCAGCGCCACGGGCTGGCCGTCTGCCTGGCGCTCACCACCATGTGCACCAGCTTGTTGCTCATGTACGGCGGCATCGGCATCGGCGGGGGCCACCCGGAGCCGCGGCGGCGGCAGCAGCAGGTGGCGGCGGTGCCCAGCCGCCCGCCGGAACGCGGCCAGCGCCACCCGGCTCTGCCCGTCGGGGCCGGCCTCCTGGAGGGCTACATCAGCGTCCTGGAGCACAAGGTGAGCCGCCGGCCGCGGGACCGCCCCTCCCTCCCGGGACCCAGCGCTGCCCCGGCCTCCCTCGGGGGGCACCGACCCCGAACCTGTCGAGCTCTCCCTCCTGCCCCCGTGAGATGCTCGGCTCCCCTCGGCGCGGTCGGCGTGCCCTGCCTGCCTCGCTGTCGGGGTTGGCTTTAGCGGCCTCCGGGTGCCGTCGCGCCTGGTCCAAGAGGAGGAATTACCGGGGTCAGGAGCCGGGCTCCAGCCCGCGGTTGGGTATTAGTGCAGTGCTGCTTCTCTTCTCCCTTGCACAGCGGAAAGGGGGAGCCGGGGGTAGGGTGAAGTGTTTCTAATGTTGTATGCTCTAGGTGCAGTACAAATGTATGTTTATGATGATATAAGTAAGGGTTAAAGAATGAGGTTTATTTACTGGAGGGCAAAGTCAATAGGTAGGTGTTTATTCTTAGCTCATTTTGTCATAGCAAAAAAAAAAAATAAAAAAAAAAAGTCTCCTGCACAAATGACCTTTTCATCCTCCTTCTGGAGAGCAGAAGTTGTCACCCATAGTTTTCATTCTAGAAATTTGGGGCACTTCTTTAATGGTGAACAAAATGATGTCCCTCCCCTTGACAGAGGAATTACCAGGCTGTGTTGTCAGACTATAATACTTGTTTACCAGAGATAGGCATACTAAGCTTTGATGGCTCACAGGACAGATGTAGTGACATAAAGTGGCATATCCATGCCAAAGAGATACTCAAGCTTCAGTAGTTTTCTTAGAAGGCAGATTCTTCTGCTTTTTGTTTGGTGTTTGGTTTGTTGCTTTCACCTGTAAATTTCAAGGTCTTCCTCTTCCAAAATCCCAGATATTGTTTACTGCACACACATCTTGCAGTAAAAATTTACCTTAAAAAATAAGCAAGAGAAATGAGGATTTGCAACTTTCTTATGTTTTCACATCCAGACTGACAACCTTCTGAAAGATATGTTGTCAGACAAGTTACTGGGCTCAGTTTAGAGGTACTGTGTGAAGACTAGTGACTTTGATATACAGAGATTTTTATTGTTCCTTCTGGCATAACTTTCTATGCAAGAGTTATCTGTAGGGCTCTTAGCACAGAAAAATAGCACATGATGGTGCTTTGTAGGCTTTATTTGCTTTCTTACATGGTTCTCCTGGAAATTCTCAGATGTAGTGTCTATAGAAAAAGCAAGTTTGGCCATGGGCTTTCTACTGTCTGACGTGTACTCTTGTAATTCTTTTGTGCTTCTTGAACGTGACTGTAGTGATAGGTGTAGATAGATGTGCATGTGGTTTTTATATCCAGAAGTAATTGAAAAGTCATCTGTGGGCTTTTTGGGATTCATGTGTGAGTAGCCTTCTGATTCTGATAATACCTCACACTGGTTTCTCCAGACTCACAAACACCCCCTCATTAACAGGCCATACTTAAAATCACTGTTCTGTTTTTTTCCAGGGTAATTTTAATGTTTCCTTGTGTTTTGGAGAAAGATGATCCTTTGGTTTTTTAATGTATTGTAATATGGCCCAAACCCCACAGATACTCTGTTTCTGAATTTCATTTCACACAGCTCATGCCTCACAGTAATAATCTCCTGAAGGTTTAATAACTTTTCCACCTAACTTCTGTGGGTCACAAAGAATATTGTGCTATCCCTGCTGTGTTCCCTGCTTGCTTTGTCTGAATTTAATGCACACATGATCATGCAGAGAGCTGTGCCACTGTGGTATACAGAGCAGTGAGGACACTGCACTACCATAAGGAGACTGGGGAGAAAGGGGCTTTGTTTCTTAATAAGGTTTTTTTTTTTTTTTTTTTGTAATTTAATTTGGTAGTCCATGTATTTGTCACAGGTTTACAATCCCAGAATACATAGGTTTCACCCATAATAAAAAATGGAGAATGCATTAAAAAAAATCAGAGAAATTTGTGGTTTGGAAAAAGAAGGATGCAGGATTGGTGATGGTGAGAGAATAGGGAGAGAGCAAGAACTGAGGAATGGTGAGACATGTTCAGAGAACATGTGGTTTGGGTGCGACATGGGAGACTGCAGAGAAGACAGCTTGAACAGCAAATGAAATGGAGGAATTGGGGAAGTTTTAAGGAATGCGAAGAGAGCTGCAGGAAGAGAGCAAGGTAAAATTTTGTAGCTGTGAAAAGGACATGATATTTGAAGAGATAGGGAGGTCTGGAAGGAGATGAGAACTACCTGTTGTTTGAGGACAACAGGCTTGCAAAGGTGAGGCAGGAATGAATTCAGCAATGGTACATGTTCTTTTGATAGCACAGAGGTGATGGTGTGAAATGACAATGAATGGTAGATTTTTCACAGTATGGCTTCCTTTATTTCCCATATAGAATCTTGGAATTATCTGTCAGGTTGAATGACCTGAAGCTGAATGACCATTATACAAAAATCATCCTTGGTATGTGTTCATGCTTGAATGACAGGTAGCAGTAGACTGAATCTCTGGATCATTCTTATGCTTGTTTCTGGATCCCATAATTTGCTTCAACAGGGAAATCTCCTTTCATGTTCATGGTGTTGTACCCATTCTGTGCATTTAATGGGAGTAAGTATGCACATATATGTAGAAGCTGTATGCCAGGTGCTGAAGTTAGTAATCCATAATCACAATGTGAGTATTGACACATGAGCTGTGTAAGTATGTGGTGGGAAAGATGTTCCTCTTCAGGGATAAAATTTAACAATTGTCCTCATTGTGAAATATCATGTATTACAAATGTCTGTCACTACTAGCAGTACAGCTCATTTAGTAGTGCCGGATGATCATGTATGGAGACTATTTGCCAGAAAATCTGGGCACTTAGTACTAAGTAACAATGATTTTGAAATATAGCCTGCAATATTATAATTACCAATTATTTTTGTCCTTTTATTTTATATTCAATAAGAATTGTAGTTCTTCATCCACACTGTCAAGATAAGCAGGCAGTCTCTGAGAATACAGTAAAATATGTCATTTTTTTTTTACTAGGTTGAAGAGGTTTTTTGCAGGAGTTTCTAGGCTTTGCCTTCAGTTTCTGCAAGCTCATTTTTCCATGAGTCAAACATCAGAGATCAGAACCCTTGTACTTAGCTTTAGTAGTCTTTCACAGTTTAGCACTGCATACTTAATTTTTGTTGAGCTGAATTCTTGGAACAAAAAAAACAGAAATGCTGTGGATTCAGAGATGCAAATGGATTCTTGTCATTTCACCTCTGCATGTCCCACAGTAACATCAGTTAACAGACATTGTTGATGGATGTTTGAAATTAATAAATAGTATCTCTTTTTGTTCCAAATAGCCAGATGTTGTATCCTAAAAAAATCTCCCATTTTGAACAGAAAATATGGTTTGCTGATAGTTGTTACTGAGAGATCAAGGACTGAAACAAAGGGAAGAAGTGGTGGCTTCTACCTCGAGGAGCTGTTGGTTCCTACAGAGGCACTTTGAGTGTAGAACTGCTTAGCTACTGCATCTGCTCTGCAGTTAGAAAGGACAAGAGTCCTACACTGTCAAAGTGACATCTTTCTAATTCTGTGGGTGTTTTCCTGAAATTAAAGAGGTTTTGTCACTGGCATTGAGGGAAGCAGAATTATGCTCTTCTGTGGGAGGCATGGGGATAAGCCTTTCTGTTGATTTATCATAGTGCTAGCAAGAAATTACAATGCTAATATTTTTAAAGCGATTACTGCATACAAATAAGAGAATGTTAATGAAAGTAGGAAACCTAGCACTATTCCAGAACTTGCAAGAAATAAATATTTAACCATTATATTAAGATTCTGAAATGAATGTGAGAACATGTGTCTGGATAGTTAAAAGGCTTTTTACCCAGTATTGACTCAACAGTTGGTGCTGCAAATAAAATATGAGTTTGTCACGTATGTAATTGAATAATATTTCAAGTCATCAAGGATTTTGTTTCTTAGAAAATAAAAAAGAATTAAAATCAATCCTGCAGTCAAAATGTATGATTCATTATAAACACTTTCAAATACCTTAAGAGCGAATTGAGATCAACTTGATAATTTAAGTGATCACAATGATTTCTTAATTTATAATGATGTGAATTACCATATGCAAAGAAATCTTGATGATCCCTCTAAACTAATGCAGATCAGAGAATAGTATAGTTAATGAAGTGTTTGAGGAAGAGTCATTCTGCAAATAGTGCTGCTATAACTCCTTAATCTCTGAGTTGCAAAAAGTTGCTCTTGGATGAAACTATTTTTTTTGGGATAGTAAACTTTGTGCACTTAAAATCAGGTCGGAATCTTGCCATGTTTTATATTATTTTTAGTAATTATTAAGTCAAATGAGTTTGGAATTTTAATTTTTACCTCACTAAACCATTGACAGTTTGGGGCTGGATAGTTTTGCGGGCCTTCACTAAACCAGCCTTCATAATGAAGCATAGAGATGAGAAGGAATCAAATTATTTTGAAGGTTTTAGTGTTTTTTTAAATTAATTTATCACAGAACCATAATGTATCTTACAGCAAAACAGCTTGTCTTGCCTGAGGTGGGTTCAAGCCCAGAGTTAAGCAAACCACATACCATGATTTCATTACGCATTCCTATTTGCCCCTGAAATTCTCACCTGCAGAGGAAGGAACACATACTTTATTATACAATTAAGGATTTGATGGAGTTTTTATTATGTAAGAGATCCACAAGGGGGAGACTTTATTCTAGAATAACCTTGTTGGGGACACTTCCCTGTGTCAGAGACCTAGGCAAGGTGGGAGGCCAAAACGCCCTTTGCTCAGTGCTCTCTTGGCTTCCTGGCTTTCTGTATTTTTAGGTACCATAGTTATCTACCACTGATGAGCTGTAGGTTTATGTAAATCCTTATAAAGTTGGCATCATAAAAAAAAATAAAACAAAACCCTGACAGGGAATGTAACTGAATATCCACACACAGGGAGCAGAGACAATTGTTTTCCAGATTTATACAGCTTTTAAATAATGACTGTCCTCTGCTTTACAATTTCTTACTTTTGAGCTACTGCAGTAGTGTGCTTTTTCAGGCTTACATTCATTTTGGTGATCCTTGTCTAAAATTTTTAGTAGTTTCTGTGTGCACTAGCTGCTCACACAGGGCAATACTGCGCCCACAGCCATGACAGCAAATTATCGTACATTTTCCCATTTTCCAGGTTGCTTGGCATCTCTGCAAGGAACCAGTAGTTCTAGCATGGCACTGCTTCTACTTAGAATATCTTGAAATATTTTCAAATATTTACATGTAGGTATCAGGTGCTGTGCAGTTTATACATTTATTTTATGAAAAAGGCTGTGTTCTGTAGCTGGACACATCTTTTGTAGAATTCTGACTTCAGTGTGTGCTTGAGAGAGAAATGTTAGCTAGGAGAATAAGCAAGTCATATTTTACAGTTAACACTATTGCCTAATTCTTTCTAAAACAAGTGCTGTTAAAGATGAAATCTAAATAGCAGGTGTAGTGAGTCCAGGCAGAGGTCAGCATCTGTTGCTTAAAAAATCATCTCAAAAGAGCACAGGTACTATTCAATATTGAAATGTCCCTAAAAACGAAAAGATGCTTGGTATGCATCCAGTGCGTGATGTTGTAAATGTTCATTAATGTAGCGTGATGGATAAAAACCTACCCAACCACAAACTAGCCATGTTCTGATCATTTCCTGGTGATTGGGAAGATAAAGGAGAGACAATCATTGTTGTAATACTGAAAACAAGAGAAGGTTTTGGAGTTTATACCAGGTGAAGATCTTGCCCTATGTAATTTGTGACATTGTGTGATATAGCCTTATTCTTTCATAGAAACTGAAGCACAAAGATTATTTCAGAGACTGTTTCACAAGATATTGATGATTTATTTCAGTAAAAACATAAATAGTAGGCAGTCGACAGTTGATGTAGAATTGTGTTTTAATTTTCTCACATTTTAAAAAAGTCACATCTCACTGCAATATATTATATCATATATTGGTCATGATATATTACCTTATTTTTGCAACTGGCCAAGGGAGAGTGTTTGTTTGGTGAATTTTTTGGGTTTTTTTTCTTTTTTTTGTTTGTAGAAGAAAAACTGGAGAAGCATGAAGATGTTCATTTTTGCACTTCTTTTTTTTGACTGATTCTGGATTATATTAATTTTTCACAAGTTATCCTGATTTGTGAAAGGTGAAGAATGAGTAAATGTGCTCTTTTTGGTTTTATGAATATCATACACATAATATTTTAATATGTGGGTGCTGTCTGTTTCCCTCATCTGCTTACCTCTATTCTTTTGTGAACGTGCAAAATTCTTAATTCAATGGATTTGCAAAATACTTTCAGGCAGGGAATTGGTGATACTTTGCTGGTGAAATTTGTTCAGCTCTCATGCAAAACCCTGTAATTTTTTTTCTCGTCACTTTCAGCATTAATTTCAATGACCACATATGTATTTTTAGTATGTGTTGAAGAATATTATATTTGATAACCATTTCAAGTTGCTATATTGTGCATTTCTTTTTCACATGATCTTTCACTGTGAGCATTCTAGGCTATTTTCATCTTCCTGCGAAGACAAAGCGTTCTTTTGAAGGTTCTTAATCCTTGGTGGAAGCAAGTCTGAACTAAATGAGATTTTCAATGACAGGAAATGTAATTTTTGCTCACAGCTGATGGATATCTCTCAACAGAATTCCTTAAATTCTCCCTTTCTGCTTGTCCTGGGGCATAAGTGGATATTGAGTGTCATCCTAACTATGTGATATCCTCAGAGCAGTAGATTGCAGCTAGTTTCCTTTTCCCAGTGACCTTCCTTACGACTGTAACCTGTATTGCTCCGTAACGCTCCGTGTGCACGTCCTTGATGCTGAGGTGGCACTGATACGAAGAACTCAGTGCATTAATTGAACTTCTAATTAGGGCAATTATGATCAAACCAGCAGTCGTTTGGTGCTGATATAAGCAGATGTGACAGCACAAAAGCTACTTTAAAGGTGAGGTGAAGCATCATGGTATTTAACCTCACTCTGTTTCATCTCATCCCTACGCAATCTCCATTAGTCATCACTCTTTCCCTAAGAGTTAAAACCTGACGTGCTAAGACCAGGTTACTAAAGTTTGCTGTCAGCTGGAAAAGGAAGTTTTTTCAGTTCAAAAACTGCCGTTAATTGTTCTCTATTGTCAATCCGAAAATAGCCAAATGCAGGTAAAAATAGGAGTCACAGAGGCAGAGAGGGAACCAGTCAAGGCTGAAACTTCTGCCTTCAGAGCGTCTGTTTGCAACAGAAGTGCAAGATACAGACGGGGAAGTGGAGCTCTGAGGTGTCCCTTGATAGTCCATATGAAAGACAGAGCTGGGCACTGAGGAACAAGTGCACATTGCTATAGAGAAACCAGCACATTTGAACTGAGGTTGGGCATATCTGGTAACATTTTGTGTCTGGGCTGTGTTCAGAGGGACACAGGAAGGAAGAGAGCACAGTGTGTTTATTACATGCAATAGTGAATAGTGAATCCTTACTGAAACTTTGTGAGAGAACTTCAGAATAAGATTGGGCTATTTTAAAACACAGAGGGAAAACTGATACATTTAATAGATTAGTAGAGTATTTTTTCACAATGACAGTGTAGTACAAAGTGTTTGTTGTCCAAGATAAGGGAACAGTAATGGGTTTATATGTTCTATAGGCAGCATAGATCAGGTTTCCTTAATTCAGATTTAATAATATGGACTGTTGTAAGTAACACAGAACAAGAATATATAAATGTGTGTCTTGTTGAATACAACATGTTAGGAATTCATTGCAGCTGTAAAAAATTTCCATTACCGAATGGATGGCTTAGTTAGAAATAACATGGAAGAGGAAAATGTTTCTCAGTAAACATTCAATATATTTGGAATATGCATTTTTGTTTAGCAAATAATATATTTTCAATTTAGTGTGTTATTAGCATTCTCAGGTATTGGCATGATGTTAATATTGCAGAAGAAAAATACTCTGTAAATTTTGTACTATTAAAATATGTCTTGCCCACAGCTATAGCAGGTCATAAAAGTAGATATAATAACAGCAGAGTGTCAGTCTAAGAGCTAGCTCTTAAGAAAAGAAAAATTCCACAGTGCAAATTTGTGCAAATGTACATCTGTACCAAGCTTTGTGCACAGGAAAGTTAAAGGAACTCTTGTTATGTTTAAGAAATGGCTGGCTGAGAAACAGGGTTCTAGAGACCACATTCATCACCGCGTATGGGCTGCTTACCAGCTTGCCTGCATGAAGTTAAAACCTTTTCTCCCAGTTTGAGATACCAGGCTGTGTTTTGCAGGCAGTGACATGAGTTACAGCCGGGCTCGTTCTCTTCTGAACTCTCTTGCCTGCATTACTGTTCCCTGTGGATAGACACTTTTGTTCATTTCAATGAACTTTACGCTTGTGGCTTGTACAAAACAGCATCTGAGGAAGCACATAACTACAAAATCCTAGAACCCTACTGTGGTTCAGTTTGGAAGGGACCTTAAAGATTATTTTATTTAACTCCTCGCCCTGCAATGGGCAGGGACACTTCCCACTAGACCAAGTTGTTCCAAGCCTTGTAGCACCTGGCCTTGAACACTTCCAGGGATGGGGCAACCACAGCTTCTCTGGGCAGCCTGTGCCAGGGCCTCACCACGCTCATAATGAAGAATTTTCTTCTAGTATCCAGTCAACACTTATTCTCTTTCAGTTCAAAGCCTCTTGTCATAGGATACGTTTTCTGCTTCAGCTCTTCTGTATTCCATGTGTAGTACACCCCAAAGTTAATAAAGTGAGGGAGGTAATAATCTAAGAGTATATTTTAAACAACCACCGGTGACACAGCAGACAGGAAGGTGACACGTGGCTGTGGGCTGATGAAATGCTGCAGAGATTCCAAGGCTGGCAGAAGCTGGGTCAGTAAGTCTGCCTGGTGTAGTTTGAGACAGCTTTGTTAGCTTGAAACCAGAATAGTCACACTGTATCTGAGCAAGTAAATCCTGGTCTTTGGAAGCCTCATTTCTCCTGGAGCTGGGCTGGCTCTGCACTGTGCTTTCAGTAGCATTTGGAGGTCAAGGCATTTGGAGTGCCTGGGGAATAGTGGTAAAGACAAGCCAACAACACATCTGGACAGTTCTCAAGTGCAGTGCCAAGGACTGAAATTGCATTTGGTATTCTAGCTGTTCTTTAACTTTAGACATCCAAATTATGTACGCCTTGTATTTGAAAAGACTGAACCATTGGCCACAGCAAAGACATGTTTAGAAAACGTGGTTTCTGAGACTTGTCCGTGGTCCTTATGAGAAAGCTTTTGGCCAAATACATGAAGCAGTGCTTTCCCAGCTTTATCCCCAGTCTTAGTGCAGAGCTCAGAGGCTCACAGGTAGCATGTGATGTTGTACAACCTGTGCAACCCCTTCCCTACTTTCCAACAGCTTTCAGTGTGGCATCTTTGGGTCAGTCCTTCTAACACTTGGCCTCATTTCATCCATGGAGATTAAAATAATGTCACATGTGCTCCTAAATTTGATTGCTCTCCATTTTAGTCCTAATGCTACTGTAAAAGGGTTAGCTTTACACATCTCAGTGTATTGGTTGACTCTAAAATAGAAACATAAAACCTCAAAATACAGCCAGTGTTCTGAATGCAGCTGCTGAAGCAATGCAGAGTTAGCACTGCCTGTTCTTGCTTAGCTCATCTGCCTGTGCCTGGATAATTGCAGGTGAACTCCTGTTAAAAAAATAAACAAAACACTTCATGTTTTATTATAAATAAAACACTTCATGTTTTATTTAGGTAATTTCTTTTTTAGCGTTTATATTCCATAAAATGGTCATTGTTGATATTATTGATAACTATCTCAAACACATTTTACAAAAAATTGCCTATAACGAAGTCACTGCTATTTCCATTTGTTCACCTGCTTACTATTCTCTTTGTAGCACCACTCCAGATTTCCTTCTGTATTTAATAGTGATTCATGAGCCTTAGGAAGAATGAGACACTTTGCTATAATATTGCTCACATTATCCATGAGAACTTCCTCAGCCATGAATGGGACTGTACATAATACCCAGCCCTTCAGAGAGGGTTTTCCAGTGCCAGCTGACATGATGTCTAAGCATATGTCAGGATGGGATTTTGCCAGCAGACAGGAGCACACTCTGCCCTCCCTTTGAGCTGGTTGGAGATGCACAGGCTCTGCTCTGGCAGCAGAGCCACTGCAGTTTGCCTGTTGCTAAGCCAGAACTAATAAGCTTGACTGAAAGGCAGGGTTTATTGTCCTGGGCTCAGCACATGTGGTGTGGCTATGGAGCTTTCACACGGAGCTTCTGTGAGTGCCGCAGTCGACTCCTGGGCAGCGCTGCTCTGTGGCTGGCTGTGTGCAGCATGGTCAGTATTTGCCTGCATCTCCCAGAAAAAAAAACTGCTGGTCCATGTCCTAATGGCTTCCTGACTCTGCTCCAGAGGAGCATTTTCAGCCTCTGCCAGGAATTTTTTGCCTTATATGCCTGGAGAATATAGCTCAGAGTACTTTTGTCACTTAAATTTTGGCCATTAGTTTGCCACATGTTTAGTACACTTAACAAAAGAAGACTATTTTTCATAGTTTCTTTCTTATACTGCAGCCTAATATGATAGATGATGTTGTGGATCAGGTTTGCAAAGTTTGAAATGAGACACTAAATTTGGTTCACAGAGCATGATTTAGTCATTTGAGTCACGACTTACAACAAAATCTGCTCTTTTCAATGGGAAGATACTTGCTTAAGAAAAGATTTTAATTTCTTTGCTTTACAAATTCATGTTTGAGCATGAAGCGATGTGGTTTTTTGCTTGTAACACGGTTATTTCTGTATGCATAGGTTATTTAATTTGTAATGTTTGTGTTTTCATTTGTCTTTTCTGATAGTCTTACCATGTGTATTGCTTTGGAAATATTGACAACTGTATCTTAATTTTGGTCAGTGTAGAATTGTTGCTGATGGGATATTTAGTAATGTCTTCACTAACAAGAGCCTGGTTTGCCTTTGAGCCTTAATGTTACTCTTTCCATGTATAATTATCATATTAATGGATTTAATTTTGATTTAATTTTTATGAATAGCCAAAAGCTCTGGTTTTTACAAGTAGAATCAAAATTAGAGCTGTATTTTCCACTCTTGCTGTATCTGCTTTATGTCTCAGTAGCAGTGCAAAGAAGCAATGAACCTCGTTACAGATATGCTGAATATTCTTCCTCAGGGCTAGTGTTGATGTGTCCCTGATGGTTTAAGGGCATAATTGAGGTACTTTGGGCAGCTGGTACATGTGGAGGAGGGATATCAGGGCCAGGAGGGTATCTTTGGTATTAATGTGTCTGATTTCTTCCAGCACAGTGAACCCTTTTGATCTGTAGCAGTTTATGTAATACAAAACAGCTTTCAGGGTATCTTTAATTATGCCTGTGGACATTTTGGGATGGAAAGTGAAATGAGGCTTTAGAATCACCTTTCAGTCCCAGCTGTGCTGATTTGAAACTGGCACAGCTTGTTACCCACCAGTAAGTGTAGGGATCATGTTCCTGCTCTCATGAGACGCTGGTGTGCAGCATCCTGGGCCTCAGCAGAAGGTGTGGGTGGCTCTCAGTCTTTCTCTCAGTGCTGCCAGTGCTGCCAGCATGGAAGAGCAATGTATCCCATGCACAGACATCCCCATACACTGCAGTAGCGTGTATCTTCAGATCAAACTGGGATTTGAGACACCTCACAGGACCTGCAGACCTGTCTGAGGTTTCATACTGCTCAGCAGCACAGTGAGGTAGCTGCACGAGGAGGCACTGCACTGGAGGTACAGTGTATGCTAAACAGAGACTGAGCCACTGTGCTTCTATCAGTGCTCTCAGACACATATAGAATAAATTGATTGATGATAAGATGCATCAACTTTATTGATATTTTTCAGAAATTGTATTTTTTAATGATGCCACTTTCTAGGTATATTTTTCAGTGTGTTATAAAGATGACATAGCATATTTATAGTGCCTAATGTGAAAAAAAAATTGTTTTAACATGAAAATGAATGTCCTAACATTAGAGATTTCAGGTATGTTGGTTAATTTTCACGGTCTATAGCAAATAAAAAAGAAGATTAGTTCTTTTTGCAGGTGCAAGAAGTACCCTCATCCATGTCATACTAAGTCCAAGGACCTAACAGTTATTTAAGTTCTCAAAACTTCTTAAAATTGAGTGCATTGTTCTCAGCAAGAGGATGAAAACCATGAGACTGAGGTCAGAGGTAGAACCAGCTATAACAGAGCAGTGTGTGAGCCAGTTTAGCTGAGATTGAGTCCCTCATGATTATGAATGATGAGTTTGCATCTGCTTGTTTCTTTTTTTTATGCTTTTTTGTATACCAGTCCTTGCAAAGCACTGAGACTGAAATTCAAAATGCAAGTAATCTCTAAAAAATAGTTACCCTTGCAAAACAAATAGATCTGTCAAATTATTTTTTGCTTCATATCTCATACTTGACACCAGTAAAACTACTGAAAATTACATTACACTGTGTTTATTAAAGTTGTGCTCCTATGCAGTAATACACATAAGACATCTTATACTGCCTTAAGGATTAAGTTAAGCTCCTTTGTCAAGCCTGTTGGTATGGCAGGACTGTTAATCTTTAACTGTCAGACTGGTTAGATCCTTCTTTAGGCTGAGGCCATGGCTAAGTGCAAAGAAATTAAAACAAATCAACTCCTAGTATTTATGCTTTCATGTTTTTGCACAGAGCAATCAATAAAATGGGAAGCTGGTTTAGACATACATATTTCTATAAGAAGATTGTATTTCAAGCTCTTATTTAGCAGCATCATATTTGCTTTATGTTTATGATTGTGAAATATGAAGAGAAAGTTGGCAGTTTTCAAAATATTACATTCATGAAAGTAAGATATGCACAGGGTGACAGCTCATTCAAAGGAGGACAGAGGATAATTTTGTGAACTGACATTTCCTAGTTAAAAATCCAGAATTATCTACAGTATGTCCATGCTTTATTGTTACATCAGTAATTATTCTTACATTTTCCTTACAAATTACAACATTAAGTCACAAAAGAAGAAATGTACTATAATGGCAGGATATTTAGACAAGACAACACTTGAAACAAGACTGTATGAAAAAGAAGGTGAAGCTGGGAGGCAAAGTTAAATTAATTGTGAAAGATTGACATTAACATTTTAGCCCTAAAAAGGTACAAAACTGGCTGTAAGGAACCATAATATTGTGCTATATGCATCAAAGGTTTGTGTTTCACTGTGAATGTCTATACCACTTAATTAATATTGTTCTTGGTAAAATTTGTGAAGAGGAATTTTTTAATGATTATATGATAATAGCCAACCAGTGCAATTTGTGCAAATATTCATCAATTAAATGATACAGATTGTATGTTGAAGCAGTAGGTAAAATATACTGCAAAGAAGCTTTTGAGTGTGATAGGTGCCTAAATTGTACTTTTCTAATTAAGGCTGTATTTTTTTTTAGTAATAGGAAAAGAAGCCCCCAACAAGTACAATTTTTTTACGTACTCCTTCAAGTATAGTTTCGAGCGGCTGTTTTTGCATTTTATGGACATATAACCTTCCCATTTTTCTGAAACAAGAGATTCTTTCCCTCAAATCCTTAAATAATAATGCTTTCTGCTTATGTATCACCTTGCTTTGAGGATCTCCAAGTGCCATTAGAAGTATTACATGGAGACTGCTGCCATAAAGTACAGGAGTATTAATTCTTTAGGACATAGGAGGATAGTGGAACAAAGACGTTGAAACCATAGTTTTGATCTTGAGTGTCCGAAGAGGAATTTAATGTATGAGTTTGGGAAGCTCTGGAGTGTTGAAAACTGAGGGGACTCAGCCTTGGTACAGGCACACAAGCAATCACTTTGAGATACCTGACTTTCATGCATGGCTTGGAGGTTAAATTTCAGACCTCATTCTATGTAGCGCTGAAGTTCTATACAGTGGAGTGGGAGAGTGATGCACCTGAAGTGGATTTGAGATACCTGCCCTGCTGTGCAGAGCTACCCATCAGAAAAACACTAAAGTGTGCTTCCAGTCCAGCCCTTCTGCTTTTACAGGGCCATGGTGGGGGATGGTTCAGCCCCAGTGACAGGTACCAAAGAAAAAACAAATTTTGGGTTTCAGTTGCAGATCTTGGAAATGGTGCATAGAGCATTTGAGCTCCTTCTCCAGGAGCTGTTAAAGCACACCTTTTGAGTTGGAGCTCACAGCTCTTTGGAGATTTCCAAAGAACTTCCTGATGTGTTTTTTGGAGCTGTGTGACTCCTGCACCTTCATCATAGGCAGTGTTGGATGTCCTGCGAGGTTGCTAGATTTACCTGTCAGACATGCAGAAACAGCAGTTCCTTAAATGCAGATTTGGGTGGTGGCTGAACAAGGCTTATGTACACCACACTTCAGGTTCTGGTTTTCAGGTTCAGTCAAAGTGTCATCAGCTATGTCTGACACACTGAGATCTCATTCTAAAATAGTACTCAGGCACTTAAAGTACTGCCTCTATTTTTAGAGCATATTGAGCCACATACACTTGGTGTTACACTTTGCAACAACTCTGGTGGCTTAGGGCAGGTTAACTCTTTAGGCATAAGAGTTGATGTGCACAGCTGGGCTGCACATCACAGTGTTTTGGGCTTTAATAAACTTCAATAGGGCATGCATTCACAGGCACTGAACAGCATTAAATAGGCACCCGTAGATCCTTAAGGAAACAGTCTATTCATCATACTGGCACCAACTACTTATTTTACATTAATTTATTATGCCTTGAAATATTTGGTGTGTATTTTATATGGTACTGTATCGTGCATTTGGTATTTATTATATGACATTTAATCAAAAATATATTATGTTTGAAAATATGTGAATTTCACTGATGGGGAAAAGAATCATGATAACACATTTCAGACTTCTTTTGCATATTCAAATAGTCCCATCTTATTTTGGTTTAAAGCAAAAATAAAATCCTTTCTTGACTCCAGAAGATGACCAACAAATAGGATGATTTAAAAGATATTTGAATATAAATGTAGCTGTAACTGACTGATAGTTTTGGAGTATGAAGTGTGTCACACAGTCCTGTGAAACAAGAGTAGTTTGGAAAGAGGGGGAAAGAATCCTGCCATATACCTGTTAAGACCATCTTTAAGCACAAAGGTAGAAGTAGTGTTTAGGCTGTCAGCTAAGTCCTTAACCTCTCCAGGAATGCTGATCCAGAGTTTCCTTGGACACTGAGTTGTGGCAGAATCACTTGGGTTGTGACTGTGTCTGAGTTAGTAAATTAAACCAGTGGGTCTCTGTAGACTTTAAGGTCTTGGTCTGTAGACCGAGAGGTAGACTTGGTCTAGACTTTCTGTAGACTTTAAGGTCTTGGTCTTTAGATAGTCCTCAGTTTTCTTTACCTAAAATTTGCAAAGTCTAAAGAACAAGTATGGCAATTATAAATACAAGAGTGCAGATACAAAAGGTTTCAATTATTTTATGTATAGCAGTAGTGAGATATGAGCAACTGGGTACAGAAATACAGGATTTATGAAGTATGGCCTTTGAAAAAAATTGAGGTCTTTCAGGCTTAACATTATGCAGCTAAAGATTAAATGACCTCAGTTTTCTTTGCTTTCTATGGATTAGGAATAAATATTTTTCTCTTCCCTTCCAAAGGGTAAAAATAAAGATAAGACTGTTCTATTCTTCTCATTTAAACTAGGAGGATTTGAGAAGAGAACTGCAAGTAGTGAATCGTGTTATCAAGGATAACAAAACAGCAATAAAAGCAGCTGTGCACCCTTTTCGGAGTGAGGGTGTTCAGACCAGGCCATTTTGATTAGACACTGAGATACACACATTCCAGGGTGCTGTAGCTTAAGGTGGATACATGACTCACAAATGGTCAACCCTGGAAAATCATCCATCAAGTGATGTTGAGACTCTGTCAGGCAAAGCAGACTCAAATAACTCTTTCTTTCTTTATTATAATCCATCACTTTTTGTTGTGTATCTCCTAACACTCTTATTTTGACAGACATTCTTGTAACTTTTTTCCCCTTTGTATTTCTTGGGAGAGCAAAAGCATAACACTGGGTAACTGGGGCCAAACATGCTCTTTGCAGAGCTGGCAAGAGACACACAAGGTCAGGAAATTATATGAATGAAATACCATCATTTAAAGAACCCAGTCTTGCTTCTGCTAAAACTCTGTGGAATTCTCCCCTGGAAATCAGTGGAAGCAGGATTAGTGCCCAGGTCTGCAGCCCAATCAATTGTTATTAGCAGAGGCTGCCAGTGTGGCGGGTACGGACTGCAGGATGTTGAGCATCAGCTGCTGATCACCTCTCCCATGTTGGTACATAGATATTTTCTGATTCTGCTGTAAACTGTTGCAGTCTATAGATCAATAAAATTTGAAGACAGGGAGGGCAAGGGTCAGGACAACACAGACAGGTTCATACAGGTTAGGAAAATGAGTGTGAGGCTGCAGTCTAAGGTGGCTGAGGGAGCTGAGTTGTTTATTCTGGAGAAAAGGAGGCTCGGTGGACACTACTGCTTCTGAAAGAAGGTTGTAGACAGGTAATAGTTGGTCGCTTCTTCCAGATAGTAAATTTCTTTGCTGAAAGGGTGGTCAAACATTGGAACAAACTGCCTGGGGAAGTGGTGGAGTCACCATCCCTGGAAGTGTTCAAAACACACGTGAATCTGGTGCTCAGGGACATGATTCAGTGTTGAGGCTGACAGTGCTGGGTTAATGGTTGGACCCTTATTGGTCTTTTCCAACCTTAACAGTTCTGTTGTTCTGTGATGAGGGACACTGCATCTTTGTCTTTGCCTTCTCTAAACTAGCACAGAGCTCAAGTCCCAGCAGTTCCCTGTAAGGCCAGGACTTCTTGCATAAACCACTGATCTTTCTTCTTGATCTATTTTTGTGAACTGGTGCTGTCTTTCAGTTAATAGAACTTTGTAATCAGTGAGGTAACAGGGATAAAATAAATTGACATATTTTGCTGCTGGTTAGATGTTAATGTGAGTCCTGAATGGCTTTTAAATATGTTGTTCTAAATCCGAGGAAAGGGAGAAAAGCTCTTGTATGTATTAAAAAGCCTGGGAAAACAAACAAAATAACATTTGGCTGATGAGATTGAAGGATGTGTCCTGTTTAGGAATCTTAAGATTGAAACCCCCGCCCTTCAGGTGAATCTCTGTGTCTGGATGTGCCTTAGGTTTCAGAGTCGGTGCCGCAAGCCAGGACAATTCAGGCTCCGCATCATGAGGTGTTGCAGTCTTGCCACACTAGAGCATGTGGTTGGTAACTTTGTCACAGGCATTAGCAGCATGTTTTAGATGAGGGTGAAAGCTCCAGGTCTCCTTAACTTTGCTCAAACTCCCACTTCTAAAAACTCAACTCTCGCTCCTACAGAGGCTGTTGAGAAATAGTGAAGATATAAAACAAATGCTATCAGCACCATCATCTGACCACAAATTCAAGAGCCTCAGGAGGGCATTTTTCTGTGCTAAGCATTTTTCTGAATGCTGTGGACATATTCTTCTAGGATACCTCCCATGAAATGGTGTTTGCCTATTGCTTTGTTTTGAAAGCATTTGAGATAGGCAAATTATAATTTGGTTTTAGTGCATGCTATTTGTCAGTTTATTTGCTTTCTTAATACTGAAATGGAAACAATAGGACATTATGTGAGAAATTGTTTATTTAAGGCCATATAAGAAGTGAACTGCTACAAACAGACCTTGCTGTTGTTCCTGGCAATGGACTAGCTGGCTTTCAGAGCAAAGCCAACTGGACACAGAGAATAAGATGTTTATTTATGTTAGCCTTACTCCTTTAAGCCTTCTTGCTGAGCAGGCTCTGAGGTGCCAGGTACTTTCAAACAGGACAAGGAGACACTTCCATTCTGTTGATTGTTTTACCATGATGTACCTCGCACCTGTAGAGCTTTTGCTTGAGTGCTTTGAGCCCTTAGGGTAACAAATGGATAAGTATTATGGCTCTCATTTTAAAGAAGAAATTCCAAGTGGTAATTTCACTATAAACTAGGCAGCCTATGGGTTCAGAGTGATCCACAGGAGTGCTTCTTAGGCTGAAAGGCAGCTGTTTGCTGGGGCACTCTCTCTTTCCTAGTCAATGGCTGTCCAGGAGGATCCTGGCAGCTGAGCAAGAGGTACAGCCTGGCTAGTTGGCATAAGACTTACTCAGTTGACATCTGTACCCACACTTGTTGGACCTGCTGTATGTCTGCTGTGGTTGTTTGATGAAAGATAACAAATTCTTACTCATTCTAAGGGGCTGACTTACAGCCATTAAATGGGATAGAGACTGAAATTAGATGTTATATTTAGGTTGCATGGCAAGGTTTTAGTAGCAGGGGTACTCCAGGAGTGAAGCTTCTAGATACTTTCCCTGTGTGCAGCAGATTTAAGAAGGGGGGGAAAAAAGCCTGTGAAACAACCTGTGCTGGAGAGAGGAATGAGAGTATGTGAGAGAAACTGCTGTGCAGACACCAAGGCCAGTGAAGAAGGAGGGGAGGAGGTGCTCCAGTGCCAGAACAGAGACTCCCCTGCAGCCTGTGGTGCTGCCCATGGTGAGGCAGCTGTGCCCCTGCAGCCTTTGGAGGCCCACAGTGGAGCAGAGATCCACCTGCAACTCATGGATGACCCAGCACCAGAGCAGGGGGATGTCTGAAGGAGGCTGCGACCCCATGGGAATCCTGAGCTGGAGAAGGTCCTCCTGGCAGGACCTGTGGACCTTTGAAGAGGGAGCCCACCCTGGAGCAGCTTAGCTGGCAGGACTTGTGACCATGGAGGTGACCCATACTCGAGCAGCCTGTTCCTGAAGGACTGCACCCCATGGAAGGGCCCCACACTGAAATGGTTTGTGAAGAGCTGCAGCCTGTGGGAAGGACTCATGTTGGAGAAGTTCCTGGGGGACTGTCTCCCATGAGACATACCACATGCTGGAGCAGGAGAAGGATGCCTCTCCCTGAGGAGGAAGGAGCAGCAGCGACAACGTGTGATGAATTGACTGCAGCCCCCATTCCCCATCTTCCTGTGCCACTGGGGAAGAGGAGGTAGAGAAAATCATGAGTAAAGTCAGCCTGGGAAGCAGGGATGAGTGAGAGTGTTTTAAGATTTAGCTTTATTTCCCATTATCCTGCTCTGATTTGATTGACAGCAAATTAAGCTAATTTCCCCAAGTCAAGTCTTTTTTGCCCGAGAAGGTAATTGGTGCTCAATCTCTGCCTGTCTTTACCTCAACCCAGGAGCCTTTTGTTCTGTTTTCTCTTCCCTGTCTTGCTGAGAAGGGGAAGGATGGAGCAACTTTGGTGTGCACTTGGTGTCCAGCAAGGGTCAACCCACCACAGATGTTTCCACTATTGAGTTAAACAATTGTCCTACCAAGTTGGATAACTAAACTGTTCAGGTCTGGCACCAGGTGAAGCATCATAATCCTTTAAAAACTATACACAGGGCATGACAACCTGTATTTTGCAAGCAGCTGATGTGTACTTTTTTGTGGAATGATTCAGTGATGTTAATTTTTATTTTACCTTGTGCAGCATATTTAACTGAGAAAGCAGCATGCATTCCTTGGTATTTAATCCAGTGAAATCACTTCTGAAGATATGAGCAAGGAGACACCAGATTCAATATTCTCTCATAGATAAAGCTTGTGGAAAGATTCGTCAGTTGTGCCAGTCCAGATTTGTCTTTCAAAATGGTCCATCTTATTATTTGCAGTAAAAGTGAGTGAGTGGATGGAGTGGGATACAGATGGGATTTGTAGTTCACCTGTAGTGGAATTGTGATATATGGTGGATTTGGTTTAACAAAAGGAATGGTTTGTGCTTTGAAGCCCAATGATGACAATATAAATCAGCTGTTAGTTACATTGTAGCTGTGTTTACCTCAAGTTAATTTTAAGATACCAGTGCTAAAGTGGAACATAGTGTAACATTTGTTGTAATGTCAGAGAAACTCGCTCGTTGGTCTTCTTTCGGTAAAGGTTAAATCCTGTGTTGGAGAACAGTACTTTCAAAAATCCCAACTGTACTTCATATATCATCTCAGTGTGATTTTTTTTTAAGTTCTTTTTCCTGTGTGTTATTTTCTCACCTCAGTGCAGTCTGTTGCTGTGCATTCAAATGAAATACACTGTTAAGATGTATAATACTTGAAAGCCTCTGCTCTAAAGTCCAGTGAGGCACATTTTCTCTTTCACTAGTAGATAGTGATAACGTAAGTCTCTAATCTCATTAGTTTATAAAAAACACCCCATAGCACTTGTGTGCTTTAAAAAAGCAGGAGGTAGAAGAGACATGATTAAGTTTTTAAGAATTGTAAGGAAGATGTTTCTTTTGCAGTAAAAATACCCTTATATTCGTTCAGTATTAATGTTTTGGAAGACAAGGAGGAGAGTCTTTGATTCTGAAGTTTATATACTCATGTCCTGCATGGAAAAACTTACTATTTACATTAGTATGTTTGTGACTGAACTACAAAATGGTGTGTTGATATATTTTACTATTTATAATTTACCTTTCTGTCAATATTCTTTTTCTTATTTTTCTTATCATACTCAATGAGACAAGCTAGCAACTTGGTTTTGTTTATGGTTATTCTCAGGTGTGTTTTGTTATTCTTGGCAATTACAGAATCTATCTACTCTTCATAGACATGTTTATTAAGTGGCGTTATTGTTTTACTCAAGCCTTTTAATTTGACCGAAATTCATTTATTTGATATTTTGATATAATTGTCTGGGCTTGTGTTAGAAGATTAAGCATATGCTATAGAATCTAAATTCCAGGTTTTGGTAAGAAAATTGCTGATGGTTTCAGTGTTTGATTTAGATAAAAAATTAAGTTTGATAGGGGACAGACAAGAAGAAGTGGTAAGAAAATAGTCATCAGATGAACTCTCCATGTATTTGTCATTCACCTGAGCAATTTTCTCCATGTTTGTAGGTCCATCCTATGCTTCTGGATGTCACAAGTCTCTTATTCCTTTGTGCTGTTCTTAAATGTAAATGTCAACTGAAATTTGGTTCTCAAGCTGTTTTGTTGAAAACATGGAAAAAGGCTAATAGGTCAATCATATTTACCTTAATTCAAATTATTTTCAGTAATTGTATTTTCACTTCTCATTGATTCTAATAGGACATAAGTGCTCTAAAATCAATATAAAAGACAAAGTACTATTTATGGCATTGTGAGTTAAAAAAGAGAAATGGCCGTTAATATTCATGTGATTTTTGTATGTATTTTACTAGCTGTGCAGTATAATTTATCAGATATGGTACACTGAATCCCATTGAAATCATTGAGAAATAGATATGTGACTATTCATTGTGCTCACTTACTATAATGTTTTGGTTATTTAGAGCTGCTAAGTGTTTATTGCCAATATTCTGGCCTTTTTCTCCATGTCCTGGGAGGGTGTTCTTTGAAATTCAGTGCTTTTCCAAATTATCCACTCAAACACATCCTTCAGTAGTGCATCTTTGGCTATGTCTTTTAGAATGTTAATGACTAGTACTTCCTTAGGGTTATCTTGGTTTTCATCCTGAATTTCAGGTAGCCTGATGTGGTGAACAGACATTAGGCATTCCAAGTATGTAGACAGAACTTTGATCTTGTACTTGATCAGAATTTATTAAATGAAAATATCTTGCATTAGATTCTGATGTCCTGGAGTCAGTACTAAATTCATCTCTGACTTCTGTGGGGCATCTTAAGTAATAAACACTGAAATATATTCTGTCATTCTATTGTTATTGAGGGGAAAAATATTCTTTACTTTCAGACATGCAGTCTCTTGTCTCAAGCAAGCTGGGAGATACATTTCCTTTTGCTTTGTTTCCCAAGAATTTCCAGTTCTGTAGAGTTGAAAGCCATAGTCCTGCTAACGTATAGGCTGTTGAGCTGGTGTAGGAGTTGTAGTTGTATCGGTGTTTTGTGTAGTAATGTATGTGATGGACATGAGGGGTTGTACTGTAGATCTGCAGTCCTAAAACCAAAGGATGCTAAAGGACTGAGTTGCTCTAGCTTGAGCTGTAATGGACTGGTACCTGTGGTAGAATTATACCATTGTACTCTCCATTTATACTGGAGAGATATATGCAGGGTGATGGAATCATAGAATAATTTAGGCTGGAAAATTCCTCTAAGATCATCAAGTCCCACTATTAACCCAGCACTGCCAAGTCCATCTATGTGTGTGTATATATATACACATACATATATATATATGTAATGAGATCATATAATAGATTATTGTAATGTGCACTCTGGAAACTATTTTGGTTCCTGGAATATGAGAAAAACTGAAATACAGAGGAACTTGTGTCGAAAATCTTAACACTTGAATTAGAAACTTGACTTGTTCATACACCATCTACTTGCAGCTTTTAAGCTGAACTGATTAAACACCTGTTTCCCATCCTATATATTGATTAGCACAAACTCTAGCTTTTTGAAATCATAAAAAGGTATTTTGAGTTTTGTAGCTTTCCTTTTTTTTGGAGTAAAATTCTATGGGGTTTTTAAAAATTATTTTTAAGATTCCAGTTTAAGTTCAACTGTTCTGAGCATAATGTAGAATCATTCAGTCTTCTGAACACTTCTGCAATATTGGTCAAATTATTCCTTCTGTCTGCTCGAGGCTGGAACACAGTTCATATGCTTTCCTCTGTAAGTCAGGTCTTTCACATCGGGTGTAAGGAAAGTTCTTTTCCATGTTCTTTTGTGTTCTCTGCAGGATTTCATTGGTGTTTTGTAAGTGTGTCTGAAGAGTTGGTGTGTCTCTGTGTTAATTAACATAGTTCTTGTTAACACAGTTCTCTGTGTTAACATAGTTCTTCTGTTTTAAGATAGACGTGTGATACAGGGTCTAGTTTTTTGCACAGATCTAGGGAACATTGTAATTCAAGCACTTTTTAATCAACAAGGGTAGTTTCATTACCTCTAATAGCTCATTTACCTACTGCTGGTTTTGTGTTGTAGAAGACTGTGATTGAAATTTTCCTCCCTGAAGCAGTAGTTTGAAAGTCAGAGCAGCAGCAGCCACAGCCCTCTGTGCTTTTCATCCTGCCAGGTGCTGTCTGCAGTTCAGCCTGTAGTCATCCTGTGTGGGGTTCATCCTGTTTGGGGTTTGTGCTGTGTGGGGTTCATCCTGTGTGGAGTTCATTCTCCAGCCCCCTCCCTCGGGTGGTTTTCCTCCTGTGAGCACCTTGTGCTGTGTTATCTGGTTTGGTTGTCTGGTAGGTGGAATGAGCTTTTGATCACTGTCCTTTTTTAACCAGGTTTTGATGTCACGAAGAAAGCTGATGAATGCTTTTTTTTCTGATCCTCTCTGAGGAGGTATGTTTAAAGGACCATGAATTGTGTTCCCACTTACTGAAGAAATTCTCTTTAAAAATTATCTCATGTCAGTATCCATTATATTTTCTAGTACTCTCTTTGAGACTTCTGGATTTTGTCTACTCCATAAACACTCCTCTTCATGAAATTTAACATTTTCTTGCCTTTAGCCTTGTCTTCTTTTTTTGCTTTCTACTTTGTACTTCCTGCTTGCTTAGGTAATCTTGTTTCATGTTTTGTTTTACTTCTGCCTTTCAGTTTTCCCAGACTTCAGTTGTATCTTTGTGCTAAGTACACACTGCAGACTTATAGCACTAATCGGGGCTTATGATGCTTGTTTTGCCTATTACATGTAATAAGAATCAATACCTCAGCTTGATTCCATCTAAGACTTCCCTGTCTTTAAACAGGAATTAGGTTTGAGCCCCATAGCTCTGGCTAATGCTAGACATCACATCTGTATTCCAGCTACTGGGGGCAGCTTTCCTGTCCAGGCACAGATGGAGTTTTGGAGGACTGTAGCTCCTCCATGACCAGGGTCAAATACCCAAAACGCTGAGCTCAAAAAAGCCAGGCTTCCCTGAAGTAAATCTAGTCAGGCATCCAGCCTGGAGCTGGGCAGAATTTCTCAATCCTATTTAATTACACAGGTCTGTCTTTAAATTGTGTTTCTGCAGGTGCATTTATTTTGTCATAGAAAGACTTAATCCTAAAAAAGAGGGGATTTAAATTTAAGCATCGAACAAATCTATTGTTAATTACAAACTACACTGTAATTCAAATAAAGTTAAATTTGATGCCATGTGCCCAAATCTTCATATTAGTTATTTGTTTAAAGCAAACCTAAACGGTCAGTTAATACTTACGGTCAGCTGTAAATATTCTTGGTTTTTATCTATCAGAAGCTTTTATGGATAGCTTGCTTGACTACAGTTGTAGATATGTTTTGACTGCTAAAAGCAACCTTTGTATGTAATTGCTTAGAGAACAAAATTTGCCTTCAAAGATCCTAATGAAGTGTCAGGGATAGTCCAGAATATAACAAATTATAACAAATTATTTTAGCTATTTAATGGATAAATTAATAGCCTGAACTTCTGCAGTTTTTTAATGGACATTCATAAATAACCTATGGGAGAGAGGTAATCCCTTTGAGCATTGCTGTGTGTTGTCCCAAAATGAGGCTGCGGTTTGGTGACTCTAGTCTGTGGAGAAATTAATGATATTGAGTGTACAAAATTACTTTAATACGCAGTAGATTTCCCTGTGTTTTGAAGATCAAAGAAACATAAACATGAAAACAGATAGGATTTATTTACTTATTTTGCTCTAAGATAAAGTGGAATCCCAAGTGAATTACATTTATTTTAATTATTGATTTAATGTCAAATAACTTGCATGGCAGGAGTGTATCTTCACTTGTTTTTTAGTGAGTGGAATTGATCTGAATGTGTTACATGCGGTTCATACACTTTGTGTTTACCATGTTATAATAATAGTGAGATGATGAGTTTCTTTTACAATTCTCCCATACTGTTCTGTATAGAAAGGGACCAGCCTTAAAACTTACTTTGATATCAGTATATCTGGTTTCTTCTAGGGGTGACCTACCAGAAAGCAAAAACATGTAAAAATATTTCAAGGGTTTTTCTGTGTGTTTTTTTTAATTCTTGATATCTCAAAACCATATTTTATATTTCATATGGCATATTTTTATATTTGTAATTTTTCTTTAACAAAAAGCATTTTAGGAAAACCAAGTAACCCTGATACTGGGAGAAAAAGCAGTTTCCAGGAAGCTTAGGTTTTGCTTGTTTTTCTAAATTAACAATTTTCAAAACAGAAGTGTTTTTAAAGTATTTTCTGTGAAGAGAATCTGTGTTCAAATTGTGACCATCATCAGTATTTTGCTTTTCTTCAAGAGGAATTGGTTAGTAATGACTGTGGTGGGGTATTAGTTTGAGAGGTAAAGATTTGCCATTAAGAACTTGTATTCATTGTGCAAATCATTCATTGCCTTTTACAAGTCCTGTTACAATATTTTAAGTTTGACCATTAAATATATGTAACTGAATATTTACCTACATCTGTAAATATTTCAGGCCAGGACTCACCTAGCTCCTTCCAAACAGTTCTCTGTGACTCCTAGTGCCTTCACTGCATAATTTCAGATTCTTAAATGAAAATAAACTCCTGAAAACCCAAAACTTATTTTGTAGTCTGTAATGTTCTGTTATGAGCAAGCATCTGATGCAGTAATTCAAGTTCCAATGTTACAGTATGTCAGGGGTTCAGTGAATAATCAGGGCAAGTCACATTTCTCTGTACTAACAAATTGGGTGTTTTCAAGTGTTCCATATTTTCAACTTGATAAATGTTTAATGATGACAGCATTTAATTATGTGTTCAAATTCCAAAGATTGTGTTTATCATGAATTATTTACTAGGGTGAAGATTTTATTCTTTTTTTTTGTTTTGTTCAGTATGGATTACTTTAGGAAAAGGGACTTCAGAATTGATTTAATGCCTATTTAATACCTAACTGACTCTGGCTTTCTGATGCTTCATAAACCCTTTGATGGCAGGGGGTGGGGGGCAGGGGGAGGGAATGTTTAGTCAAATATTTAATCTTTATTTCCAGACCACAGGATATTCTGAGTTGGAAGGAACCCAAAACGATCATCAAGTCCAGCTCTTAGGTGAATGGCCCACACAAAAGTTGAACCCCCACCCCCATTTTCAGTTTCATATTGTACCTTAAGATATGGAAATGCATGAGTTTTTTGTGCAATTATGGGGAAAGTCTTTTTGAGAAGGATCAGAATAAAGGACATTGTCTTTTGGAACAGAGATCAATTGATACTTTGTGTAAATCAGCATACACTCCACAAATCCTTCAAAATACAGATTATAGAGTGATTTTTTTTTTCCAAGGATGGTTAAATTCTACTTATTACATTTGGTCACATGGGTCAAGCTGGGCTGAGCTGCCCTTTCTGTAGTTGGAGTACATTGCTGTGAGTGGAACAAATTAGCGTTACTTTGGCCAGAGAGCTGGAAAGAAATGAGCACTGGGATGTTGGTGGGGAAGGGTACCTAGGGAATTGCAGTAGGGAACCTTTTCTGTTACTGTGTATTTATTTTAAGGCACAAGTGGGGAACCAAGCCTCAACGTGCTAGGAAGTCTATAAACATGTAATAGACTGAATGTAATGTAATAAATAGATCAATTGCCAGACCTAAAGAATTTGAGGGCTAAGTCATGTGAAAGACAGTAGGTAAGGCAAGAAGTTGCAAGGTAAAACATAAAGTGACAGGTGACTGTTACAGTATACTTGTGTCTGAACTCGGAGAAATTTTTGTGATAAAAGTATTGTAGGTACTGATTGTCTCATATTGATACAGTTACATGCTAATTTAAGTGATGTAACTGTATCAAACACCAGGGGCAAAAAGTGAAAGTTAAAGCATCAGGAGATAAAATAAGTAACTGAACTACCTACAAATGTCTATGCTGATTATTTGTGCCACTGCAGTGAAAGGTTCATTCATATTGCAGAATGTCCTGAAGGTTCTGAACTCCTGTAACCCAGAGGGATTTGTTTTGGTAGTAGAACGCAGGTTCTCAGTACAAGTGTTAGGAGGCATGCCTGTGTGTGTCACTCCTGATTAGGCTGGGTGTAGTAGATAGAATAAAATGTTCTACAGTGTATAAAAATATACTAGATGAGATTATTAACTGCTTACTAGGCTGCAGAGGAAGGTTGACATACTTCTTTAGAGCACTGATATCAAAACAACTGTCTGATGCATGCGAAATATCTACTGTGGGGATTACCTCATATATTAGGTGCCTTTTTCAGTTAATGTTTCTATGCCTGTTGCTTTCTCAGATCAGCCATGTTGTGTCTGTATTTGGTTGTGATCCATTAAGAACACAAAAGGCCCTATTTCTCATACTGCTTCAGGATCTGTAGAGGTATCACTTCAAGCACACAGTGAGAGAAGGAGTTTTTAGAATATGCATTTTAGTTGCATATGAATATTAAAGAATTTTGGGATGATACATCTAATTCTTGAAGTATGTTCTGAAGGAGCAAGCTTAATATGTAAAGTAAGTTTTGAAAGAAAGATTCAGCCTCATTTGGGTTTGCTGTCGTGACACTGTTCATCAGCTGTGCAACACTGAGGTACTTCAGCATCTGTCAGAGTTGTAATCTGATGAGCTATACTTGGAATAAACCTGAGTTGATGAAACAATCACTGAGCCTCTGGCTCTCTCAGAACTGATTAGTGAAAATCTAGCTGGTCTTTGCTCATGTGACACATAACACTGTGCTCTATGTACCCAGGCTGAACCGTGGAGATTTTGCACCATGCCTGACCATTACTTAATGATAATAGCTGCTAAGGGCACGGTTGCCTTATTAGAGAGAGCCTACATCCTTGCAAACATTAGAATTGTGATTATGTAAATACGTTGGTATTTGCTGACAGTCTGGAGAGTTTCTTATTGATATTCCAGACAGCTCTGGTCATTTTTCCATAGATATCAGTAGTGCAGTGACTGCTAAATGCAGGGGAATGATTGATTCAAATTTATGCGTGTTAATTTTCAAACTTCTGTCTAGACTCCATAAAATTAACCAGTCATCCACAGAGATACAACTGAATTTCAAGGTATTGCTTGACACAGTCTGACACGTGCTCATGTGACACCTGCACAAAAAGCAGTGACTGCTTGCTGCATACATACAATACCCTATGTGCAATATAGGGTATTCATTTCATGCATTTGGTGTGCAGTAAATGCACTCAACGTGATTCAGGGAAACCTTCAATTGGAGAAGGATTTGTACAAACCAATTGATGTGATTACTCACATATATCAGATTATGGGATTGGTCCTGAAGTCTGTGGGTTTATTTGAAACTATAGTCGAGGTTTGTGGCTTTCATCTGCAAGCAAGCAAGAATACTACAAAATAAACTGAGGTAGTGTTATACTGAGTGACTTGATCCAAAATCTGTCTAATAATAACTCCGTGAATTTCCAGAATGTCTTTGGCACTCTGCATTAGTATCAAGTAATTATCTCCAGCTAAGATAAAATGAGGGTCAAGATTGTTTCTGGCTCTTAGAGCTGAAGTGATGCTTGTGTTACTGAACATATAAATTTAAAACTGCATTAGGAAGAGATGAAAACAAAATCCTCCAAAATGAATTATGTAGTGACTTTTTTGAAAGACTGGTCTCAAGGTGTTTTCAGAAGTAAAGGAGGGTTACTGGCAATTACATCTAGGTTAGTTGGACAGACACAAGCTGCCATAAATTGCTATTAGTGGAATACTTCTTGTGTTGAGCTTGGTATCTCAAGTTTAAGGCTCTTAACTGGAAAGATCTCATTTCTTATAAAATTATTACATTAGGTTTATCATTTGGCATTTTGTGAAACTCATCAAAATTATACATATGGAAGAAAGATCATAGTCTGCTGTCTTATACTTCAGGCTAGTAAAATAGTAAATGATGCCACCTGGTTAGTGTGGTTTGGTCCAGCCCTGCCATCATGGAATCATTGTACTAAGGTGTGACAGGCTGCTGGACCTCACTGGCACACGGGTGCCACGACAGCGTGGTAGGAATCAGCACCTGCTAGTTTAAATATAATTCAGTATTTCATGAGTTTCACTGATTTTACAGTGATATCACCATATTAGCCATCACTATGGGAAGGGATCAAGCTGCACAGAATGATATTTATCCTTGAAACAGTTTGAAAATGTACAAAATTCTAATATGAGATTATTTTCTTCACTGAGGATGGTGCAGCAAATCTCAGCTGATAGATTGTGTGACTAGGCCAATTCCTTTCCTGTGTGAATACACTAACTGTGATGATAATACCCTGAGAAATCCAGAGGGTCAGTTCTTCAGAAGTAGTTTGATGAAAATTTGCATTTATTTATAACAGATTTCAGTGTCTATCTGTTTTAAAGATCTAGGTGAAAATATTTTAAAATCCACATCATGAAATAAGAATAATGGAATTTACCATTTTTTGACTGTGACTCTATGTTAGGTGAATGTATTGGTTGGCTGTCCATCACTACTGTGATTCTCACCTAACTCTCTAAATCAGTATTTGTGTGGAGGTTTGTTGGAGTTAATCACTTTTTTACAATGACCCCTGTAAATCCAAACATAAAAATATATTCTCAGTTGTTTATATTCATTACTTCTAGCACAAGAGAAGTGCTTTAGAGTATGAATTTGCATCAGAATAATTCATAAAGCAGTTTGTTTCAGGGCTGTTTATTCCCTTCCAAGCCCTCTCACAAAGCAGCCACAGATGAATTATGAATATTGAAGTATTTTTTTGAATCACTTGTACAGTTGTCCCACAGGAGCAACTTGATCCTGGATGGGGATTTAGTAGATCGTGGGTGCAAGTTATGATTGCAGGAGGCATTGCCAAAGGATGCAGCTGGAGGTAACAGTGCTCAATGCCAGGGACAAACAACACAAACTCTGTCGTGAGTTTCCATGCCATACAGAATTGGTGAAGAGATCAAGGCAAAGCGAGATGTTATGTATGTTCATCCCTGCACACCACAGCTAAAACGAGAAAAACCTCATGGAATGGAGTTGGTGCCACAGCAAAATGTTTCAGGTGGGTTGGTGCCTGGAATTTATCTGTACCGTGTCTGCATCTATCCCCAGTAGGGGAAGGTATAGTATTTTCACAATAAAAATAGCTTTGCTTGTACTCGTGAGTTGTGTTGGTATTTCAGAGGAACGTGTGTGGTTAGCAGGTAGGATGGTTCTGTCAGTGTGAGTCATTTCAGTTTTTCCAGCAGATACTCCTGTCTGAGCAGCTGTCCTGCAGAGGTCGGTTGCTTTGCTTCTCAGACATCTTTGCCTTGTAAACATTTTGGTTCTTATCAGCCCTGTCAGGAAGCAGACAGTCTGCTGCTCTGTCTATACATTAAATTGTATTCTGAAAATGGAAATATTTGGAACACAAATGCTTTGAATAAATATTCAAAGCAGCACAGCGATACAGTGCAGCAAAAATAATGAAAATGCTAGGCTCAGTGTTGCAAAATGATACCTCCATTGAAAGCACCTTGTGGAGGCGGGTGTACTCCTGTTTGCTATAATTACACAATATGGAGAACTATTAATGGAAAGCCTGTTTGTGCAAACCCTGAGGAGGACATCACTGACATGCAGAGTTCCCTTTGTGATCATGATGGCATGCGTTTGATGTACAAACAAAAGACAACTGCTTTTTTCAAATGCTTTTTTAATCAAGAACCCCATTTTGCCCTTTTCTGTCAAAACGTGCTCTCTTTTGTTGGCACTGGTCTATGTGCACTTTTCATTTCATTATGTTCACATCCCTAATGGAAATAGTTGTCTTCTGCCATGGGCATAGATGTATCGTGTCAAGATACCGTATCCCAGAGATGTCCTTTATTCTTGCTTTCTAAGACTTGCTTATCATGAAACAAACACCGTTGGACCTCTAAGTCTCCATCCACCTTAGGACAATTGTACCACTTTAATTACAATTTATAATTAAATTATATGACTTCTGCACATGCACTGTATTTCATTGAACACATTGCTTTTGAAGTTTTTTTAAGATATCCATCTTATTCCTGACATGTTTGTGTATAATCCTACCTCTCAGTACCAGTAGTCTATTATGTGTATCTAGGTCCCTGATGGTGCATTGTATCCTCAAGTCATTTAGCCCTTTCTCTGTTCATAATGACATGACTGACCCCTTTGAGGCAATTCCTTAAAAGAAGATAACAGTTTTTTCCCCTGACCTTGACCACCAGGCTGGCTGTTATGTGCAGCTCTCCTGAGGACACTGTTCCGTGTCCCTCAGGAATGTGAAAAAGTAATTTCCCCAGATAACAGCCATAAACCCAATTAAGCTTAGATTAAAGAAAAAGAGGATTTATTGGCATTTTACGGAATAGAGAGAAAAGGAAAATAAAAGATGGGAGATATTAAATTGCCCGAAGTAGAGTCACAGACTGTCCAGTTTCTAGCATTACTCTTCAGTGTACTGAAAAACTGGTGGAATTTTAGCTGGTTTTAACCACATAACAGTCCAGCATTGTTTCTGTCGTAGCCCAAAGCCACGTCTGTCTTTTTCTGTCAGAGCTGGAAAGCCTGTGACACAGTGTCTTTGAAACACTGTGTGAAGCTGGAAAACCCCCTCAGTGACTTGGTCTCTGAATTTGATGTGAAGCTGTCAGTAGTTACAAAACATGTTTATTTTCCCTGTGGGATGCTAAAAGGCATGCAGATTGGACCAAGTACACAAGATTTTAATTTCTGTTTTCCTGGTATGTTGTAATTCAACACATGATTTTTTAACACCTTTTGTACAATGTATTTCACATCTCATTGTGATCTTCCAGAGGATCCATTGTCTTCTCATTACCTATTTGAATGGGACACTAGGTACTTCCTAGTTTGAAACACAAGAACATGAACTATTTGCATATTTTTAATTAACCCTCTCTTTGTATAGATTAAGATTGCCTTTAGTAACTGTCAGGTTTCTTGGCCAGTTGAATAAACAGTTTCTTGCATGCATTTCAATTACTGCACTATTATAGTGCTAATGAGTCTAAGCAACAGTTTCTTGGAGGCAATCTTAATTTAGCAATTTATTCACCTTTTTATACAGGTACAGTGTTCCAGCTATGTAATTATTGGTGCCATCTCAGCTTTAGAGGTGGATAGAGAATTAAAAATCAGCATGACAAATACATCAGGTATAATTCAAATTGTGAAGCCATGTTATAACTTATTTTCATACCACAGAGTCCCAAGCTGTTCTATGGTATACACACAGAATGTACATTATACAGACCATTCTGCCCTCGGAAGGCAGCAGCCAAATGTGCAGTATTTGCCTTGGGAAGGTTTAGTCATGGCCAGAACATGACTGTTGTGAACCAGACATACCATCTTCATCTCTGGGAGCAGACAGGCCTTTAGGGCTTTTAGGGTCTCGTTGGGAGGGTTTCCTCATGACAAATGGAGTGAGCCTTGCAAGGTGAAAGGTCAAACAGTCTTGCCAGTATAGCCAAATTCTTGCCAAAACCAATGTGTGCAGTTGCAAATTTTGAAATTTCAGCAGCATACAGAATGTTCTGCAAAGCTGTGGGCTGATGGACAGCTGCAAAAGCAGTGAGATAAACAGCAGTACAATGATTTGTAAATGAACCTTAAGTCTTTTGTAGTTAGAGAGAGGAAACGTGATTACAAATAATTCTCACTATACTATTAAAACCAGGGCTCAGCTTTTTGGCCAGATAGTTCAAAGTCAATTTTGGAGCTATTGTATTAGGAAAGCAACCAAAGAAATGCTAGGGTCAAATGTAAAACAACATCAGGAAGGTCAGAGAGATGCATTTGCAAGTCAAGAGGACATTGAAGGGGATCTAATTATAGGCTTAATTGCTGTAGGTAATGACAATTCAAGCTGCTATTTTTAACATAGCCTGGATAGTGTAACTGAGGTCATCCAACAGATGAATCAACAAATCCAAGGCAGATTTTCAGGAAACATTTAGAATAAACAGGGAAGTCCTAGGCCCACTGAAGCCAAGAAGGCTTTTATCAGTGAGCCAGGTCTTCCAGCAGAGCCCAGGTTTCTCCCTTAGCACAGAAAGGCTGTGGCTTTGCTTCAATGTGATTATTCATAAATTTCTAGTAATGTATGTGCTTATAATTTTTCTGGAGCAATGCCCATGATACTTTGTGGGGTTTAGAGCTGGAAGTTGATCCAGGGAACTATGATCCCATTACAGACCCATTTCTGGCTTGCGTGGTGACTGGCTGAGGAATGTGGGAATTTTTTATGATTATTTTCTCCTTAGTCTCTTCACATCTAAACTACCAATCTGTCTTCATAAAAGCTTAAACATCTGTGATGAACAGTCCTATGTGAGTGCAGTAACTTGATGCTCAAGGAGGAGACGAACAAGGCCCAGTGAAGACTTGAGTTAGATGGGTGAAGTTAGTTGTGTTTACTGCATTCCTACTTGTTCATATTTGTAGTTTACAAATGCAGAAACAGTGTGGTATTAGTTCATGGTCTATAAAACAAAACCACATTTTTAGTCTTGCATTTCAGTTGGTCTCATTTTCATGAACTTTGCAGTTGTGTTTCACTTGGGATGTATTTGGCTGCTTGACAAAGTGACTGGAGATTTATAATTCCTTATTAGTAACTCAGGGCTCTAAAGGGAATAACAGAGTACTTATTTACTTTTCTAGGTCAGACTCATGATGTAGTAGTTTAATGAACTTCTGCTAAGCAGGAATTGAAGCAGAATTAGAATCTCAGAGTGCATCTGTCCAATAAGGTTATTAATCCTATTTTCTATAGGTTAGATATTTTTTACTTGCACAGGGCAGTTTATGCTACATTTTCTAGGTAATCAGCCAAGAATATGAGACTGTCATACAGAACCTGGTGTTAGGTCAATGCACCGATGTGATTTTGCTCTGAAATTGCATTATGTCAAATAACTATATTTATGTATCGCTGTTTAGGGCAGTAAGATCCCAGTTCACATGTGCTGAAAAAGAGTTTGTGATTCACATTAGCAGCCTAACTATTACTGCAGTTTTGATGCCTCTCAGATGTTGTTTGTATCAATAAGGTGGGCACCTATCTGTAAAGAATACATTGAAATCTCACTTCAGGAAGAAAGGTGTAGTATTTATACTTCCCTGTTAGTGTGAAGGGAATGACGTGTTTCATATTCTTACAGGAGATAAACATTGGGATTTACTTGATGGTACAAAATTAATGATGGAGATAAAGATGCCTGAAAGGAAGACAAAAGCATGTTACATAAGTAGAGTCATGCTTTGCATTGGACTTGTATGGCAGGGAATAACATCTCATAACATTCAGAAAGGTCTGTGAAAGTGGGTAAAACAGTAGTATATATTAAGTATTTAAACTGATACTGTTTAAGCCTTAGAGGTGTAACTGCCAAATAAAATGCCAAATTTGCTTAGTTTATGTAGTATTCAGTAAATATATGTACATTAGCATAGGTATAAAACAGAATATAGTTATCTGGGGAAAAAAAACCCAAAAATCTTAAATACAAACCAAGAAAACAATAATAGAAATAGATAATAGAAAATAGAAAACAATGAGGCAGGGGTTGTCTTAAGTATCTATCTTTATGCTTACTCATAGCTCTGAGGAAACACACTGTCCTAATGCTGGTCCAGAAATAAGTTCCTCTGCCATTTTTTCAAAAATTGGTGACCAAGGTAAACTTTGCAAAAATATGCCAAGCTCTCAGTTAAACAAGAAGGTCCTCTACTCTGCCATGGAGAGTAGCCTGTGGTTCCTGTGCTTGTCTACAATGCAGGAGGCAAAGCCTTCCTTCTTCCGTGGTCAGAAGTGATTTACAATTCTGTCTCAAGAATGCAACCCTAATCTTTAAACTGCAAACTCACGTAGGGGTCAAACTGCTTTGTACTTCTGGTTGAAGCTATGCCTGTAGGCACAGAGATCCGAGCAAGAGGGAGTGTGAGCTAAATGCTGGGAAGAGCTGGGTTCAGCCACTGCTCTGTCTGCATCTTATCCAATGACCATTTCACAGAGAGCTCCTGAAAGCCCTCGGGACACTGATGAGCTTCTTGAGCCATCAGGCAAGCATGTTGTGCGCTCTCTGTTCAGCATCTTGTCTCCTTATTCACTCTTTGGCTTATTTCTGCATTAAGTAATGGAAAGGAGTATTGAACTTAAAATGCATTTTCTGCCTTATTCCTCATCAACCAAGTGGCCAACTGGCAGAGAGTTTCAAATCCTAATTATGCTCTACAATGTAAGAGAGAAAGCACCTGGCATCCAAATATTGAGCTAGGCTCTGAGAGATATGGGAAAAAACTAGGCTGTAAGAGATACAGCCTTAAATGAATCTGATGTGGAAGAGAGAGGGAGGAGGAATTTTTAAAATTTTCTTTTCTGGTTTTGACCAGAAAATTAATTGGCTCAAAAGCAAGAAACTACTATTATTCTTGTAAAAACCACTTAAGCAGAACTTCAAATAGTAAGATGAAGTTCCTATTTAGTAATAATCAGGTGAGGCTGTTCTCATGTGACAGCTAAGCAGAGAAGTGGATATAGGAAGCTTTCAAAGCATTATTGGTCAGCATATTATTGATTTTGTAGTTGGTCAGTGGAAGGACTGGTTGTAGTTGTTTGTTTGACACAAAGAAAGACTAAACAGTTGGAAATTCTAGAGCTTTTGAGGGGAATGCCTCGTCCAAATGGCAGTGGAGGTTGTTGCCTTCTGTGGCATGTCAATAATGGGAATAATTTCTTGTGTGCTACTGTTGATGGTGATGGGAGGACATCAGACCCCCGACTTATGCTAAGGAGCCAGGTAGATGCTGAGAGAGGAGAAAAGATGTGATCACAGCCAGGCACAGTTGTTTTAGAGGAGACAGTAATGTAGAATGATTTGTAATGTAAATCTGGCAGAATTTGGCATGATTGAGGGAGTGATGCACCTTGCCTAGTAAAAAGTATTTTCTTTACTGTATAGCTGAATCTCTGCTAAGATTGCTTTTTCCCAACATAATATACTTGTTTTGCTGTATCAATGACATGTCTCTAGAATAAAAATTGCCTAAGAATGGGGAAGGCTGACTACTGAGGAAAGTTCTCACTCTTTGGGAGGGGTCAGTAGAGACAATAATGTGTTAATAGCATTCCTGTCCTTTTCATTGATATGTTTTTTTTTTTTCCACAAAGATATATGAACTGTCTTGAAAACTGGGTCAGCCTAAATGGGTCAGTCACAAGTGCTCATCACCAAGCATATATTGCTGCATACCTGTCACACTCAGCAGCTGGAACGAATTTCATGAAGAAACCAGGGTAAAAGGTGAAGCTCAGCAGGATTACTGACTGTGAAGGAATCACCTTTTTGCAGTTTTTCTGGAACAAAACAAAGAAAATGGGTGAAATTATACTTAATACTGATAAATACAAATAGTATTTGACTTTTTGTATTTAAACTGATATTTTTGTTAGTCAAATTTATTTGCATCCCTATGGTAAATGCATTGTAATTCCAATGGTGGATTATTCTTGCTGCTTAATAGGCTGAATTTATTGACATATCTAGACATGGAAATTTACTGGGAATTGCTTGAAACCCTTTAGGGTTTGAAAGTTCTTTAAATAGAGTCAGTTTCAGTGTAATAATGGGCCTGTTAGTAATAAATTAAAGTATTATATATTTTCTGCTCACCAGGGAAGAGCTTTTCAGAAAATGCTGGTTTTTATGCCAAAGTGAAGCTATGTGGATGAAATCCATGGTGTCTGCTCGTGGCATATCTTTGCTCCAGCAGCTCTTGATCATGGTTCATCATAGTTTAGGATTTGAGCTGGAGAACACCAGGATCTCATCCTAGAGGGACTGTCCAGCAGTGCTTGGGGAACATCGGCCTGGATGTGCCTCTGTGCTGCATGGAATCAGGGAGCTTGCCAGCCTGAGGCCAGGGCTCAAGCCTGCCCTCTGCTCACTGTGTTAGCATAAGCTGAAGGAATCCGGTGGAACGGATCACAGGCTTTTTTTGGGGGTAAGAAAGTGGCAGGGAGCAATGGTTTGGGCTACCTCTACAGCTAAAGCCTAGGAGTAAATGACATCTGCATCCCTACCTGCTCAGTCCTTGGCTTTTTCCCTGACAATACCTTCAAGATGCCAGCAGACAGTGGTGACTTTGTGATGCAAATCAGTCCTGCCAGGTCTAAGAAGGTAACTCATTCATTCCTCAGCAATTTTTAAGGCAGCTTGTAACTTCTCTCATTTGGCATAAAGGATTTTTGCCATAAAGGATTTTGCCAAGTGTTTCAATCAGACAGTTAAAATCTCACTCAAAATTTGTTTTAAAAACATTTCCGTTCACATTGTCACTCTGAGTTGTACTTGAGTGCCAAGAACTGGACTAAGAGACCGAAACAGTTACATTTTCTCTCCCGGGGTGAGGAAATTTTGCCTGCAAGAATGAGTTGAAGTGTTGCTGGGTTTTCCTGAGGAGGAAGGCAAGAGCAGAGAGGACAAAAATGGTCCAAATGACCATACTGTTGGTACCAGGACATGTGCCAGTTCCCCAGAAGGGGAAGCAGCACAATAGTCTCTTGCCAAAGTGGGAAGAGTAAAGCAAATAGAGGCTCCAGTGCATCTGTTTGAGAGGGATGGAGTAGGAATATATTTCCCAAAACATAAGTGCCATGTCCTGGAGTTCAAGGATGGAGCCAGCAGCAGGGTGGGCAAGCAGAGAGGAACTGCTGTGATGCTGAAGTCATGTTTCCCTGCAGAAACTTTGTGTGTACAAGATATTCTCAGGGTTTGCTGCAGATCTGATTCTAGGGAGAAGGATATATTAAACTGAGGCAGAGAGAATGCTGAGCTTAATTCGTGGCAGAGCACTGTTCTCCAAAACCCTGGCAGGAATCTTCACACTAAGAGGGTTAACAAGGAGAATATGGCACATTTCACAGTTAGGACTACTTAAAAACTCCTGGATAAGGAGTAGATACAGTTTAAACAGAAATATCTCAGTTGTGATAACTAGAGAAGCCTGAAGTAGGCATATGTGACTATTTTTCATGCATTCCTTTGATACCATATCTCTGTCTTTCTGAGAAACATGTTCTTCTCTAATTCTGTCACCCCATGTGCTGGAGATATAAGAAAACCACAAAATATTATGAAATATATTTAAAAATTGTATAATTGGCAGTATGGTAAGAAGAGTAAACAGATCTTCAGTCATCAAAGGTACTACAAAAAACATCAAAGACTACAATATGCAGCAATTCTTCTCAGTTGGTGATGCCTGAGTCAAGAAAAGCCTTATGTAGTTGCTAGAAGGAAGGTTGTCTGCTAAGGTCCAGAAATGCTGTAATTTCTAGGTTTAAGTCATATAGCAAATACAAAAGAAATAGAAAAAATTTCTTAAGCCATTACAGAAAGCCCAGATGGTTTCTGTTACATCTTAAAATTCACATTCATCTTGTCAGTTTTTGATCTGCTTCCTTCATATTTCAAAATTAATTTCAGGATGTTTCAAATGCGTTCTTAATTTGCCATCTTAATTCACCACAAATTTACTTCATTTATAGTTGTATCACTGCAATGGCATCTACATGGTGTAGAGATTCTAGCCTAGGAAAGAACTATGTACTGGGGAGTGAGCAACCATGAAAGAAAGGAAAAAACACAGAAAAAATAGTGAGTAGAGAAGCTGAGTGCAAAGGAAGTGGCCTGGATTGGAAAGAGAATTCATTGGTGCCATCCTGCTTTTGAAAGCTTGCCAAAGTGCATTGGACAGTTGGAAACAGAATTTTAAAGGAGAAATTTAATCTCCTTCCTAGAAGACAGCAAAATTTAACTGATGCTGGATAAAGGGGAACCTCCTGTGATGCTGGATGGCTAATTTTCACAGAGAATGTTTAATTCTTTCAGTTATTGCAAGACAGCATTTACCACTTTACTAAATAGAAATTGCTGCTTGTGAAAATCTGTTCAGTAAATGTTATTTTGTAGGGTGTGTTGGCATGTTAGAGAGTCCTGAGGCTTCTTTATCCATTTTGACCTGACCTGCTAAACAGCTGCATATTTTCCTTCCTTCAGTGAGCTTTAGCTGAATAAAGAACCCTGCCAATACTCAGTAAAACAATCAGATAAGAAGAGGCATGGTATTGAGATGAATGGTTAATGTGGGAAATATTTTTCAAGATAGAAATATTCTGCTTGCAGTTCTGTTCATTTTATCCATGCATGTATAGTGCACAATTATGGTATAAAGGATTACATACACCTATGTGCAGCAGACTGCATGGTAGCTACCAAATCTTTACTCTGTAAATAATTCACATTTATTGCCAAGTGGAATCAGAATTTTCCAGTCTTGGAGGAAAATAAAGTCTTGTCAGTCCGTCATGTTGTCATTATCACTGATGCCTACTAACCAATTCCACAAATGTGAAAGTCTAGATATCCTTCCTCTTCTTGGATAAGCTATTTGATTCCTGGAGCTAATTTGCTCAAGTTACATCTGTCTTCCTCAAACTTCATGTAGGATTTGCTCTGGGTGAGAAGAACAAAGAGAATACTGGTATATTTGTGCTTTGGGCTAATTTGGAAAGAGTAGAATATTTTATATTTTGTATCCCACCTGCTGCTAGTCTTGCTAGTAGGGAGAAAGGAGGCATTTTTTTGCTGTGATACTCACAGTGCTTAATTAATACTCACCAGAGCTAAGCCCTGTAAAAAAACACAGATAATTTTTTTTTTTTTTCATTTTGGGTTGGGGTATTTTTGGTGAGTTTTCCTGTGGTGGATTTTGTTTTGTTGTTGGATGATGCTTTTATTTTTCAACTGCCATGAGTAATACAGGAAGAATGCAGTTATTTCTGATGAAGACTGTCTGTTAACATTTTGTCTGCCTGTGGGCTTGGAGTTGGTCATTCCAGTCTTTTATTCAGGAGGGATGAACACATTGTTCAATACTGTGAGATAATGTTGGATAATGGGTCTTCAAATAGAATTAAAAGGCATCATTCAGAACATACAAGGGAGGTGTTTTGACATGTGAAATGCACAGAACCAGGTTGCCTCAGACTATATTAATCAGCAAATAGTAAATACATCTGTACATTTCCACAGTAAGAGTTGTCTGCACAGCACTTGCATAGCCTGTACTTCATAGGTGGTCACTGTTGAAGCAATTCAGGGTGGTGATCAGTCAGACAAACTGCCAGCACTAGGATGGCACTGGTATGAGATTTTCTGCCAGTTGAAAAACAAAGACCTAAGACAGGGTGCAGAGGAAGCCTTTTATTGATACCAAGTTAAGGTATTATGCTCTTAACCTGCTGTCTGCCCAGAAGGAAAGATGAATCTGCTCTCTTTGGGTTGAGATACCACTACCTGTCAAACCAAAATGTCTTCTGTTTATGCACATTATTGTGAGCCCTAAGCAGCGCATGTCTTTACTGGGACTTTGCTATTCTTAAGCAGCAAAGGCTAGGCTTTGTTACAACATAGCATGGAAAGAAATTAGTCATCCATGAGGTGGAGTAAGATAGGTCTTTTCCAGCCGAACAGATTTTGTGATTCTGTGATTTTCCTTTTCACATGGTTTCTTCAAAGCCACTAGCCCTTTCCTTCATTTTAGGTGATGCATTTGCCGTTTCAGTTTGTACATTTCCCTTTCTGGTTTTGCTTTTCCTTGGTATATAGGAGGGGAATAGATATGAGAATTAGGGGGAAAAGTGGTGAGCACCCTCAAAGCCTCAACAGAATGGTTTTGGGAGAAGTGGTGTCTTTAGATACGGCTATGACATCTGGATACTTGGGAATTACATTACCATGGTGTGAACTAAAGTTAGAAATGCCAAAATACTTATAAAGGGTCCAATTTACAAGTCATGTATCATTTTTGCACTGAATAACTGATTTGTGTTTGCAGTTAACACCATTTATGTCTGAAATAGAACAGTAAGTGCAGTGTCCCTGTTTGCTAGCACTTCAGGCTTGGGACTGTAATGTAAAGTATAATGTCAGGCAGTGCCTTGCCGAGCCTAATTTATGGCTTTGGAACAGCTTGTTACACACCCGGTGTGGGACTGGGTGATGGGAGTAAAGAAACCTTTCCATGTGCCCTAACAGCAGATTGCCAGGTCTGCAGAGCTCTGCTGCATCAAAAGTAGATTAAATCTTTATTTAAGAAGCACGAGATGGTGATAGTGCTCTTAAACAGTAGCTGCTATTAAAATGTCAGCATTGCTGTCAGTCACCAGTCAGCACCTGAGTTAATGCTTCTTGCCCTGGTAGTGACAGTGGAAAATAGGTTGCTACTTACAGTGAACTATTGTAAATGAGGAGCACGGATCTAATCCTTTTTGATATGGCTTATTATTCATCTGTAAGATTAAAAATGTGTGTTGTATTACTTCAGGGGTTACACTGACCTCTAGATTTCATGCTCCTGGATTCTAATACTTCTTTATGTACTGTTACATTTTTATTCCATATTTTGGCAATATCAAGGCTTAGTCATAAATGTGAAAGAAAATGTAGTTGTAGATAATGTGGTGATTGTCCATTTTCTGAAAACTTAAGGGTTTTGTCTGTGAGCATTGTGCAAAATGGCAGATATTGATATCTTAGCTAATTATTCAATCAAAGAGTTGGCAGGTCAGTCAGTGGGAACAACGGATAGTGGACTGGAATTGATCACACTTCATTTCCCATCAATTGGCAGAGCAAATGGTAGCTTGGATGATAAGTTCGGATCATTGCCAGTCATTTCTTGGGCTTATGCCTTCCATTATTTATTTTTTTTCCCTCCGGATGAGACCCCCCCAGACTATTTGATGAAAGTGAATGCCCTCTGATGTTGGTGAATAAAGCAACGCAGAATTTTTGTAGCCTCTGTGGGACATGAAACTCTGTCTCCATAATTGATGCTGCTGCATGGTCCTATAATCACCTAACCTTATTGAACTGTCCCCATGTGAAGATTTGATTTCAAATTTTGTAATCATTATACATCATTTATTTTCACATAGATTACAGGTTCATCTGTAAAGTGACATAATTTCATCCCAGAGCTCTTTGAATATTCGACTCTTCACTTTAACTCTTTTTGGATATGCTTCTGACACTTCCAACTTTGGTGATTTACTAGTAATTAGTAGGGTTCCATGACAGATGTATTGTGGCCTTCCAAGGAGTGATGAATCAGATATGTGGCTATGAGGAAATGGTTCCCTAAGACTTTTATTTAATACAGAAACCCAGAGATAGATCCTGTGAAGAGCTTTGGTGTGTAAAGCAGGACTTAACCCAGTTAAAGCTCTATTCCTAAACCTAAATGTAAAGTTTCAGTTAAAAAAAAATCTTTGCTTAGCTGCTGACTAACCCTGAAAGCACATAAATGAGCTTTGCTGTTTCCTCATTTGAATTTCAAGTGAACTGGATGCCTACATTTGTTTTTTTGCATCTGCCAGAATCTTTGCCTGATTCCCATGTAAGGCTGCTCAGGAGCTGAAAATTAGAATTTCTTTCTCCCAAATGCTCTGCCAGGTTTGGCAGACCCAGCCTGCATTCCCAGAGCCATCAATGCCCTTGCACAGCTGGAAGGGACGATGCCATCTACCCGCAGGAGCTGTTCCTTCGGATCACCCCGGGCTGGAGGGTAGCTCACACTTGGTGTGGGGATTCTGCACGTGTTCCTGTTTCTGGGGTTGTGTTATTTTGTTCCTGTCACAGAGGTAACATACTGTTTAGCTTTTGGGATAGAGATTGGTTCCTTTGGAAAAGGGGAATGTTCAAAAATAATCTAGTTGTGACAGGCCAATGGTTTTGCATTAACAAGCTTTCTTTTGAAAATACATTGGTTTTATTTGCTTCCCAGGTGTCTGTTGACACCTAATTAGAAAAAAAAAATCTTATTTCTAATTTGAAACCATCCACATGCTAAATAAATATACATTGAACCAAAATAAACTGTTTTAATAAGTTATTTTTTTAATTCAATGCAAATGTAGCATCTTTTGCAGCCTGTTAAAGCAAACATAACCCCCAGCACATTTAGCATGTTAAAAAGAAGATTTTTGCTGTGTTCACAAAATTACACAGTAATTGAAAAAGAAACCAGCTAAGCCTTCAGAACCTGTCCCCTTCTCTAAAATGTAATTAATTTCTGTTTAATTATAATAGTAGTGCTGTAGTGTGATTATTATTTTTGAGGGGTAGAAATCCTGCACTGTTGTTTTTTTTTTTTTTCCCTGAGTGTGTGTTTCTGGGAGCAGAACACACGACAGAAAGGGAAAGATTTGAACCTCACTGCAGCTGTAATTAAGTGCTGACACATCAGTGGAGTTTGGCTGCATTTCTTCCAATGTGGCTTTCCGGGACAGAGGCTCCTCCCGGCTGTGCTGTGCTGAGCTGGCAGGAGCTGGCCCTTCTCCTGGGAGGATGCTGCTTTTCTCCTTGGTCGTGCAAATCTGGAAAATAGGCAGGGCTGACCCAGTGCAGCACTGCCCTGCCCAAGGTGAGGTTCCCACTGTGTCCACGCTGGCTTTAGGATGTCAGGTTGCCAGCTGTCCTCAGTGGCTGTCCCTCGTCAGCGCTTTGGGCTCTCCTGGGCTCCCGGTGCCTGTGACTGAGCCAGGATTATGCTCTTGTGCCATCTCCTGGCAGACTGTCCCCGGTGTGCCCTGTCCCGTGCAGATGTGTTGGTCACAATGTGCCAGCCCTGTTTGTCCCTGCGTGCCAGCCGGGCGAGATCAGTGTCGGGGCCGGGGGCTGCAGGTGGCCTCCAGTGGGTTCTGAGGGCTCGGCGGTGCCGGCGCAGGCGCGGGGACACTGCCCAGAGCCCTGCTGAGGGTGCTGGGGGCTGGGACCTTCACCTGCACAGGGCCTGCACAGCAAGGTGGGCACAACTCAGGGCGCCAAGGGTGTGCCAGGAGTGGGAAGCACCAGGACTGTGGGCATGTGGGCAGCACATTCCCATAGAAAAAACTGTTGACACTCCAGTGTTTCTCCCTTACAAGAAGACGGTATCCTGCCCTCTGTCCCGACAATTGAAATAGGGGGTCTAGAGAAGGTCTGAGTTTGTAAAAATGTGCTGTTCAGATGGGTGAGCATTGTTTGGGGCAGTAAAGCTGGAAGGACGAACTTTCATGTCCAGTGCAGAAAAACTGCTTTAGAATACGCCTATTGCTTTGAAGAAACTGACGGAAGTTCATTCACATGAAAGAAGAATCCTAGACTGCAGCCAGGTGTGGTACAGAGCCCTAAAAAGCAAACACCGGTTATAGAATATAAAGCTTCCTGCTGACAGGTTATCAGTTAGATGTCAAGGCATCAGTAATGGTGATTTTTAAACAATTAAAGACTGAGAGGTACTTCGTAAAAGTATTTGCAACGTAGAACTTCTTGGTTTTGCTACCATGTTCTCCTTGTCATTCTTCCATCACCACTGCCACTGTTACCCATCTTATCATAGCAATTTGGGCTGAATTTTATGTGCATTCAGTATTACTAAAGACAGTAGTGCTGTGCATCCACCTATCTTTTTTTTTTTTTTTTTTTTTTTTTTTGTTCCTGCCTTCTTTTGACTTCTCTTTGCCTTGTTCTGATTGTGAAATGGATCCAGGGAGTGATCCAGTAAAGTACACTCCACCCCCCAAGCCAGGAAGCACTGAGCAGGAATTGTTCAATGCCGCTGGCAGGTAAAATGCACTTAAATGACACACACATCACATCCAAGGAGTACAATTTAGGACTCATAATCTAAAATAAAAAGTAGATGAAGTGTATAAAGCACTCAGAAATCCCCTGTGACTCTGGGACTCCACATTTCACCTCTTTGCCAGGAAGGTTTTGTTTCTGCTGCTGCTCGCTAAGAGGTGATTCCTTTTTTCTTGCTCTCTCTAGTATCTGTTTTAAACCTACCTCTTGCATTCTCTCTGGCACACCTTCCTACACTTCAGATTCCTTGACCAGATGCATTATGTAGCTGTGATTTTAAGTTCCGTCATTTTGCCAGTTTCAGATCAGTTACATCTTTCAGCAAGGAATATTAGTGAAGAGTGTTAACTAAGTGCTTGGGAATCATGCTTGAGGTAAAGAATAAATAAAAGCATTTGTGTGCCACAGCCACAAGCCAGTGCCCTAAACATCTGTGAAATACACAGATCTGAAACAGACTTGGCTTCTAGCAAGGTCAGCCCCTGCTCTTGCCCTGCAATTAGCTGACTTGCTATCAGCTCTTCCCTGGCTCAGTTTTTTAAGGGCTCCCTCTTCTCATTTGCCCTGCAGCTCAGGGTACCTTTCTCTGAGACAGACCTTCCTTTCTCTCCAGCCAGCCTTTTTCAGTGGTTCCTCCAGAGCCTCCCGTTAACCTCATCCTTTTCACCCCCACAGAACACGTGGCTCTTTGGAGCAGCAATGCCATGTTGACAGACGGAGTGCCAGCTCTTGTCCTTGATTGTCTAATTAACCCTCACTGGCAGGTTCGTTTCAGTGCTAAATTTTTCCATCTACAGAGTGTTTAATTTTGTATTAACCTGCATGCAGACAAATAGACTCAATGCAAACATCCTGATTGGATAAATGTGTTTATTTTTGTCTCCTGATCAGGACTGTGGTAATAGTGAACAATTGGGGATACATATTTTGAATGCTCGAGACCATTTAACAAAACCCCTAAAACTGAAAGAGCTGACCCCTGAATTAAAGCGTTTATTTTTCAAATGTAGTTGTCCAAAATCGGTAAAAATTGTAGTGATACACAGTTGCAGATATACAAATGTTTATATGTCTGTCTTCAAGATGTTTTCTTTGCATCTGGTTTTTGTCCAAAACTAAATATACAAATACTTCAGCACAAAATGCTCTCTCTTTTTCTTTTCTACATATGTGCATGGGAGAAATTTGCAGTGTATTTCTGCAGCCTGTCTCTCCTAAGTTAAACTGATGTTTTGGCCCCTTCAGCTGCCAGTACCTGTTTCCAGCATCTGTCTTTGGTGTCAGTATGCCAGTAATTACGGAGGCTGCCTTGGGATCCTGCTGTGGAGGTGGTACAACTTTGTGTACCACCATTATAGAATCTGATTCATCCTCATAAAAACATTTTAAATTCTGATTCAGTATCTTCTGGGGGGGCAGGGGGGAGGGTTTAAACCTTTCTTTAATTTTGTTCTCTAGTTTCTAGTGTGCTGTTAAGTCAGGGGGACAGAAGTAAGAGGATATAGAACAGCCTGGTTTACACAAAACAGGCTGGTGAAGATTACATGGAGCTACCACATGAGAATCAAAAGACCACGAGGCTGAACATTTTTGACAGATTTTGAAGGAAAAACATTTCAATAAAATTTTTGAACAAAGGACTTTCAAAGGAATAAGGAGCATTATTTTTTATTTCTCTCTACTTCAACTGGGTAGAGAAATACAAGAAAAAATATATTTTAGAAAAATTCTCTGTGGGGTCAGTAACTATCTAATTAGAGATTTGGTCTTATATTTTATCTGGCCTGTTCTAGGGGCTCTGCATGCTATGCTAAATTCTGTTAAAACTGGATACCATTGGAAAAGCTTCCTTTGTCCTTGCAATGCCCATCATATTATTGCCTTGTACAGATAATACTTGTAATGAGAGTTGAGATGCATTTGGATCAGCCAGATAGTGCCACAGAAGGAAAAAAATGCTTGAATTTGAAAAATTAGGCACAAACTTTAAAGATCAGTGATGCCTGGCTTTAAAGCTGGGTTAGGTAAAAAAAGGGACCCTGTGAAGCTTGAAGCTCAAAAAATACCCTGCATAGGCATGACAGGTGCAGAGAGAGCATATAAGGGCATACTCACATCAAGTCTTTAAACTGGAAAGAACTGCCAAAACATACCAAAGCAAAGCGGAGAAGGTGATGTGAAAACATTCTGAAGCAAAATTCCAAACTGTCCAATACTTTTCCCGAAGATCGTTATCATTTCTGTTTTTCTGACACTTCAGTGATAACAATTTGCATAGTTAAGACACCATGCCTGTGGCTCTATTTCATTATAGTGCAAGTACTATAACTGCAGAACAAAAGTAAAACAGTTGGATGTAATATGGATGCCTATTTGCACTCCTTTTAAGATAAACATTAGGCTATAACCATTTCTTCAGAGCCTGTGTATTGTTCATATGATACTCTCTTGTATAACAGTTCATGTTCATCAACATGATACATTCTTGCCTGATATTCCAGTCCTGCCTTTCACTGAGGATATTCTTTTCTTTCTCTGATTGCTTTTTCTTCTGAGACCATTACTCTAGTTGATAGCTTCAGGTTATCATTGTATCCTATCTCCCTCTCCAATAAGCCTATGATTGATACTAATCTTCCTCACGGGACACATTTATAGGTTTCAGGATGGAAACTACTCTCTAAATCTTAGCTTTATATATGCTGACAATTTGCAAGGTTGCACCTTATATTCACTTCAGGTGGCTTAGGGGAAAACATCAGCACCTGGTAATCATGCTTCTAAAATAAGAATAGAAATGTGCCCCATATACCAAAAGTTACCCTGTTGTTCATCTCCTGTGCTGCTGCTCCTGCTCATGTATTTTATGTAACTAGAAAGGGCTCAGTTTCTATAGGTGGTCAATGTCCTGTAACCAAACTCATGCCTTTTCTTTCCAGTGAGAGAAGCCATATTTTAATTAATCTAATGGAAGCTTTGACTAGCAGGCAGTCCCCTGAAAACGAGTTAATGTGCCGGAAAACACTTCACACAAGCAGAAGACTCTTCATTGACTAATGTGCTTAACAGGACTTTTTCTAAGGAAATTGCTCCAGTGAAAGCTTTGTGGAGTGCATTTGTTGGGTTTTTTCCCTCTTCATAATATAGCTACATGTTCTGAAATTTAATTAGATCTAAGGACCGTTTCAAAATAGGATTATTTTTCCTACATGTTTTGCAGATGCTCCTCAGTAGGGTATCATGGCAAAAAAAAAAAAAAATTGATTCCTTGGCAGAATACAACATAAGGTGCTGTGATCCCTAGTGTGAGGAATGCATGTGCTGGAGTTTGGCTATTTCACTGTCTTATCCAGTACCTGAAGGCAGAGTCCAGTTATATAACTATCTCAGAGGAATCAATGGGAAATGACAATGCTAATGTTTCCGCAATATTTGCATATTCAAGCTCCACAGCCCAAGAAACAAAGAGAAGTAATAAGAAATTCAATTGTTTTATCTTTTATCTTTTTAAACAGACATGCCTTTATCTCTATGAGCAGACTTGCCAGACCTTTTTTGAATTGCAAAGTTTCACTGCAAATGCTTGTTATTCAGATTTGCATAAGGATTAACAATGTTGGGCAAGTGGTATCTCCTAACCCTTTCTGTTTACTTGTGTGATACCAGTCACTGGGATATAGTTTTGAAGGCAATCAGTGCTTTTAGTTCAGTGGATAATGCAGTTTTCATGGTAAATTCTCTAATATTCCAAAAGTGTACTTCCACAATAATTATAAATCTATTTGCTCAAAGGATTTTTTCCCCTCTTTGACACCACTCTTTACCTGCATAAGGTGCTCTGATCTAGCATAAGGGCTAAAGAATCAAACTTTTTGAAACTTGAGGGGGAAGTCTGAGCTGGCATGCAGAGTGTAGAAATTAAGCTACACTCCCTGTATATGAATACACATGTGAAAATGTCATGGTCAAAGCAAAACAGTCTTTTAGATCTGAACTTGGCACCACAAAATCAAAACTCACAAAGACTTTAAAAGGGCATTTACCTCAGCAAGTTCAATTTGAAAACTCTTCTCATGCTTTCAGTGTTTCAATTTGGGTTTTTCATACACAGAAGTGTTACCTACAATATTCCAATATGCATCTGAATGACTTCTACTGTTCAGAGAAGACTGTCTTGATAGCATCATTTCATAAATGAGACTTGAAAAATAGCAAACTCTTTCAGCTTGTATGTGGTTGGGTTTATTTTGTTGGGTTTTTTGTTTGCTTGTTTGTTTGGTTGTATTTATTTGTTTTTGTTTTGTCTTGGTGTTTGTTTGTTGTTTGGTTGGTTGGTCTTTAATTTTTTATTCCTTTCATAGTATTATGAAAGTACTGTTCTATCACTATATTACAAACCCAAAATAATCAGGGAACCTGCATTATTTTCATAGGATCATGTCTCCCAGAGTCCTTGATTTGTGAAAATCACTTCTGAAGTGCACAGCTGTGCTTCAGTAATGAGACAGCTTGAGCCCCACAGCTTGCTGCATTGGCTTACAGAACACAACACAAGTTACTTGGCAAATGTGAAGCCTCAGGGTTTCTATTCTGCTCTAAGGAGGTTGTTGGGAATCTCTCAAAGAAAAGCAGATTTGGCCTTACAGTTTTCAGTCTTTTAGGGAAAATACTGAAGAAGGAGGCACACCGATAGAAACAATACATGTCATGAGGGATGGACATAACGGCACGAGCAGCTTTACACTCGGGGCAGTGCAGGATGACAGGGGCTCACCAGAGCTGAAGCATTCAGCTGTTTGTGATGTGCCAGCAATGGGCTGGGCATGGCTGGAGCTCCTGCAGCAGTTGGGATATAGCTGTGACAGGGGGATTGTCCTCCAAGCCTCTGGGAGAGGAGCACTGGGAAGGAGCAGCCAGCCTGGTAGAGCAGTGGTTCCAAGCCAGCAGCTTGTGAGAAACCTAAGAGCTGCTCAAAGCTACAAGAAAGTAAAAAAAAAAATGAAGCTGCCAGGACAAAATATTGTATCATTGGCAAAGCCTTAATTATTTAGTGGTTTTGCTTGTGGCTGATGATGCAGCAATCAAGAGCAAGCCATAAGTAATAAATTGCATTGAACATGGTGTGAACTCAGGGTTCATTAGCATCATGTAGGAAATGTTGATTAAGTTCTGTATACAAGACAAGGAACATAAAAAGCAAATATTGAGGTAACATACAGTGAGTGTGACAGGCTGTTGTGCTTAGGCCAGGCACAATGGGCACCAGGTGGGGGAGACATGAAACTCCTTCCAAAGAAATCAACTGCTTTGTAACAAAAAGAGAAAGCAAGGCTGCTCTGGAATATGGTCACTTTCTCCTGAACCAGTAAGACTTACAGCGTTTATGTGTACTTTTTCAACTATTAACATACTGAATTCAACTGAATTGATTCATTTGAACATGGGAACAGATTTGCTTTCCTGTACATCAGTCTTATTTGTACCACTGCTTTTTTGTGCAGTCAGTTTGGGAGCTGTTGCAGAGAGGCTCTTGGTTCAGTAATGCAGTTCAGTAGCTGTTACTACAGAGAGGAGCAGCTCTGCTGCCTCTCATCCCAGCTCTGGCCCGGGACAAACGCAGGCCAACAACAGAGGTGTTGCAGTGCAAGAGAAACATTTTGCACTTTGTTTCAAGTGCTTAGTTAAAGGTCATCCATCCAAAACGAATTTGGATATTCTCTAATTTTTCATGGTATCTCTTGTCTCCCAATACACTTTGAAGTCATCTGTGATATTTCCAGATGTATCCGTGAAGAATGCTGGTGTTCATGAACTGACAGGTGATCTTTTTCTGCTGAACTCACTAGTGAGCTGTTCTCATTGCAGGTTGTTTCTTCTTGTTTTGGTATGGGTTTTTTTGGGGGGTAGGTGGGTTTGCTTGTTTGGTTTGATTTGGTTTTGTTGTCGTTGTTGTTGCTGTGGCCAGGTCATCATTGCCAAGATAAAATACTCTGGCTTTTATTTGTAGAACAGAAATGTTTACACTACTGATAATGGAGTGATATGAACCCAGGGGTCTTGAAAGTAGGTCATGAAGTACTCAGTATAAGAAAAAGTTTGTTTTACAGCGTTCGTTATTTTACTGGAGAAAGCTGTCTTCTTATCTAAATCTTGGCTTTAAAATCAAGAGACTTCTGTAAGCAAAAAAAAAAAAAGGATTTGATTTAATCACAAAGAAAATAATTATATCTGAGAACAACATATTTTGTATCAGGAACAACATTTTTCAATTTATTCTTCTTGAGCACTTGAGCAGTAAAGTGTCTGAAAATAACATTTTTCGATCATTGGACAACATAGATTTTAAAGTCAATAACAGAGCAAATTACCTCAAACTGGAAAATACAGAAATAACCATGGCATTGTTTTTTGTTTCATTAACCAAATCAGGCATTAACCAAATAGAGCAGCAGCACTTCTGGGATAATCTCTGGAAGTGGGAGTTGCCAGGAGTCAGTTTGGCCTTGTAGCTGTGCCAAGCTGCACTTGCTCGTGGGCACAAAGGTGCTGTTACGGAGTTTATCTCATGACAGAGTTCCCCTGCTGCCTTCATTCCCTTGGGATAGCCCATCTGTCCTTGAAAAGCACCAGCTGGTTTGCCATCTTCTGGGGCTCTACACTGCGAACATGTTGTACTGTAACCTCTGTTCTCCCTCTCTCCATGACTGGAACTGAGAGGTGATTTTGGCAGTTTTTTGGACAGTACTTGGCTCATGTGCTGTCCAAGTGCCTGACCTGTGTTGTAGCAGTAGCCATGTGCTCTGCCCTGTCACAAAGGTGCTGTCCATGGAGTTCAGGTACACATGAACTGTGGCTGCTTATTAACAATGGGTACAATTCAATGTCAGCAGCTTTTACATGCATGATATGTTACACTTCAAAGTAATTAACAAAATGCTATAAAACTCGCCTACCTCTCACTCTATCCCTTTTGAAGCAAGGCTCCTGAAATATAACTCATATTTCATGGGGTTTGCTTTCTTTACACTTTGCTTTTTTTTCCCAAAATATCACTGTAATAATTACTGTAACAGCGTTTTCTGTGGAGTTAATGTTCTTCTGGCTTAATGGCCCCTGGTTATTCTCAGGCCATCAACTTTTTCCAGCTGGTCATCAATCCCACAGAACTGCCTTGTGCTTCCATTATTATTGCTTAAGTAGATGACATTTCTGTTGCTGCCGCTGCCTCCCGGTGAGATGATATTACAGCCAATGGCGTTTTTCCCCCCTTGCTTTCCCTGTTGTCAAAGCATTATAAAAAGCTGGTGTGAGAATGTTGTGGCTGTTCCCTGTGAATTCCTCTGATAATTTTTAGGTGCGAGTTTTGTAGACTTCAGCTGAAAGAATCTGAGTGAGGCAACTGAAAATTACTTGCCTAGAGCAGCTACAAGGGCTCAGCCCCCATGCATCATTCAGGAAATGGCTAGGCAATACCTGACTGTTTCAGTCTAAAGACTTTTCCCCAGAAGGAACATGTTTCAAATAAGATCTGGGACAGATGTTCTGGGGGATGTTAATGTTCATTAGGTAGCCTCAGACCCCTCCCCAAGTTTCCACAGCTCTGCTGATGGCTGCCCTTGTTTCCTAACAATTGATTGATTCAGTGGCAGGCTTTTTTAAAAGAAACAAGGAAGTTGTAGCTCAGTAGGACAGAAACCAGCAGAGATTGTTTAGGTGAAAATGCCTTGTTACGTGGATATTCAAACCTGTGTGAGTTAACATTAGTGCTGACTACATTTCCTTTAACCTCATTAGCACCTTGTCTTGCTTGTCCAAGCATGGTGGTGGAGCAGCTAGTTCACCTTAGAGCCTTTCACTAGGTAATTCATCAAAGTGGCAGATGAAAGCTTAAAGGAAAATGCGTGTAAATTCTGCATTAGGAACCTTGGCTCACAAAGGCAGGAACATTTTCACCCATACCATTAGCTCTGGATTATAGTCCACAGATGTGAAAGGGACTTTGTTTCTTGTGGGAGATGGATATACAAGGCTTACTGGTTGAATCACTGTGCAAATTGTATACTTCTTCTTATTTTTTTCTTTAATTAAAACGCATTAAGCATTCATGAACTAGTCTCAGAGAAAAAAAGAATCTCAGACTGTAACTGTAACCACTTAATACTTTCAAAATTAAAACCAAATTACTACAGTAAAACACTCCCATCAAGTACTCAGGGCCAAAGCATTTTCAAACAGGGGCCTGAGATTGTGTCAAACCTATATCATGCGTCCTTTTCAGCTCTAGAGTTTTATGCTGTGCCTCACTGCAGACTGATGTAGTCATTGGATTCCTGTATATGTGTAGATCAGAATGATCAAGCAACTGCATTTGAGTCTCTGTGCCAGGGGTTTATCTGATGGGTTTTTTTGTTGGGCTGGTTTGGGTTTTTTTCAGGGGGTGGGTAGGCATTGTTGCTTTCTTTGTTGTCGTTGTTAGTTGTTTTTCAAAGACACTAAGATACACACCAAGTGCAAGATACTACTTCCTGGAGGGCTACCAAGGCACACCCTCAAACAGTCTTTATTTACCTGCCAGTTTATTGTATTCTTGTTAGAAAGTAGCACTTTGGGAATACTGTTAACCGTTGCTGCTTTTAGTTCTCATGCTAAGCATTAGATAGTGACAAACTCCTCTGTAATTGATACTTGTGGTGGGGGCATATTTCAGTAACATGATACATCATGCATTTGCATTTTCATGAAGCTTGTTTTACTCTTCTGCTTCCATTAGGTCAGCACTCACTGAACAGGCACCTCCCATTCCATTTTACTTTGTAACTTTCAAACATGACCTGACAAGGTAGCAAAAGTTCAGTGCACTAACTCACTGTCATGTAAAATACACACAGACATTACTGACCAGCTCTGACTGTTGAACCGTAAAGGAGGTACAAGAGCACCGCAGTGGTCGTGGCACAACTTGCAAATAGCATGGAAGGATTGGGCCAGGGTATCAATCTCTTCCCATAGCAAAATGTCCTGACCCCAGGGTTGAACAGCTATTCACACATGAACTTATGAAGACTTAGGATTTATTATTTCCTGAAAAACGAAGCAGAAGAACAAAAAATACTGTAATTATAGCAGCTATAGCAAGTCCCAAGCAGTTGGGAAGAGTAGAGAAGCTGTTGTGATTTCTGTTTATGAAGCAGCAGTGGAAAGGAGGATTTACACAATGGGCTTAGCTCCACAGAGGAACTCTAAGGGCTGTACATCTACACCATCTTCCCTCAAAAAATGTACAGGTAATGGGTCCCCAGCTATTTGGGCAGACTGCTGGGAGAAATTTCTGCACATTGCTCTGAGGTTTTTGCTGTGAAATATGCCATGAACGTGTAAAACACAGCTGTGTAGAGAAAGGGAAGATGTCTGCAGCTGACTGTGCAGTGCATGTGTCTTTGCAGCCACTGAAGATGCACTGCAAGAGCTGCGCGCTGGTCACCAGCTCCGGGCACCTCCTGGGGAGCAGGCAAGGGCACAGAATCGACGAGAGCGAGTGCGTCATACGCATGAACGACGCGCCCACCCGGGGCTACGGAAAAGACGTTGGGAACAAAACGAGCCTGCGAGTCATTGCACACTCCAGCATTCAGAGGATTCTACGAAATCGCAACGAACTCTTAAATATGAGCCATGGTGCTGTGTTCATCTTCTGGGGCCCAAGCAGCTACATGAGGAGAGATGGCAAAGGTTTGGTGTACAATAACCTGCAGCTGATGAACCAGATACTGCCTCAGTTAAAAGTGTATATGATTTCTCGCCACAAGATGCTTCAATTTGATGACCTTTTTAAACGGGAGACTGGAAAAGACAGGTGAGAACTTACATGGATACACCTAGGGGATGTCACAGAGTAGTAAAATAATGCAGTTTATAGATACCAATTTCAGATCTGCTCAGAGGGACAATCCTACCCATTAAATCCTCTAGCTCGTGAGTTGTAATGTGGCATGACATGCCAAATAACATCACTGGTAACATAAGTGAAAAATACGCATCAAAATGATTTGTATGGAGTACTGCCTCATCAGTCTAGAATACCAGAGTCTGGATGTAATGTTTATAGAGTCGAGGAGACAGGAACTGTTTAAATCTCACTTTGGGGTAATATACATTAAAGTTTTTTTCACTGATTCTGAAAAATTAGAATGGATAGGTTATGTTTTCTTATAGAGGAAATGCCACCATTCAGTGAATTATAATAGCTGTTTATTGAATTTAAGCATTTTTGGAACATTGCAGCTGTAAAGCTTCTTGTAAAACAAATAAACATTAGTCATACATTAGGTGCTTCAGAACAGTTCATCTTACATTTGCAAATGAAAAATGGAAAGTTATTATGATAGTTACATCTTTATGAGACTGTTTATGAGACTTGCAGGCTGATCTTCAAATCAAATTTGTAGTAAGTGACCCACTGCAGTACTTGAGTATTTTCCACATATAATGTTTGAAAATGGGCATTCAAACTAAAGACTTCCCAGCACGAAAGACATTTATTTTTAATGAAGTTCTGGGTTTTTACTTATTAAATATGCTACTGTACAAATGGCACAACACAAATGAAGACCTAGGTTTATTGTGCAGTAACTCACCGTCAGATGTGCTACCTTACAAATACAAAACACACACACCAAAGCTTGAACAGGGAACAATCCTGTTGTGGACTCGAGCACAGATTTCATTTTCTGGGCTACATGAGAAAGGCAGAACCAGTGTTAGAGGAAACTGTTGTATCCTCTTAGCTGAAGGCAATGTTTGCTTGGCATTTGCTGCCTTTGTCACGCCCCCCATGGTTTGCTTGCAGAGCTCTGTTCAGTTATAGTGGATCTGAGTTCATGGCTGACTCAGGCACAAACCAGAGCACAGAGTAACTTGGTCAGTTTTGTAACACTGAAGGTTCTTCTCTTCATCTTCCAGTTGGTGTATTTGGGTCTCTGCCAGAACAAGAAGGAAGGATAACAAGGGGAGATACCCTGCCAGTTGTGATATGTTTGTCTTTTCCAGAGGAAAGCAAAGTGAGAAGGTGAATTAAGCACTTGAGCCCTTCAAGAAATGTGCAGAGGGTTACTGTGTGCTCAGTACTCACAAAGACATGAAAGTCAACAAATTGCACTGTAACCTGGCCACCATGAGCCCCAGAGGGAGGCCCTGGACACAAGGAATGCACACTGCCACCTCCTTTCCTGGACTATGCTTTTGGTGATCCAGGGTAGGATCATGTGCTGTCCCCAGTTCTGAGGAACAGTTTCCCTTCCTGCTTCACTCTCAGAGCTTCAGTTCTGCCATGGGGAGCCAGGGTCCCCTTCCTTCCCTGACATTGCCAGGATCCTGTTCTTTTTTTGACACATGTGTGCAATTTCAGGCAAGCTGCTCTTTCTGGTTCTGCATCACCCATCCAGAGCCAGAGGCCTGTAGTGAGTGTGATGAAAGCATTTCTTTTTCTGCAGAGGCACCACGCTCACGTCCTGAAATATTCTCAGGGCATTTGAGCCATTAATGACATTGTAACAAGTTTATAGTGAACTCAGTCATGGGCACCCTGAACTCCCAGTGTGAATCAAGGGCACTGACACTCAGATGCCAGCAAAAGTCAGCCTGAGGAACAGGCCCTGTTGATTTTAATAAACTGCAGGCTCTGCTCTGAATGAACCACTCCTTTAGAGGGCACAGACAGCATACTTGAAGGGCTAAGAAGATTAAAACAGGAGATGAAAATAAATGAATAAGCTGCACGGAAGAAATGGAAAATGAAAAGAAACACGGGTAGGAAATAATTTGTAAGGGAAAAACTTCAGGTACCTGTGGGGGCAGGAGCAGAACATTGTATAGCCCAGACTGCTGCTGTTCCGTGGGAGATTCTGCTGAGCTCTTGACATTAGTGCCTACAAAAAACAAAGGAGGGAGAGAGAAGCATGATTGCAAGGTTGCAAGAATCAGACTATTCATTTCCATCTTGAAAATGATGAGAAGAAAGGTAATTGGATGTATTGTGTTTTTTGGAAAAAAAATATTTTGAAATTAACAAAAACCTTGAGAAAACATTGCCAGTTAAATAGCATGGTGAAGGACAAAGGCTGCAGAGCAATATATTTGGCATTATAAAGTAACTGTACTTGAAAATAACTTTATAATTGAATAAGGGTACATTAAGAAAATACAATTCAGAACCAATATTATAGTAATTAGATAAAAGCAGCATAAATGAAATAACTGCAGGAAGAGTATTTCCAAAGAGATTATAAATGAGATTCTGGTGGAGCAGAAAGGCCTTTAATTGTAATTTAGTGTGCACTACAGAATTATCAGCACAGTGTGTTAGTTCATCATATAAAAGAATATCTGATAATTTCCCCTAATAAGCACATGACAGTTCTTCATATTCTCTCATTACTGCTGATTAGGTATAAAAACAGTATTCTTTTGTTGGACTCTTGCTCAGATCTTTTATGAAATGCAAGACACTCTAACCCTGTTTCTGTGTTGCTGTCCTACAGACATGGTATTTAAAGAGGGCAGAGTGGTACTTGAATGAGTTTTTGAATCTTTATTTGATTATTCAGCTTCTAAGCCAGTTTAGTTATATTCAGTTTTTCTCCTGTTTTTGGAAAACACTAAATGACAGCCTAAGTGTGTGTAAGCAGAAAGAAAGCTAACCCAGCAGAGAGCCTAGCTGGATGTTCTGACTGTGCAAAGCTTGGGTCGTGTCTGGCTGCAATTGCTCCCTTGGTTTTGGAATGTAAGTGTTGGGCACCTGGAACAGTGGACTTGTGCAAGCTCCAAAGCATTCTTAGCCTGAACATGTTCCTAAATTATCTAGTGATTCAGAGCTCAGAAACTCTCAGGTGGCAGAGAAGCAAATTTTTTAGGCTTTTCCCTACCATTCTCTTTCCTAATAATTTTAAGCCAAAAATTCTCACTGTTTTTTATTGTTCCTGTGCCTGAAGGCCTCCACTGAGCGTATGACCCAGCTATGACCTTGTGACAAACTGCACCACTACCCCTAAGCTTCAGTGCACAGTCAGAAAATAAATAAGGCCCCATAATTGGAAATAATGAGATGCTTATAACATGTCATTCTCCAAATGCTAGCTTAGCTTGAAAGTCTGTGTGTCAGGAGCAGTAAAAATGTGTATTTTGGCAGTTTATACGTTACCAGGTGATCCACTAAGGGCAGGACAAATTACCTAGGCTCCTCAGCACCCTCCAGGCATATTTAGTCAAAGAATGCCCTTAAGTTTAGAAGTGGCTTTTAAGCAGCTGGCACAGATACCACCACTTTTTTTTTCCTTGTAGTAGTCTGATTCCCTGAGGAAATGGGAAACCTTGGTACAAGGCATTCCTCAATCTGACAGTGCTCAAAACATCTCTTCCTACTGCCCTGTAGGTGACCTACTTGGAACCAGCTTGTTTAGCATTAGCTTGGGAAGCTGCGTGGTGGCTCCCGTCAGCTGAATTAGATGTTAGTGATTGCTGGCACTTGCTTGCAGTGGCTTCTGTGGCCTCAGGTCCCTGCTTCCAAGACTGTTCCACATCCCGCTGTCACTGGGTAAACTGTAAAAGATGGCCTTGGAATTTGGGCCAGGACCTGGGATTCCCTGGTGACTTCTCTGAAGAGAACCTCATGTTTCCTGCTGTGCTTTTGTGGGGGCTGTGACAAAGTTTCACGGGTATCTGGCAGATACAGGTGTGGAGGAATGGGATTAATGTAGCTCCTACATTAATACATTCAGGTAGAGTGCCCAGGTCTTCCCAGAGCCTGCACTTGCTCCCCTGGTGCCTCAGCGTTAGTAGGAGATGAAGGGAGAGCCTGTCTCTGTGACAGGCTGTCAGCAGGGATCTGAGGACTCTTTGGGCTGCCGATAACACAAGCTTGAACTTGTTCCTGTGGAACTTTCCTAGCTGGGTGAGGAACCATTAGGGACAGTTCTGTCTTGTCTTACTCTTTAATAGCATTTGAAAGGAGACCTCTGAGTGAACCTTTGCAGATAAGAACCGGTGACACAGCAAAATTTAAACACAACTTGTAAATCCCTTACATCTGTGAGAGGTTACAGGTTGGTATCTTCTACCTTGCCTAATTAATACTGGGATCAGTTGAACTTCTTTTAAAGCCATGTCCCAGCCTGCAGTGAAGGCAGGAGAGGTGCTGCCTTAAGGGCTCCCTGCCAGCTGTCATTCCCATTGTCAGGCTCCCCTTGGGCAGGGATGGTACCTGGGGTGGTTCCTAGGATGAAGATTTCCCAGGCTGGCTATGGGACACTCATAGCTGCAACCGAGCAAAGAGTTTCCTACCAGCAGTCACAGTGAGGGGCTTCTAGAAACCAGGTCAAAAGGTCAGCTAAATATTAATGTTGCTGTGCCTAAAATTAAATACAGCGAGGAAACTTTCTGCCCAGATTACTTCACTGACAGGAGGCACCAGAAAAATCATTAAAAGATGGACAAGCAGAGTATTCTTGGTTGCCCAGTTTTCAAAGCCTTTTACAAGAATGAAGAAAATGCTGAGAAATTGCTTCACAATCAATGGCTAAATAAATAAATAAATAAATCTCAAGAATGATTTGTCAGCTTAGAAACTTAATTATGTTTTTGCTTTCAGGAAGATATCCAACACTTGGCTTAGCACGGGCTGGTTCACAATGACTATCGCATTAGAACTCTGTGACAGGATAAATGTTTATGGCATGGTGCCACCGGATTTCTGCAGGTAGGATTTATTTTGGAACCATTATTAGCCAACAAAGTTAATGTTACAGATAAATATCTGAATCTTTTAATCTTTTTCTTCTGCAACAAGTCTTCAGTTCTCTTAAAGCAATTAATTAAGATGTCCCATGATCTCATTCTGAAAACAACAAACAGCATTTAATTATGTTATATAAAATATTTTAAAATTTTGTTTGTACTGTGGGAGAATTAATCCATCTTGTTGCTTTCTTTTAGTCTCTGAATATTTATCAGCTAAAAGTAATGCAATAATTGGCATGAAATTAATCTGAAGAAAGAAGTACTGGAAAATATTACTTTTAATTTGTTTTTCGAGTTCCCCCAAATTAATAGAGGAACAGTGTTCTCACAGTGACTAGTTTCTAAATTGAACTTTCTGTGCAACTCAAATTAACATTATTGTACTTCTGTCACATGAATGCCAATCTTGCAGCTTCCTAAATAGTGCCCACAGAACCCCTCCCCGTGAATTTGGACACAGAGAATCAGTCCTGTGATTGCCTGTTTTGGGCGTGGCAGGGGCGGGTCACAGGAGGCAGAGGCAGCTCAAGGTGTGTCAGTGGAAGCTGTACAAAGAACAGCCTCTGCACTTTTTCCAACCCCATTCTGCCTCCAGCCGTGAGCCGTGGCCAGGACCCACATCCCAGGTCCTGGTTAAGCTTTTCCCTCTGTGGATCAGAGACACAGGGAGAGTCTTCAGAACTTGTAGCTGGCCAAAATTACATTAGCCACAAGATACCAGTATGGATACAGACAAATTTGTATTACATCAGCAACCTTGATGCTGACGTCTCACCTGCCCACCCAGCACTAGCTCAGCACTGAGTGGTTCCTGCCCACAGCCAGTGCTGATCCCATTTGTCCTGCTGGGTGACCTGGGAAGAGCTGGAGCCAGTCTGGAACGAGGCCTCAGTGCAGCGTTTCATCACCTGCTCACAAACCCCTCTCACCAAGAAGTATTTGCTTAAATTTTCTATTGCAAATGTAGTGATCTGTCTCAAGTCTGGTTCACTGGGTAATTCCAGATGCCTTTCAGGGGCAGGGAGGGCAAGGCTGCAGTGCTGGGTTAGTCTCAAAGAATGGGACTGCTTTGACTTTCCTCTGAGCACTTACAAGGACCGTTCAGGAATCTGCATTTTTCTTGGGCACGTTGTAGAAATCCCCAAAGAAATCACAGCATAAAATGTCAACACTAAACTCCACTTTGTGAGAATTTCTACAGATTATAACAAAATACTGATGATAAATGATGTGATGTACTGCTGACTTCATCATGAATTCTCCAAGGAAAATAGCAGATCAGATATGCCAGACAACACAAATACCTTCCACAGCACAGCATCTCGTTCCTCTGTCATCTCATTTGGCAACACATACTACTTCAGTTTCTGTAAGTGGCTGGTCTGTCTTACTGCAGAAGTGGCTATACTCCCATGGCACATGGAAATAATTCTTAAAATGATGATCTAAAAATACAGAAGACAGCATTTCACTGCAAAATAATTTGTAATCCTGGCTTTTCAGACAAAGTCAGAGTAGTTTACATACATATTAAAAAAAAAGCCAGCTAAACCCAAACAAACTGTTTTGAGAGAGACTAAAAATGTCACTGAGAGCATATGAAAGGCTTTCATAGAATCAATACACTGAAATCAAATGGACTTAAATTATGACCCAAGAAAGGCTGTAGATCAGTCCTACCAGCAAAAGATGTAATTGTTCTTACAGCCTGCATAAAAAAATCTTAACATAAAGGTACGCACACCTGGTTGTAAAAAGGGAAAAGGTCATTTCTTAACCAAAGTCATATGAAATGTCTTTACGTCAGCATGATTCCCCAGGTGATGAAGGGGAAAATGGTAGATGCCAAGCCTGGAAGAAGCTGTCCATGAAGATCTGTGAAAGGAGTTTCTTGCCATAGTTAACCTTCTTAGCTAGCTCTTCAGCCACTTGTTAAGAAATTAAAACAGCGCTTTCTTTCACAGGAATAAGACAACAGAACAGAATAGCAGAAAGAAATATTCTGTAATTGTAAGACATATTTCCTGGTTTTCAGTCAGATAGAATAAGAATCTACCATTAAAATAAAAAATATCAAAACAAAGAGTCCCAACAAAACAACTAAAATGTGTGTGTGCTGGATGGTGTGGGAATCCTATTGCTGTGCAACTAAAGAATCATTAAAATTGAAAAAAAAAAAAAAAAAAAAAAAAAATCTTATTTCTGTTCATAATTAATATCACCAAATTTATAACTTCAGCAGATACATACCCATTCATTTTTAAGTGTTATTGTGGAATAAGTAATGAGTGTGGTGATCACTGTCATGGAACTAAATTAGTGTCACATCTGTAACGTGAAGGACACCTCAAAGGTACCAGGAATCTCATGCTGTTGATTCTGCTACAAATTACTAGCTTAAGATCATTAACCAAACTGCTTTGCACCCATGCAGGAAAAATAGTCTAGTGAAGGACTCTGGAGCACAGACTAAAGGATTTGTTACTATTACTAGCAACAAGGTGTTTTAGATTAATTTTTATTTACTTTCACTGGACACTGAGTTTCATAGCTGAGCTGGACTTAGTGTCCTAATTATAATAAATTTCTAGTACTTTACAGTAAAGCTATAAGTAATTTTAAACCCCTTTGCTTGCTACAGATTTTTCCTGTAGTAAGGGTTAATGGCTTGATATTGCTCTCAAGCTGTCTTGTACATTCTGTAATAAGATGAAAGCTTGTGCTTCCATGCACATTACAAAAACTTTTGTAAAGTGTGCACATCCCTCACTCTTTTATCCCAAGACAGACAGGCCATCTTGCTGTACTTTTTCCGGTGCCCAGGGATCCAAACCTTTCCCAGATGGGAAGCACTTCCCTCTCAGAACTCCCTCTGGCAGCCCTGCATGCACAGCACTCACTCCTGAACTGGGACATGCTGGATTCTCCTCTTGCCTCCCTTCAGGAGCAGCCTGACAGTGGTACCCCGATACCACAATTCCTGAAGGCACTGCAGTGCTGCTGCTTCCCTTTGTGGGTGCTCAGCAACAGGGCTGGGAAGGACAAGACAAGCCTTAGTGAGTTTGTAGGAATTCCAGCCCCAGTCCATGGCATTATGGGCAGCAGGGACAGAAAGGCTGGTTCCCTGCAGGTCTCAGGGTACTCCTGTACACAAGGAAAACTCAAGGGGTTAGAGAGATGAGCCCTCTTTAACTCTTCTCCTCTTCATGGGCCTTCTGGAACGCCCAGAAACTTAAAACTTAATTCTGAGCCTTATTTTAACTAATATGAATAATTTTTGTTCCAGTTATTGAACCAGATAATTTTCCTATAAGAATCCTCATTTGACTGCCAGGTCATTTTCCATGATAATTCACCTGAAAATTGGTATTTGAAGTACTTTAGTGTTTTCTTACCTCTCTCTCTCTCTCTCCACTTTCAGTTCCTTTGAATCAAATGCAAAGCAGCAGTTGTTGCTGGTTACATTTCCTGGAGCTTATGAGAAACTGTAAGCTGTATGTGAGCTATTTGGTCCATATGCCTCACCTCATTAGCTTAATAACAAAATGCATACATAGCTTGGAAAACAGGACTAATTATGGAGGTCAGGGAAAGGAGATCCTGGGAATAGTAGACAAAAGATTATCTAGAAATCTTCATGGTCCTGACACAGCACCTTGCCCATCACTCAACATATAAATGACACTTTACTCACACATCAAAATATGAATTATTTTACAAAGTGTGTGAGTACCTATAGTTTTAAAGGGTTGATTTATTATAGCTCTTCATTTCTAAGGAAAGAGGCTGACCAGAATGTGGTATGGGGTGACCTGGTTTCCCTGCCTTTTTTCTTTTGTGCTGTTCCTCCAGCTTTTGCTGTGGGTGGATACCATCTGTGGGAAAATGTGCACTCAAGTGGCAAACAGTAGCTGACTGACAGGGGTACAAGCACATCCATGGGTGCTGTGCTGGCAGGTGATCAGGCAGGAAGCACAGGATATTTTACAGAGGAACTTCCCAAGATTCCTCCCAGCTGTGCTATTAATATGCATGCAGAGTCTGACAAAATACTGATTAATGTCCAGTATCAGTCAGTGATAAAACAGCATCTGTTTTAATGTTAATAAATGAGGTGGCAAGCAATTTCCGTATAGAAATTACTCATGCATTTCATTTGCCGGTGACACAAGCTAATTGCAGAGTTAGAAGATAACACAGCACAGTTAATTTGGGTTATGGTGTACTCAAGCCAGAATTCAAATCCAAAGCTTACTAGCATGCAATCTGGGGGAATCCAGAACTCCCATAAAATGAGAAGGTCCTTCATATGTAAATACCCTTCAGAATTCCAAATATAAAAGAGAGCTTTTGGAATTTAGCCGTAAAACCTCAGTCAGCTGCAGCGTAGTCCTAGAGAGGTCTGTAGCCACCAGCCCCCGTTCCTGCCCTGTTTCCCCCCCAGTTCAGCCAGCAGAGCTGCACACAAGGCCTGAGCCCCACAGGCTGCCTGCACTGAGCTCCTGCCTCTCTCACCTGCCAGGCCCTGTGCACCAGGTGCTTCTGGGCTGCTGCTGGTGGCATGGTGCACAGGATGCAGTGAGCTGCTACAGCCTGGCAAGAGCTAAGGGCATCCACTTAGGACACACTGGTATCAGTTCCGAGCCTTCCATGGACTGTGGAATCCCTGGCTTCAGAAACACCTTGCCTGGAGGGACCAGCAGCCTCACAGGCTCACTTTGCCCCGTTAACTGGGGCTGCATTTTTCCCAAGTCTGTTTGAGATATGATTTCAACTTTACTAATCCTAACTTTAAAGCAGTAAATTTATACCAAGCAATACAGGATGAGGACCCAAGAATAAAATCCAGCTTTAGTCCAAGAAGGAAGAGCAGTCTAAATGAGAGGCAGAGGCCTATTTGTTTAGTAGTTCTTAACAAAAACACATCACATGAAAATGTATCCTATTAGATTTATAGTAACCATACAAATGATTCATTTAAGTGACAATAAGGGGTCCAATGTATCAAAAAAGTGAAAAATTAATTGAAGATGGAATTCTAATAGTTGTAGTTTAGAAATAATAAATTTCTACATGAAGGGCAGCTTTAGATTACAAATACATTTTATGTAGGTGAGGTGATGAAGGATTTTGTTTCACTCTTATGTATTCCAGTGAGAATATATTTAATAAGTTTAGAATCCATCTTATTCTAGAAATGTAATTTTATTGTTGTTCTGGTCTTGTAAGATTGATCACCATGTTGTGTTACAAGGAAGCCAGACTGATCGAATTAAAACGTTAATCTAAGGCACAAATGGAAAGCAGCAGCAATATCATACATTACCTCTGCATATACAATATGGATAATGGCTAAATACAAAAAATTAGAAAATTGCGTAGGTGACAGAATTACACAGTAAAAATAATGACAAGCACAGACTACTGACAGATTGTGGATGCATTCAATTGAAAGTGACCTTAAATATTAGCTCTTCAAAATGAAAATAATCAACTGTATATTAGAGCTGACAGCCCTGAATCAGTATCAGATTTCTTGCTCTGTGCTAGGGTCCTGTTCAGCTCAGGCTGTAACACAGAGCAGCTCCAAGGTTTCCCTAAATGCTGATATTGGGAAATTTTCTGCCACAGCAAAATAGCTGGTAGCAATCAGGGAGAGAGGGATACAATTGGGTAATTCTGTCTGGGACAGCTTGCTGTCTTAGTATTTATGACACAGAGAGTCGGTAAGTTCCTGTCAGCCCAAAATGCCCATGCCCAAAGTAAAAAACCATAATGGATACAGGTTAATGCAGAGATTAAAACAAAAGGAGAATGAATTGCTCTGGATTATTATAATACAGATGTGCCATTTACAGAATGTTACATGGAAACATTGAGGTCAGAACTGCTAAAATGAACTTTATCCTAAGTATCTAATTGGTGTTTGGCATATCCAGTGCATCATCACGAGTCACTCATCTCCTGCTGGGAAATGTGAATGGGTTCACAAGGTCAGATAGATACTATGGGTGAACAATTTTAATTTCTAGCTTAGATACATGAAAGCTGCTGTTGTAAAATAAAGAACTCATTTGTACATCAGACGTTTGATTAAAATGCCAGCAACAGCAGCCTGTACCACTGACCTGGCGTGCAGACACTCATTGAAGTTGTGCTCTCGGAACCTGGTGCAGCATGCTGGGAACGTTCATCTGAGCTGATGTGACACAGATAACCATCTCTGTCTATCATCTTCTTTCTTTACCCAGTTCAGTAAATACCTCTGCAAGACCTTTAACAAATCACAATCTAGATTTAAATCTCCTATAAGCAGTTTACTTCAAATTTCATAGTAGTAACACAGCCCTGCAGCACTCCCCCTTGTTTCTGAGCTACTGCTGTCCTTCATTTAACTGGGAGGAAGAGGATTAAAGGAGAGCAAAAGAAAAAGCAAAGGAAACACCTTTGCCCCATTCTGATGCATTAGATATGCAAGAAAAAAACCCAGCTACATAGTTTAACTGGGACAAAAAGTGTATTTGAGCCCATCAGTTCATTAAAGATAGCATCTTTTCAATCAACGAGAAAGAACATCTTGGGCTTCCATCTATTTTCTTTTTTCTACAGGGATCCTAATCATATTTCAGTACCTTATCACTACTATGAACCTCTGGGTCCAGATGAGTGCACAATGTACATTTCTCACGAGCGGGGCCGCAAGGGCAGCCACCACCGCTTCATCACCGAGAAACGCGTCTTCGAGAACTGGGCACGGACATTCGACATCCGCTTCTTCCAGCCAGACTGGAAACCAGAACCGCTCACTGGGACCCACCCCGAGGTGAGGCCGCTGGCCTGAGGCACGGACGCACAAGCCCAGCCACGGTCACCTCCCGCAGCACCTTTGGAGCCTGTGGGCCAGCACGGCAGCCTGGAGGAGAAGGGGCACAGGGTGTGCAGCTGGCACCCGCAGCAGCAGTCAGGAAGTTGGCATGGAGGAGCAGCACACACCCCGAGTACTTGCTGTTAAACTGCATCAACCCAGTCTATCACCTTTTGGGGCCATCTGACGTCCTGTGTGTGTTCGTGATTTGTGAAACACAACCTGAGTGTCATTAAGGGACCGTTACTTCATTATGGCTTTTTTAAGTACGATGCCACTGAATTTTCATAGTGAAAACTTTCCGTATTTATTTAATGAAGGTTTTTATGCAACCTAGGCCAGTATTTTTCTAATTCACAGTTATGTGGTTGTTTATCTTTCATAATCTTTTAAATCCAAAATGAATACTGCTGATGGTTTGAAAGGCCTAGCTTTTTATTTATAAAACTTGTTTGAAATATATAATTCTATATGGCATGTAATTAATATTTGATCGGGAAACGTTGGATTTCGTCTAAGAATTTTGGGCTCTGTTCCAGCCTAAAGCCTTTAACAGCAAGAGTGGTCCCATGTGCAGATCCGTCTCACTTTACATTCTAACATCTTATGTTAATATGAAAACGGTAGTGAAAATTCTGTTTGATATTAATGTGCATTTGCTGCTGTGCTATCGAGCTGCTGTTTTTTAAATAGGGGTGGGAGGAAGGAGGGCAAACAAAATTTATCCAAAAAAAGCCAAACCCCCCACTGGCCATGGCAGCAGCTTCTCAGTGAAGACAAGCTAAGGCTGGAGGGGTTGTGTTCTGTTTTGCCTCTGGTATTCCCACAAGAGGCTGCCAGCAACCCTCCTGAGGCAACAGACTACAAACCAGGCCACAGCTGCTCAGCACAATGTGACCAAATTTCTGCAATGAAGAAGGTAAACTACCAGTACTACAATACCAGTCATAGTAGCCAGAAAGATCACAGCAGTGCACCTGCAAAAATCTCTGCCTTCCACTGTCCCAAGATTATCACTGATCTCAGAGATTCTGGATCACACTGAAGTTGGGATGTGAAAAGCATTCCATGAGTATAAAATTGTCCTCCTGAAAGGAGCAAAGTTAAACTCTGCTTTTTTTTCCATGAAGTACCTGTATGTGAGTGGTGAGTCCCTGCAAGACAAAGGGGAAGGACAATGCTCATGCTGTGTATGGAGCCTCACAGCGGGAACTACTGGGTTACATGTGGCTTGTGAATAAAGAAGACTTCAGTTACAGTATTACTTTTCCTTTTGCTTCACAAATATCAAATGTCAATTTTTTTAAGTAATCAGTAACTATTGCATGAAACATATCTCAGGTGATGAAAGGTGTCTCTCATTAGACATGTGCAAAAGGTAGAACAAAGATACTACATTTAAACATCTAAATCCACGAAGCTGAACCTCAGAGGCGAGACACAGAACTGGGACCAAACACTCTCATTTAAACCCCCTTATAACCCACGGTCTTCCTCTTTCCAAAACTGGATTGCAATAGCTGCAGCTGCCCCACAGATACCTTGATTCTCTGGGGACAAAGTGAACTGTCCTGGCAGGGGCAAACTGGTGTCACCTCTGTAACACTGCCTGGACCTGAAATGCAAGTCTCCAAAAGCCACTGTCCTGCTGCAGCCTTGCCCACTATCAAAAAGTAAGAATCTATAATGTATTTTGCCTTAAAAGCTTTATTTTGGTGTTCTTCCTGGTACACACCACTCAGCTTACAAACTGAATGCCAAGTGCATGTTACCTTTCTCTTGACAGCTGGTGTTTACCTCTCTCTTTCACTGATGGTGTTTTATTCCTTCCACTTGATTTCACTGCATTCTATAAAAAACAGAATGGGTTTTGAACTAATGGCAGTTTGAACATGCCTTTCAACATGTGTACTGGGGTGTGTATCCAGCATATATTGCTTCAATTGATGAAATCTGTCAAACTGATTTACAGATAATTTCTAATGTGACTGCAAGACATGGTACAGATCACAGTAGGTCCTCTGATGCTTCTGTCCTTGTTTTATTACTGATATAATAATAAAAAGATCTTGTCATTTTAAACTAGAGGTCTTAGTTGTTCCATCAGTCAAGCGCTGCAGGATGTGTATGCTATATGTTTAGCTATGTTACTGTTAAAATCAGATCATTTAAAGATAGAGTACACTGGTCTACTTCTACTATTCTGTAGAAACAGAGACTTGCCAGACCCCATTGTGTTCCACAGGCTTGTTCCCTGTCTGCAAGACTGCTCAGTGTCAAGTAGATATGGGGAAGCATTAAGAATATGAAGAAACACGGAATAAACTGTAAGGACACTAAATCTTCTAAGAGAGCCAAGCTAAGCACTGTAACTCATTCCTTGTTCAGTTTCTGTTAATAACTCTGTGTTCTTGCTACCCTCATACACATATTTTAAACAAAACAAACCCGAACTCGCTTCAGTCTCATCAACCTCCTGTGAAGTTACAGCAAGGTCCCCCATCTAATTACAAAAATTATGAAGGAGTATTTTCTAAGTCACACCTGTATATATAAAAAGGAATTTGATGAAGCCAAGGAGACAGCAAGTTTTAAATAGATCACACAGATTTACATGGAACATAAATTGAGTCCAAAAAGCACAAGTTATAAGACTGCAAAAGAAATGTAAATAACTGCTAAAGCACTGCAATTTTAATTAACAAATCACTGATGTATTTCTTTATAAATGCACAATTTTGAACTACAGAATCCTGCTGCATTTCAGCCTGATGTAAGGTTTTATGGCCTAGTTATAAGCCAAACAGATTTATGACAGAAAATGCTGTCAGCCTAGGGATAAGATGTACAAACTAAGTGTTGCTGCCATTCTCTGCTTTATGCTGTCATCTCACACTCTTCACTATAATTTGATTAATTCATGATCTGCAGCATATCATTTCACTTATTAAAAGCTGTTGCAAAACAGTATTTACAGATATCAGCAATTTCAAGATCTGTGTTAGTTTAGTTCTGAACTCCTTGCATACCTTTAGGCTTTTACACTTGCCTTTGTCAGGAGATATTTTTCATCTTGAAGAACTGTAGCTCTTTCACCATGATATGTGCAACTGGAACTGAGAATGATAAAGAAAACATCTCTGCAACTAAGAACAAAAAAGTTCCACAGCTGCTTTGTGTTCTGTTGGCTCAATGGTGATAGCACCATGATACAAAGCAAAACTGTGATGCACATGGAGAAACCTTCCACCTAAAGTGATACAGACCTCAGAAAGTTAACACTTTATTCTTCATAAGGAAACTGAGGAAAGAAGAGGTTAAGAAATTAAGACCAAGTTACAGCCTTGGAACAAGATCTGGGAGAGACTGGGGGCTGCTGACTGGCCCGATCCAGCAGAACACACAGTGGTACTGCCATGTCCATTCACACAGGGCAGTAAACTAATAAAATCCTTCTGGAGCTGCTTCCCTGGGACTTGTCCTGCTGTATTTTCCAGGCAGACTTCAAAGAAAACTAAGTGATTTTTACCCAAAATACCTCTAGGGTTGCAAGGAAACAGCAGGATAAAAATAGCTGGAAAAGCATTAGGGAATGGGGTGAGGGGAATCTAAACAGTAAGGAATAAAATGTGCTTTGTGCCATCTAGCTTTATTCCCTTGGAATATGAAGATCAAACTCAGGCTGTAGCTGACAGAGAGGAATGTCCTGGCTCAATAGCAATGGCTGTCTTGCATAGATTCCTTTGCAGTATTCTGTAAGTTGATAAGTGCCATAAAAACTGTTCAAAAATGCTGATAATAATTTCTGTAATGAAAGTTAATTATTTAATCTGATGCAAAGAGACACAATTTCTAATTCAATTTAAAACATAGCTTAGGGATTAAAAAATAATAAGCAGTTAAACAATCAAAGAGTACTTGTAAGGCAGCAAAAGGTACTGCAAAACAAAAGGAAGTACAGAAACCTTGCAGATACCAATCCTTCTGTCTTCCGTGGACTACCAGTTCATACTGATCACTGAGTTTCCAGCTGCCTGCTGCAAAGGCAGACCATGCATCTAAGAAGCACATGATTTTGTAAGGAGAAAGAAAAAAAATTAAGGACAATCTTGTTTAATAAAAAACTAGGAAATATTATTTTAAAAAACCCTAGGAAATATGAAAGGCCAGATGCCTAAGGTGGTGTGAAATTTCTCTGTGCTGAAGCAGAAAAATATAAAATTCAAAGACTTTTATAAAATGACTGTCAAATTGCACTGCTTATGCTAAATACCCTTAAAACCACTAGACTGTTAAATATTTTTCACACTGAAAATTACACCAAAACATGAAATGTCAAAAGATGACCTTTGACCACAATGTGGATGGAGATTCAGCATCACAGCAGAAGCCAAGCTGATGATTTCACCTGGGCCAGCTGTGGAACAGACTCCTCAGCAAAGGCAGAGTGGAACCAGGCCCTGAACCAGCATTCCCTGGGTGCTGAGCCCCCTCCAGGGGTGCCAGTGGAGAGCACATGGCTGCACAGCACTGCCAGGAGGAAGGGACACATCCCTTTGTCCTGCCACACCAGAGAAGCTGCACAGAGATGACCAACACACAGTGTCCCTGTCTGCTATGGAGTGCTTTGACCAGGAGTTGTCAGGAAAACAGAACAGACAGGAAAACTACAGACAACCCCAGCAATCCAGATAAACAGATGGAAACCTGTGAGAACAAAATCAGGAGTCATAAAGAAGATAGATTGGCTAAGATGTAATGCAGCTTTTGTAAGCAAAACCCAGCCTTGCAAATCTATTTAGTGTTCTTCAAGGTTCTCTGAAGCAAGGGGACAAAGAGATCCAAGTGATGGATCCGCTTGGAATTCCACAACTAGGTTTGCAAAAGACTTCAAAAGAAGTTACAGTTAACAGAGAAAAAAAAAGATCCTCACCCTATGGAACCTATCTGAACACAGGAAAATAAGGCTAAGAGGATACAGCATCATCTTAAGGATACGAGCAGAATTCCACAGGAAAAATGTCACAGTATATTTTCCTCTATTTTTCTGTGCTATTCCCTTGGTATCTATCATAGGCCATTTCTAGATGCAGAACACAGAAGCTAGACTGCATTTAAATAAATAGATAAAAAATATGAAAAATGTATCCAATGAACAATCACCTTGTACAGTAGTTCCAGCCTTGCATACTCTCCATGGGCCAGGCCCACCATGAGATCTAACACAGGAATTGCATTCTCATTTTACTGAAAGCAATGCCAAAGCATCCAGCACAGATGGAGAGCAAGACTGGACCCTTTTTACCAGACACAGAAAGTCATCTTAGTAATCTGATTTCTGAGAACAGGTTTGTCTTCTTTAGGACATCTCTAATGCTATTTAAATCTGCCAGTTTCTTTACACGACCCAGACAGGTGTTAAGACATCATGAGTAACTTTTAGGACTCTAACTACTTCCTGAAGTACAAGGAAGATAAATGGAGTAATTCATATGTAGCAAGGTATAAAGTTTTAGGACTTTGCTGACTTAACTTTGGCTGTCAGGTTGGAGCCTATTATGATCCAAAGATAGAGCATAGTGAGAGTTAATAGCAAAACAAAGGAAATTCTGAAGGGAACCATTTGGTGTGGCCTCGTTTAAGGCAAGATCTTAGGTTAGGTTTATGTTTTAACACAAATGCAAAAAAAGTGAACAGATTTATAGCCTATGAGGATATGCTTCCCCAGTGCATCCTTGCTGCACACAAGGCCAAAACTGAAAGTGGTTACTGATCGTGAGACTGCCCATTTATGTTGGAGAAAATTGGAACATTCCCATGACACCATTAGTATTTTTTTACTGTGGCCGTACATGTGTAGATGCGCATTACATGAAACACTGAAAAGCTCTTCTTCATCCCTGCACTGCAAATGATGCTGCAGAGAAGGAGCAGATTAAAGAAACCAGCAACAGCAAGTGCAGAAAGCCTTCTATATATATAAAAAATATATAAATACAGGGACCACTCCAGAGAAGGGTGTGTAAAAGAACTGCACAAAATACAAACATACATTGCAATGACACATCGATGACCTCATTGATCTGTTTGCCATTCCATGTGCATTATAACGACCGAGGGAGTAAGGGCACCCTAAGATCATCACAATTTGAGCCACAATATTTTCAGCTACACACTTAACCTGGACAGAAAAACTAGTACAGAATTAATTTAATGAAAATCAAACATAATCTAATGTTTTGTGATGTTCTTTTCTAGTAAATGTCAAAGCATTTGGCAAAGGAAATAAGTACCATTATACTGGAGCTGGATATAAAGGACAGAGCCTCAGTTTAAAATACTCGATACATGCAGAACCAGTGGGCCTAGTCAGACATCTAATATAAGAGCATTATTCCAGTAAGTCAGGTCAAGAAAGGAAATTTGCTATTTCAGATTAGTCAGTTTTGTCACAGGGACTAGTAGGACACACCATGAATCTCCCAAATAAACCACAGCCTGGTGGCCTGGTCTCTGCTGAGCTGTCACCAAAGCCATGTCAACAGCAGTGTGACAATTGCTTTTACACTGTCCAAACAGTTTGCTTCTTATGGGGCCTCTTTTGTTCAAGGGATTGTGGTAAACAACATCACCAAAATAATTTAGGCCAATACAATTTGCATTTCTATTAAGCCTGTTGGCCAAAGCAGCCAAACTGGCTCAGTATTGGCCAAGGCTTCAGTGTTACTCTCACACAGACCTGAAAAGAAAGAAAGGAAAAACGTTAAATCTATAATCTGCATGGGGAAGAAGACATGGCACAATCAAACATTAATAGATATACATCATTGAATGGAAATCTTAAACATTATCAATTTAATCACTAAATCAGGCAGAAATCCTCATTAGGGGAGAAAAAGTAACTCCGTCTTAAAGAACTTGCAAGTGAAATGAGTTCTAAGAAATGCTGATTTCAGACTGTTATGCAGCCTATGCAAGTTTTCATTACAAAACACAGACACTTTCAAGATACATTTCCCCAAAGCTTTTTATTTTTAAAAGTTCACAGAAGGAGGGAGAGCAGAAATAAATTAGAGTCATATAATCTTCCATGAGAAACTTTCTCCATTTTTTAAATTTGCTTTTCACCACTTAAGAAATGCAAAAAACTATTTGCTCATTATGGTACAGAAGTGCTGAAGTGATAGCTGTGGCACATGTGATTCAGTTGTGGAATACTGAAAAGAGACTTCTGCAGGACAACTCTTGGTACTGAACCCCAACTTTCCTCTCTGTCAACTGCAGCCTGAGTTTGATCTTCACATGGTTGAGAAGACACTTTCATTATATACACTGCTTTTTTCTGCAGTTCATAACTTTATGGATAAATTAGTCTCTTGGGTGAAATATTTTATGCTTGTCTTAATCCAAAGGTTAATTAGTCTGGAAACATGATAAAATTCTACCAGGTCACACACAGCTCTGTAACACAGACAGAGCTGAAAATCTGTACATAAGGTCAGTGATCTTTCTTGTCCCAACCCTCTTCCCACACTGCATCATATACAAAGGTTGTCTTCTCTCCAAATACCACAGACTCTCTGAAATGCACCATTCTCAATTTGTGGCTTGCCTTCCACTTCATCTATTTTTATCAAGTCTGAATAATCCTGACCACATAAAAGCTTTTGACTTCACAATGCAAAGATGGATGAAATCTTCACTATTTACCAGAAACTAGGAGCATCTCACTTCCTCAAGCCATACTGAATGGATAATTAGGAAAGCTTTCAGATCAGAAACTTCCTTTTTATTCCTTCCCTCTAAGCACCCATCAGAGAAGAGAATGCAGCAGTTCTCTAACATCAAAAAACCCCTTAGTGTCATGCTGTCAGTATCAGGATTGCCAGGGCTGCAGACTTCTGCCCTGTATCAGCTGGTCTTTCCAGTCCCTCTCACAGGAGTACAGTGCAATCTGTGCTTATCACTGCACAAATCCTCTCCACCCAGGATAAATTCACAGCTGAATGTGGCCTTAGCCCCTTTGCAAATCAATGATTTAGTGTAACTCAGCCCTGCTCCAGCATGCAATGATGCCCCCTCCAAAGGCAGATTGGACCACAAGTTCCATTTACTTCTGTGGATGTGGTAGCTGAGAATAAAAATCCCTGATTCCTGAAACAAGAGACTGAAATGGGCACAGTGTGCAGGCACTCAGCAAGAGAACTGGACCCAGACTACATTTGCTTTTCTGTAATCAATAACAGATACCAGCTTTCAGAAGGAAAAACCAGCTGAAAGAAAAAACCCTCCACTCTCTAGAAGAGACACAGCATCACTAATGATGTTTGTAAGGATACCTGTGAACAGATTCTCGTATTTGCTTATGCCAAGAGAACAGCATTTCATCAGAACTGTCATTAAACATAAAAATATTCAGCTGGCACAGACCAAGAAACACTGATTGTCTCCCCCTGCTCAGGTTTCTTTCTCCACTCATTTTTTGTAGGAACCTCACTTTTCAGTCTGTAACAGAAGCACAGCTTAGTCACACATTTTGTCAGCCTTTGGGCCTGGTCACAGGCACTCCAGAGGACAGGAGAGCACCTGGATGTGAGCACACTCCTACTGGGGACCTACTTTTTCTTCATTCAATAATAAAAACGCATTTTAAGATGTGATCGTGAAAGAGAGCTGAAAACCTGAAATGATCAATACCTATTTTTATCATCCATGAGTGTTCTAAACAATATCTTAAAAGCCCATTGCAGGACCTGTCAATGCAGTTCCACAGTACAGGGTGCAGACATGAATTCACTGAGGCATGGGCATGCTTAGCTCACACACCTATCCATGCAGAGTCACAGAATGCTGAAATTCAATTCTGCTCAAAAGGTTCCCATGCAAAGAAGCATCAGGAAACTGCTGCCATCTGGTTTGTCTTCTGGATTCCATTAGAAAGATCATCTGTGCACCTTGGAGGAAGCATCTATACTGCAAAGCACACTTGGCCTGCAGAACACAAATGGTTTGTGACTGAGGGTGACATGGCTGGCTCCCAGAGGCCACATTCCAAACTGAGCTTGAAGGCCTTCCTGGGAAAATGAAAAGGTTACTAACTTTAAATAAAAAATAAATATATAACACATATTTACAGAAAATTCTGTGACATTCCTGTACTTGCTGTCAGACTGTAACTGTTCAAGGAATAAAAGCTATCACAGCATAGAAAATACTGTCTCACAGGTGTAGCATAGGCAACTTTATGGTGTCTCAGAATGATCCATTTCAACTCCTCACTTCTGTGCATACAAAAATGTTAAAAATGCCTGAAGCAGAGTTTGCTGCATTCCAGTCAAACTGTTGTTCTCACTTCAATTTAATCACCTTCACATGCATACTTACTGAGTGCCTCTATTCCTAAATTGCATTTTAATAACCCACCTAATTGCCTCCTTTTCCCTAAGCAGATAAGCTTTTAAAAAGACAGAATCTTTGGTATCTATTGCTACTGGCAAAATTCGGCTGAGTTCTGTAGATGTTTTTATCACCTCCCGCAAAAGGTGGCGGAAAGAAGGAAAAATTGAGTAAGGCCTGAGGAGTCCAAATAAGTGTTACAGCAAATGAAGCAAGGCACAAAGCTCTGTCAACTTGACTTTGTACACTTTTTAAAGTGAGGCAAAACTTGCCTTTAAAATAAATATTTGATTAAAATATTTACTACAATTGAAAAAGAGTTGGATTAGGAAAGGAAAGCTAAGCAAATCCTCTAAGGAATTCAATTGGATTCATTTCTATACTGGGTCTATACATTTCTACGTGGACTGTACACAGCAGATTTTACTTGACTGTTGTATTAGAAATTGCTCAGTGAGAAAAAAAAAGGTTTTCTGATTTTATGAAAAGTCATATTGTATCAGATTTTGGATATGAAGTCATTGCTTTTGAAGGACACTATCCAAAAAAAAACAACCCCCAAACCCAGCACACTGTGAATAGACCCAGACATCCAGCACCAGGAATGCTACTCAGACCCATCCCACAGAGTGTTCCTCTTTCCCATTAAGTCACATTGTTGTTGGCAGGGGGGATCTGTGCACCAGTTACATAAAAGCTTCTGATCAGCACAGTGGGAAGACATGTCCAGTATTATCTACCCCATAATATCAGTTTACAGAACTATAGGGACTGTAGGAGTGCTTTAGGTTCAATCCCTATTCCTGGGCCTTAAGCCCCTGCTACTGAAAACAATTCCAGTTCTTTACCAAGAAGTTCCACAAAGAGGTGGAGTAGGCAAAAGTTTACCTTCCCATAATGGATCGTTTTGGACCTTCAACATCTCCAAGCCTAGAAAATCTTTGGAGACAAAAAATCAAGGCTTTAGCTCTTGAGCTGCACCACACTGCTGTTTTCTCTGTTCTCTGGAAGCCTCAGTGGCTTCTCCACAGCCCTCCCAGGCTCACACAGCTCTGAACATTCACCTCCTCTCACCTGAGGCTGGGATGCCACAATCAAGCTGGAAGAGAAGAAAAAAGGACAAAAATGTTTATGCACTCAGATTTGTATGTGCTGTGCAATAGGAAATGCTCAGAACCATATTCTAAGAAAAATAATACTGACTCTGATATTGTGTGTGATTATAGATAATTCCTAATAACTTTGGAGATATGTGTAAAGTACTTACACCATGACTGCATCAGGTAAGCTTTATTTTGGTTAAAGGACAGAACAAGTTCCAAAAGCACAGGGCAAAAGCTTCTCCTCACTGACTGATGTGTTTCTACACATGCACAGATTTGCTCTTCTCTTCACAAATATCACTATATTATACAGACAAAACCCTTCTAGCATACATTCATCAGTAAATGTCAAGGAAGAACAAATCAATATGCCAAACCAGAATTTACAAAACACAGGCAACAAAGCACATTTTCTAAGGGCTCAGAAACTACAGAATACAATGGTACAATTTATATGTTCTTCATCCTGATGCCAGAGTCGATTTTCTTCAGTGCAAAATCCAGTGCACTGAAAATTTTGAAAGCATCCAAGTTCATATTGTATGCAGTGAAAATACAACACCTGTGAAGGGTTTCTAATGGACATGGTGAAGTCCTTGCAAGTTTTTTGGCCTTCTTTTTCATTAGATTCAGCAAGGTCATAATTTTCATTTTACTTTCACCAACTCATAGAATTCTAGACTCAAAACTGCCTAATGTGAAAGGACTCGCCTAAGGGTTTTATTTAACAGGGAAGAAAAATATTAAGAAAAAAGAAATCAATATATTCCAGAGTATTTTTATTTTTGTGAAGAAAGCTTTCAATATGCCATGCCAAAGTCTGCAAAGGGGGTTAAGTTTTTATTGACAGAATGACATCTTAAATAAAGTTCTCCACAATGTCCAGTTCTTTAGTAAGAGATGGCTTCTTCTAAGATTTACTTCAAAGTATGGTGGAAAGAATTTGCCCATTTACAATCCAGAAGCAACCATGGAAATCCTGTTACTGAGTTTAGGTCCTGCCCTTTTTTAAGTTTAACCAAAAAGAAAAAATGCTCAGAAAAGCATTAAAATATGTTTAAATCAAGACAAAATGAAATACAGTAACATTAAAACCATTTTTTAGAATCTTTCCAGAAGAATGGGCAGAAAAGATGGCTTCAAAAGAACCTTTAGAAGCAAGATTTCAACACAACCATAATCCACATGCAGAAAACACAGGAGATACCCATGAACCCAAAGTAGCAGCCAGTGCAAGTATCTTGTTTGCTCCAGTTCAGAAGACATGTTTCATGTGCTTGATTCCATATGTTTTGAAGAAAACCATGATGATCAATGCCCAGAGTCCTAAAATAAATCCTCCAGGAGGATGCCAATCCTTTTGCTTTGGTTTCTGGAAAAAAAGAAAAAAAAATTGTACTTAGTTCTCACAATAAACAGTGTACTGTGTTTATCAAGTGCAAAAACATAACCCTTGCAGGAGAACAAAATACCAATAAGGTGTATTTCTTCCTGAAGTAGAAGCATCTTTGTGATGTGATGGGGAGGCTAATGGGAGGCAAGTAGCCACTCAAGCAGGGAGGGTAAGTACCACAAAAAGGCCACTGGAACTGTGCCTGAGACACCACTTTGCCTGTGTGTATTGCTATCATGGGAAGTGTTCCAACTCATTTGTTTGGACAGATTTTCTTGTATTTGGTCTCATGTTAATACAAGAGAAGAATTCTGTAAGTATGAGAAACAGCTCCTACAAAAGAGAAAAGAGTGTTGTTTTTCCACTACTTGTTTTCTACAGCTGCTTTTGTACTCAGAATTATGTGAATAAACAGGTATCTGACCCCATACCAAGTGAAGACTCATCATTACTGCAATATCATAAAACAAAATAGGACTGTTTTTAGTGTCAATCCCATTTCCCAGAGGCCTCATTTGAGTCTAACTGCCTTTCGCTAATGTATAAATATATTCTGCAATTCAAACTTCTGTCTCCCTTCAACAAATTTTTCATATTCAGTAAAAGCCATACACTGAAATTGAAGGCCTTTTCTGTCTCACAAGTAGCAGCTAGACAAGGTAAAACTTGCCTGTCTTCTTCCTTCTCTTACTACACCAAAAATTCAGACACTCCACAGTCAGAGAATAGAGAAATGGATTGTAGAAGGCAAGAGCTACTGTGCACCCCAAGATCTGTCTCTGGGGCTAAAAATAAGGTGACTAAATAAATGCAAAATTTTAGTTAAGGCTATCATGACAAAAATACCAGAATTATAGTATTTCAAAGTATAACAGTCCCTCAGGCCTGTGCCTGCTCTTGCCCTCAGCAGGTATGTTTTACAGTCCTTCCAGGCAGACAGGGAGGATTTACTATTACGATAATAAATACTGAAGCACTTGCTGAGATTTTTATTCCTGCCTTACTGAAAGATTTGCACCATTTTGTCCTTGTGCAGAATGAGACACAAGGGGCACAGACCATTTTGGTTTTGTTGCATTTAAGTCAAATCTAAAATTCTCTTTCTGCCAAGTGAATAACTATCACAAAATATGTTGCTGTTTTAATTTCAGCATCAATCCACACAGAGTAGCTTGTTCTCTGCTAAATGTACCAGGGAGGCTGGTGAACTTTAATGAAAGAAGGAACAGTTTGCAGTGTCTGTTCTGTCAAAACAGCTTTCCTATCAACACAAAAACAATGTTTGTTGATTGCTCAGGTCCCACTTTATAAACCACACATTCTTAGCTTTAGGATTTTTCTGTAAGTGTTGCAATTTTTGCTGTGCTTGCAATTAAAAAGTAGAACAAATAGTCACATCACCTGAGACACCCAAAGAACTTGGCAGTCTGAAATATTAATGATTTTACTCTGATACAGGAATCACAAAACCAGCATTATAATTTACATCAACCACAACAAAACCAAAGCTGTGAGCAGAGCAGGTGTCTCTGGATGCAAAGCACTGAGCTCCCTGAGCAGCACCCGTCAGCTGCAGCGTGTGCTGCTGGTGATCTGCCACCTCACTGAAATTCTCAACTGCACATCTCATCATAAACATCTCTGAAAACCAACTCTGCCCGTTCAAAAGGCTGCCAGCACACCTCGCTTCTGAGAATAACAGCACATGACACTTCTCCACACAAAGGGACTTTCTTGTTTAAATCTTCCTAATTAACCTGTAACTTCGTATGCATATTGCAGTGCCTGTTCCATCAATCTCTTTGTACTATCAATCTTTCCCTTCTTGGATCTCAGACAAGTATCTTACCACAAAGTGGCACCTGACCCTTCAAGACAAATGACTTCAATTTGCAGCCAGTGACACTAAAAGCCTCTCTTTCCTATTTTGTATAGAACACGTAATTTAATTTCTTTAAAGAATTTATATGAATAAATATTTATAAGGTGATCTATGAGTGTGGTTTTACATTTTGTCATGTCTTGTACTGAAGTCTCCATGGAATTGTGCAAGGGAAGAGAGGCCAGTGCAGCAGTGGCTCTGCACTGGGAAATCAAGGACATATATATAGTCAGTTTAAAGTCAGGGGATGCAATGTTAAAATGTAAAGGATTAAAACCATGAAGGCATGACAAAAATTATATGAGGCTGTACAAAAGCTACATACTCAGTAATCTTTAAAAACAAATTATCCTAATAAGAAAGATTTAGAGACCCAGCAACTGAAATATACACATAAATATTACACCACAATAAAAGGGCAAAAATATTAAACTCTGTTGAATATCTGTAACTCAATATCTCTAAATGGTTAATTGAGCACAAAATCATACTGAAATAGGCCAGTATTTTCCATAAGGACATCAAAACCTTATGAATACCTAAAATGGGATTACACAGATTCACATTTAAATCCACAAAGTATACCTGCAAGAGCTGAAATACCCAATTTCATTTAAATTAACTTGCTCATAGATTCCCAAGAGAGTTCACCACTAAATTAAAAATATAATTAGTTGTCAGACTAACAAGTTCATATTTCTAAGATCCTAACAAATACAACACAGAAAGCTTCAATAACAAACCTCTGCCTAGGTGTGCACATCAGTTCAGCAGCAAAGAGTGCTGGAGTTCCTTTACAAAAAGCTGCTTTTAGCACCAGTGCATGGCCCCATCTGCATGGGACATGGAGCCACTGCTCCCATGACCTGTGCCAGCCAGCTGTGCTTGTCACACGGGCTGGCAGGCCCTTCCAGCTGTGCCCCTGCCAGCGCAGAGCCAACAACTCCTTCCCGTGGCAGCGCCGGGGCACCCAGAGCCAGCGGGCACCGCCCGAGCAGCCACCACCCCGAGCTGTCCAGGGATGGGATACGGGATACGGGGTATGGGATGTGGGATATGGAGTATGGGATATGGGGTATGGGATGGGATGGATGCCCTCCCAGAACCACACGAGTGCCTCATCTGTGCTGCTGCAGAAGCTGCTGTAGCTCTTTTGTGTAGGCAAAAGGGGAAGAGTCACAGAGATTTCTCCTAATGGGAAAGACTATTACAGTAAGAAAGAATTCACTTTAACAGCAAATGAAAATCCTTTTTAGATCCACGTACTGGAAAAAGGTTTAGAAAAGCCAGAATTTCTTTCTATGCTTATACCAGTTCTGTGGCCACAAGCCTAGATAAACTATCTCTTTATATCAATTTTAGGATTGATCAGATAGCATTAATGTAAGTAATTTTTTTTCACAGGTTCTGGAAAAAAAAGATTCAGTAGTTCTCCTATGACTATTGCCTAGTTCAGAGTCTTATTTCAGCAGATTTCTGTGAAATTCAGGCAATTTTTACACGTCAGGCATTTTCTCACTTGCAAGAAAATGCTAAATGGACCAAAACCATGTTAAGTGTCACAGTATTTTGATCTGCAATTTATTATCTATCACTACTATGTTTGATGTGAGAATGTGTACTACAGACTGGCTGCACTACCTACAGATTACACAAAACTTGTTCATATTTGGGACTGCTCTGGAGGAGCAGAGGCAACTTTTTGCTCAAGTTTTTCTGAATTTCATTGCAGTACCCACCAGCAGGAACTGCTTCTGTAACTGACATATTTAGGTATTGTGATTCACATAACACAATGCCATTCCAAACACTCTCGTTCCTACAATTCCTACAGTAACAGTAGTAATGCACAGGTGAAATGCACGTTCAGAATGGTACAATCTGTCATGAACAAATACATTTAGCAGCTTAAGGACTAGTCATTATGGACTGGCTGGAGATTCCAAATTAAAAAGACAGGTAGCTAAGCAACAGCAAGCTTCCTCCTGTGAACAGTTTTTTGCTGTACACTCTCTAATTCTGGTAGACTCATTATCCCGTGGAACTTAAAAACAGTTAACAGAGAGTTGCTCCAAGTCCTGTAATTAAGGAAAGGATAAAACAGTGTATTTTCAAACTGGATGGGTCTATAGGGACCTGAATGGAAAGTATCCAAGACTTTCAATGAAGGTGTTTCATAAAACATGCAATACATGTTACTCCAATAAAAATGAGCTTTATGAAAAAAAAAATTAAAAAGCTGAAGTGTTAATTAGAGGAAGCATGGTTTAATTTTAAAATGTTACATCACAACAGAAATAAGATTTAAAACATCACATGTTAACATTTCACATGGACAACACTGTCTAAAACTTATCTGCAAGGATAAATTCAAGTGTTTTCCGCACCAAAGACTGTTGGATTATAATATCCAACATTCTTCCAACAGAACTCTGTCCTAATGCTCTCAATAAGCCCAAAAATATTGGCACAGTAAGCTTTGGGTTAAACTCACAATCCACACCTGCATAGCTGCAGCACAGAAAGCCGAGCAAACAGACAGGAATTAAGTAATTACCAAATTAAACAGGGACAGACAAATTCTTCAATCTCCTCCAGTACCTTTTTCCAAAGAGGGCTTTAAGAAAGAGTGTAAATGCTTAGAAATGAATGTGCACATCATCCTTGTTGCAGGGGATGTTCTCCCCAGCCTGAGGCAGATGGTGTGTGTTTGTAGCAGGAGTGCAAAATATCCCTGTGCAACTGCACAAAAATAACACATCAGAAGCACTGGGTGCCAGGGAGTCCATTAAAGTGGCAGCTATTGGATTTCAAATTAATCCCTGCTTAATTCTCACTGCAGTTTCAGCACTGAGTGTCCTAGACCCAGTTTTGGCCTAATTATTGCAGCACACGTGGTATAAAACATTCCAGGGTTCTGGGGCTGCCTGGCAGACAGCAGCAGCTACAGCCAGGAGAGGTTGTGCCCATCCTCTGTGGGCTTCTCCCCTAGTCCTGGGGGCCAGCAAGCACTCGCAGGGAAGTGAAACACACTTGTCTGTGCAGTGCTTGCACTCACTGGGGTGAATTTCACATATTTTGGGAGATGAATTTCCAAATTTTCTTCTTGGTCATTTTCCATTTAAATGAATGTTTCTTTTTCTTCCACTGCATACCAAAGGTTTTCTTTCTTGTTCCTCAAGGTACGAAATTTTATGTGAACCTCAAATCCAAAACTGGAACAATCCACTGGCTTCTCATCTCAGAAAACTGATCTCAAACTGAAGGAAATTCCTTGGAAAAACGAAATTCTGCTACACAGTGCACTGTGCCAAGAGCACACTATGTATTTCCTAGAGGCACTCCAACAATTCAGGTTTACGTGCAATTTGGAATTTCAAAGTGGGTAATCCTTTCAATTCTTATGATAAAGCACACAACAAAGTTTATTTTCAGAATGAATTTATATGTATCACAAGCAAATCACAGCATTAAGTATGTCTTCCAAGCTTTCAGTGGAAGTCTGCACTTCTAATTTTTCGGGTACAGTTTGGATTTTGGGGTCCTCACAGGGGAGTGGGGGAAATCAAATAACTCCAGCCACCAAGTAATAGTTTAATCCTTTCTGTGCCCACAGCAAGATTAAAGTCATAAGAGAACTCCAGCATGAACAGTGCCTGTTAATCTGCAAAACAATTTAAAGTATTTTGTCTAATCTTCTGGTTTGTATTTATTAACCACAGTGCCATGACTACTGATATCTTCAATATTAATAAAATAACGAAGGAAGTTCATTCATCAACAACAAAAACTCACAAAGGGTATGGGAAAAAACAGCAGCTAAACTAAATTAACATCAATACCAACAACCGCATTTTAACATTTACTTTGTATAATCATTGTAATTGGAACAATACTGTTATGATAGCTTTACTTTTTAATTTCCTTCTAAAATTCATAATCTAGAAGGGCTTTTTTAAAATGAACTTCTACTTATTACTGCCTACTTTCAGATTTATCTCTTAGTGTTTGACAGCACTGTAAAGTGCTTTTAGTGGTTTAACAATTACTCACTAATCTTCCAACCTGTGATACAATACATAACATACAACTTCTAATCAAAGTGAGCCTTGCCAGCACCTGGGAGCTAGGGCAGCTGAATTCCCAGACAAGTCAGTGCTCAGCTGTGTTTGCCCACCTGGCAAACACAAAAGGGATTGCACCAGGGGACTCCAAACTCAGGTGTGTGATTTGCCATACCCAGAAAGAACACACAGAGACCATTCCTACCTGTCCTCAACAGCCCGGCATGGGGCCGAGCTCTCACCTGCTCTGCTGACACCGAGCTACATACTGGAATTCACAAATGCTTTAGAGAGGAGATGAGAAAAGGCAGATTAGGTTGTATTTAGGAAAAAAATGCAACTGCCTCTATTTAAGGTATGCTAAGCAAATTGTTTTTTATATTTTAATCAAATTCATACCTGTATATGAAGCTGTGATCATGATTTTCCACAAAAGGCCACCTAAGTCAACAGCAAATACATGAATTACATTTGCAAACACAAAGGTTCACGCCAACTGAAGCATGCAAAATACCAGATGAGCAGCTTAATTAAGTAGACTTGGTATTCAAAACTGTTACTGCTACTTAGAAAAGCATGTTCCTTTTTTAATACGTTTCTATTTAATTAATTTAAACAAGAAGAGGATTATTAGCAAAAACAAGACTAAAGGCAAGAATTCAGTGCTCAGTGTCATGCCATAAATGGAAAGATAAACTCCTTGAGGTCCTTACAATGGAGGGAATCAGAAAATGACAAAAACACACACTGGTGAGGCAGACCTCAGCAGAGAAACCTCCAAAAATCATCAGATATAAAAGCAAGCCACTGTCATTGAAACTGGGTTAAGCAGACAAAGACAGCAGAGAACAAAAGAGGTGAAGGCTGCTAGAGGGACAAGAATATTTTGTATTCACAAAAATACAGTGGTGTAAATAGGGCCAAGCTATTCTCGGCGTATACGAGAATGGATTGCAAGCAACCTCGCCCCCGATGAGTTGCACTGTAACAGCCCTGAATAGGTCACAGCTATGTGCAACAAGGATGGGTGTTACAAAGAGTGTGTTGGCTGGTAGGAGGGAAGAGTCTGAGGGCCGTGATGCGAGGAAGAAGGGTCAGGTGGCCATGCAAGGGACAGGAAAGAGTTGGGCGGTCTGTGCCAAGAAACAAGTGAAGTGTCCTGTCCGCCTCATTTCCATCTCTAACGCGAGGTCTGTAGCCACATCAGAGCACTGCTGTTTCAAGGGCATGCACTGCTCACCTTCCCCTGGGAAAAAATTATCTCAGTCGTGTTCTGTGCAGCTCTTGTTCACATAAATGCAGCATTGCACTGCCAGTGGGATCAGACAGAGCCAACCTCTCAGCTCTGCAGAGCCAAGGCCCCCACACGGGGGCACATGCACTCATGGGCTCCCACCTGTTTCATCTGGGATCATTATTCCAAGTACCAGCCTCATCCAGCCCAGCCTTTCTGAGGAGCACAGCCCTCCTACTTCCTCCTAAGAACTCTGACTTGGATTTCCCTTAGCATCTCTCTGAACCACAAGGTGAGTCCACTCAAATGCTTTTAAATCAATTTTTTCTAAGGTTTTACTCCTAATCTTATAATATTAATTGTATGCTTAGAACTTCCATGATGAAGTATCATTCTGAGTATTCACATTCAAAGTTTTTTTCTGTTTATATAGAGAAACCATGATGTTAATAAATTATTATGCTGTTTCTTTCACAGTAGTAGTGATGGTTCCAATCACACTTTTGTTTCTGCACGTCCCGTAAGTATCTATTCATTTACTGCCAGGTGACAGGCTGTATTAGCAACAGATGTTAGACTGCATTAGTTCTCATACCGAGAATGCCACATTGAGTACAAGATCTAATCAAATACTTCAACAGCTACATTTGAAATCCTTATACACGTAGTTTTTAATGACCATTTCTCAAATCTCTACAGCTATAATTTAAAATGTTCTCCATTACCCTAAGCTCTGTGCTGCATTATATGCATATGCAGTAAAGCTCCACATTTTCTAGCTCCAGCTTGCAAACGTGAAACACTGAAGAGGCAGGCATGAAATGAATGGAAGGAGAAGCAGGGCTGAGGCAAAGATGCCTTCACAGTTATATGAGCAATATCAAGTATGGCTGTACTTTTACTGCAATACATTTTCATTTTCAGTGAGAAACCAGTGAGTAACAGCTGGTGACAGACCAATCCCCACCACCACCCAGCTTTTAAAGGTGATTCTGTATTCAGTAGTTTTGCAGTCATAAGCCAAACAGGTGTTCTTACCCGAGTTTATGCTGTATGTACTCTCTTATGGGAAAAGGAGAAAGATCTTTTCTGAAATATCAACCCAGTACTTTTGGGTACCCTAGCTGCTGTAGAAAACATATCATAAAACATGGACACGGCAGTCATACAGGCACTTCTTTAGTGGCTGCACATAATTACACCTCCACAAAGAAGCCATTTCTGCTGCATTTGGTATGTCAAAGGACAAGGAGTCCCAGAGAGCAGATCCATTCCTGCACAGAGTTTTTGTAGGCATTAAGAAAGAATAGCAGATTTATGGGATCATAAATAATCACTGTTCCCACGTGACATTTGCATGACACAGCTCATTAGTCAAATACTATGTGGGGCTCACAAAGAGCATCTCCCCGAAGAATGAATGAGTGAAGCTGAGGACACACCCTCCCAACACCCTCACAAACCACCACATGTAACAGGAACAGAATCAACAGCTTCCAAAAGGGTCTTTAAAAAGGATGAAACCACACATGGTTTATCTAGGGGCAAATCAGTTGCTCCTTTCCTGCCTCCATCTACACTAATCACAGGTTACTGCTCTATTGTCCTGCTGTCATCCAGTCCCCTCTAAACACCACTCATCACCCATTTGTCAGCCACGCATTTGTAGATGGGCTTTCATGTTAAGCACTCCTGAAAAGAATTAAATCACTGGCTAATTCACAGGAACGCCCACCATTACAGAAGGAGTCATTTGCACAAGGCTCAATCACAGCTCCATGCAAAGAATTTGCACAGGAGCCACGATGCAGGATGCTGTCTTGACTGTCCAATAGTATAAACACAACTGCTCCATTACCAGAGTCCTCATTCATTTACCCCTTCCATTCATTCTTCAAATGGAAATGATTTCATCAAATTTCAACCCTCTGAGTTATTTAGGAAAACAATTCTAGACAGAGCACTAGAGAGCAGCCTGCCAATATCTCTGTCTGTGGCCATTCATCAGTGCTGTCAAGAACTCGTGAGTTACATTTCTGTGCTCCTCACAGCATGCAACTGAAGAGTAAACAAAACATAATTAACTTAACACAAAAAAATCACCAATAACACCTAGGATTACATGGTTAAGTGGGATGAATGTGCAGATGTATTTGGAGCCTTCAGTGCCTTCCCCTGAGGAAAAGTGTTCAGAAAGGTATTTGCTGTCACAGCACCACAAAATATATCAAGATTGATAACATTTATATTTTTCCTTATCAATGTGAGCTGATTGGTAGCACCTACTTTTTATGCTGCATAAGCTCAGAAGAAATACAGTGGATAGAAGAAAAAAATCGAACAAAACTCCTACTGCTAATTTTACTACTCACTGGAATACCATTTAAATAAACACTGTCTATCAGGGAAGCTTTCATGTGTAAACAATTAAAAAGTAATGATTAATAAGCACTGTACAAGGTTATGTGAGAAATGAAAATGTTACACAACACCAGAAAATGGAATTAAATCTTGCATCTTGGACAATGTACTATAAAATACTTCAGTAATGTGTTTGATACAGGAAGGTCCCAATCCAGCATATATTTAGTGACAGGTAACACAAACTGGGTCAAAAATGTAGTCTTACATTCAAATTACACATGTGCTTATACACACACCAATACTACATTATTGCAACATCAAGCAATACAATAAGAATAAAGACTACATACATACATAAAGACTAAATATATTTCCCTTTGCCTAAAGATCTTACAGCATCCTCTCCTTTCCTCTACCCAACACACATCCCTGCTCACACTCAGCTCTGTTAGTCCTGCCATATTATTCCAGGGACACAAACACAACCCATCAGAAACCAGAGATCTCAGTTAACAGCCACAGTGGCTGCTGAGCCTCCTCTCCAGCCTCATCTCACCAAAACTGCATGACCAACACTGGGCTTTTAGTCAGGTAATTCCCAAACACAGCTTTGGGGAGAGAAGGGCCAAGGAACAATCAGACCCCTCTAAGGTTCATGTGAAGAGACACTGGAAATGGGTTTTGACAGAAGCCATTCAGCAGCACCAGGAAAGTGCTGAAGCACAATGTGCCTCACTCCTGCAATACAGCAAATCTCTGTCCTTTCACCAGTTTCTATTGCAGACAAAGCCAGAAAAAATCTGGCCAAACAAGTTGGGTGTAATTTGGGGATGCCAAAGGCAGCATTTTCATAGCCCAAACAGGCTTCTGCAGAAAAATCAGCTGCAAGCTTGGAAAGGGGCCCTTTCTCTGCATAATAAAAACCAATGTCTGACTAACCAATGCCCACTATGGAGCAATGCTTTATGTTTGCCAGTAAATCTCATTCCAAATGCAAAGCCTGGTCCACCAAAGACTCCTCCTATGGAACAGCAAAGCTGATCACCAAAATGAAAGTAACTCTGGAACAATATTCCTGCTGTTAATACTGTATTTAACAAAAGAAAAAGAGATTTAATTTACCATGAAAAGGATTTGATAAATCAGTCTTCTGCTAACTAGGGAAGTCCTAAAATTTATTCTAGGTCAACAATAAATTTTGAATTATTACACCATAGCAGTTTTTTGGTTGTTCTGATATAGACAAGATTTATATTTTTTTAATTTAAGAAATATTTAAAAAATAAATGTATCAGTAGCTCTTCATTCCACAATATCTTCAGCTTTTACTATACATTAAAAGACAATGAATAAAGTAATTTCTTTTAAATGTAGACTTATAGTGCTACTGTTCACAATAATAACAATAATAGTCATAAACATTATAGTCTCTACAACCCTGTAATTCTACTGCTAGGAATTATGCCTTCTCAGTAAGGTTTTTGTGGCTTAATTGTCTTCATGTAATATTGATATCTGGTACTTGGATGTAATTAAGAATAGGGGAACCATTCTTAGAGTACTATTCCAATCCATTAGGTAAATTTTCTCACTATGATATGAAAATTTTCATCTCCTTAATTAGCACACCTACTTCTTCCATGCCTAAGTGCACCTAAGCCGTGTTTTATGATGGCCCAAGGAAAGGAAAAAGAAACCACAACACATCAATTATGCCTCCACTCAGTTGTACAACTATTTTAAAATGTGTGAACAGTTAAGACAAAATTGAAAAATTACCATAATAGGCTTTTGACACTTCCCCGCTTAAGCAAAAATTAATTCTAACTCCCTGTTTTTATGCAAAGCTTTTATAATTTCTCTAATCTCGAGTTCCCACGAGAGAGAACACAATTCTTTCAAGTACAAGTATGTGAGGCTTGGCATCTTCTCTTTTTAGTTATGCAGTTTATTTGATGGAAGTCTAAACTGCTAAGCCTCCCTTTGTGCTTAATATAAGCCATCCTCAGTGGAAATACAAGTTAATTTAAGTAAAATGAAGTTTTAGGAAAGACGCATTCTCTTGCACAGAAAGCCTTACTAAATCAAAGCTTTTCTAAATGCAGCATCTGTTTCCTGAATTGCTCTAGAACCTGTAATAAAATAAACTAAAAAAGAAGGAAAAATTTTAAAAGGTACTTTTACATATAAAACATCATAAACATAAAACCAGACAAATGGAGCAGCTTACCTCTCACTGTATTTTGCAGCCTCACCTTGTAATGTACATGAAGACACTCTTGCAACATAATGAATTAGCATGTTTTAAGCATCATCTGTTTTATTAATGGTCACTACTATTAAAACCTACTGCTTGTGTTACTGCTTGTGCATCAGCTGTATTGTATTGCTGGGATACACTGCCATACACACTAAGCTGTGTGGACCACATCCTCAATTCCCAGTTATTCCACAGCACTGCTTAGCCCTGAAACACGCCTGAAGTGTTTGTACATCACATACTTTGCTTCAGCAAAAGTCAGGGGTCTATTCTGATGCCTACGAACCTATTAAGGTCACAGATAGCTTGTGCAGATTTTTAGTCTATTCCCATGAGAGGCAGAGGTATGTTATTTACATATCATTATGTACTGAAAAACCTATTCAGTTATCCCCATTGGAGACAACTCACCTCACTGCCCTAAATAGCATTCCCTTTTCCAATACTTGAAGGAACAGCAAGTAAATGGGACCCAGTGCAGACAAATCCAAAAAGACTCAGAATATCTAAGAATTTTGACTTATAAATAACAAATGTGAATGAATGCAGATCAGTATATCATATAAAAATATCACGGAACCAAGGAATGATGAAAAAAGTGAATTATATGCTTAAGAGAGGACTAAAATGTTGAGAGTGAAAATGGCGGAAGAGATAATTTTAGGAAAAAAGCTGACATTAGCCAAGCTTCTTATGACCACAAAGGAGAGCAGAGTCTCAAAGCACAGAACTCACTTAAAAATAGCATCCTTACATTTGTAGTGACAGGATCAGTTCTAATATCATCTGCCCCAAACAAAGTGAGACAGCTACTGATAATTTACCTATAGCAGGGTGCAACAGTTCACATGATGTCAATAACTGAGACCCATGGGGCCCATACATGTGGGTTCTTCAGTACCAGCTGCAGTACTGTGAATATTTGCTGTCATCACAAATATGTTCTTACATGCCCTAATTGTCCTCCTCGGTTTTAGTTCCCCCCCTAGTTATGATGTTTTGAATAAACATCTCCCAACCTCTGCTCAAACCCTTTTTCTACGTGTCCTTCCTGATGTCAATACAGCCACAAAGAAGGGAGAAAATAAATCAAGTATCGGTGTGCTTTGTGCAGAAAGTCAGAAGAGATTAACATAATGGTCCTTTATAGCCCTAGTCTGCAAATCAGAACGTTGCTGTTAACCTTGGTTTGCTTTTTGCCAACCTGCTGTGTGAAGTTTACTTCAAGCTGTAAGCATTTTTGAACCTGTCTGTTTCTGTAAAGCTCTGAGCACAGATAAAGCAAAATAGAAACAGTAACCATCCCTTGAAATCACAATTGTGAGCAGGTCGTGTAGGACAACAAAAGGGGATCATGGCACAATCAGTTCCATGCCAAAACAAAGACACAGAAACATCAATAGTGCATATTGAAAGGTTTGTGCACACAGGATCTTCAAACACATGGCTGCTTCAGCTGAAAAGAAGCAAATCAATTTTTTTAATATAAGGAATATAATAATTTTTGAGTCTATGGCCATACCGTTACTACCGACCCCTGAAATGCAGTTATTTGAAGTTCAGATGAGTAAACCCTAGAGATCTACAGCACTCTATAAAGCCTGTCATGTTACAGTAATTTCCTGAACATCTTCCTTCATTTTACATCTTAAATAGTGCTTATTAAAAAGAAACAGTTACAGGAATTACCTCTTAAAGAAGCTCTAAATCCAATGCAGCACCTCTAACAATTATAGGTACTATAGAGCTAGGGTATCTTTTCATATATTTTTTAATAGTACATCTGACAATTCTATATGCTGGTGGGTATGAAACTGATGTCTCATAATCCACAAAATGGATGAGGCTACAGTCACATATAAAGCCTCATATTAGCAGTATTCTCAAGGGCAAACTGAGCACTCCCACGATATGCACAAAAGCCTCAAATTTATTTCCACTTTAACTCTCCACAGTAACAGCTATTTTTACTCTCATCTGCTCATGAGAAATATAAACAAAAACTTTCAGGAATAAAAGTACACTTTATCAGTTTTAGCTGATACTACTTTTCCTAGTTGGCTTTAGAAATTCTGTAGTCACATACCCAGCCAGGATGAAAAATGTCTCTTTTTTTTCAAGCAGTACTTTGCACCATTGCTGTGCTTAATGAGCACAAGACTCTACCAGGACTGGTGAGAGTGAAGTGTGGCCACTTGAGGGGCAGCCCCTTAAATTGTTCCAAGCTGTCTGTCAAACTAATCTCCCATCCTGTGCCAAAGAAGAATGGAGATAAAATGCCAATCTGTACATGTCAGGGTTTCACAGGGTAGGAAAGAGAAAAGAAACATGACCTCTGAAAACTGACAGATCAGAGTTAAAACTTCTTCGTCCAAACTGCAGGGTCTGGACAGCCTAAAAGCCTAAAACAGTCATTTTGAAAACACTGCATCAGTTGCATCCACGCCTGCTACTGCATCTCCCTGATGAGGAGACTGGTTTTGAGGGAGAGCACAGGCTGGGGGTTACTGTCACCTTGCTGGGAGCCATTTCTGTGAAGAGGGAATAAAGTCACATTCCAAGATGTGACAGCAGAGTCTGGATTCTACTGGTGCCCAGAGCTCATAATGTACATGCACATCAAACAGAACATATTGATAAGTGCTCAATGAACTGTTCTTAATAGTGTGTAAGAGGAAAACCAGGTCATTCTTTAAAATACGCTTTGGTTTCATTTTTTAAAAATGCAAGGAAGGACATAAAGCTGCATGGTTTAATGCATAAACAGGGAAGAATAGGTGGAGTATGCAGGCAAAAGTTCTGGCAAGAAGAAGCTACCAAACACAATCTCAAATATCTCTGGGATGCTGAAAGAGGTAAAATTTCCCCTTCTTGGCTTACAGAAAATGTTCAATATGGTATTTCTAGTATGAAACAGTTAAAAACAAGAACCACACAACTGACTGTTCAGGTTCCTCATGCAAGATACCTTCCAATGCATTTAGTTATTCAATCCATTGTGTTCAGCAATAATTGCAAAAATCTAATACTACATTCAGTTCCCCTGTAATGCTTGGTCAGCAACAAAAAGCACTCATGGTTCTTTTCTGGCTCTTCTGAGCAGTGCTGTGCTCCCCATGCATTAATACTATGGCACTCCAGAACTACAGAAACGAAGGTCCCCATAACTGCGGCTAAATTTTTAAGATTTGGGGGGCAGCATTTGAAAGAAAAATAATTCTAAGATACTTATCTTTATTCTGTCTCGAAGACTAAGAAGAGATTCCATGTAATATTTCAACAACAAAGAGAAAACCAGAAAAACTTCCCCTGTGGTTGAGAAACAGTAAAATAATGGTCCTGGATAGGCAGAGAGTGATCACCCACAAGAGTGCTTTAATGGGAAGATGGAAGAGAGGAGACTGTTTTACTACATCTCTGCTTCCGAGAGGAAAGATCATGGCCAGATGAAAAACATAACAAAACAGAAGCAACAGTGTCTTGTCAGTAAAAACACACGATCAGTAATTTATGCTAACTCCACATCATGGTATTCCGTGACTGGAAAAAAACTTATGAGAAAAACAACAGCAAATTTTAAAAATTACGTTGTCTCTGTTTTACAAAAATACTTTATGCTGCACTCAGATATGCTGTATTTCAGGAATATTATGAAGTTTCATGTGGCTAATGAGCTATGTAATTTCTGAAGAAGAAAAGGAGACAACCTTACTGTTTGTGTTGACTACTGGATTACGTTTGAGTGCCATTCCTGTCTCTGCAGTAGTTCACTAGATGGAAAAAAGCCTGAAAAATCTCTGGTTTAATGGTTTGCCAGTAGAAGATCTGTACCATCTATAACCAAGTCAAGATTGTGTTTGGTGATTTCTTGCAGTCAGTCAGAGAAACAGGGGATCGTGCCATTCTTAATACATTACACAACTCATACACATAGCAAGATTCTGCTACTCAACTTTTTGAATTAAACTTAGAAGAAATCGTAGGGAGTGAACTTCAAAGCACCTATATGCACCAAGTAGCACAAGGCGTTGGCAGGAATACCTCTGCTGCTCTATGACATATTTGGTTTGGTTGGCAAAAGTGTGCAGTAATAACTCTTTTGCTCCTTTTGAGCACCGAGTTTTCTACTAGATAGCATTCAATTTAAAGAAAGCTCAAAAGATTTAAATAATCTCTAACTTAGGCAGCAGTAAGAGAAATTAAGTCTATATACTGTTTACAATTTAGGGAGAAAGCAAGTTCTCACATGCTGGATGACATCCAGTCATGATTCCACTTGAGACCACTTCCATTACAGTTATAAAATGTAGCCAAATCACCTCTAGGTTAAACAATTCACAAACGTATGTTTAATACAGAAAATAAATGGAAAAAACCCAAACATAGCAGACACATTGATTTCTAACTCCAATACATGCCAAGTGCCCTAGATGAAGAAAGGCTGGTTCAGCAGAAAGGGTACAGCACATCTGGGTTTAGCTCTGCACAGAATGCCTGAGCCCCAAAAACCACTTCAGGTGAGCTGGTAAGGAAGAGCATGTCAACATATTTCCATGACATGCATCAGAAACAGCTTTTCTCACCTGTACTCTGAACCAGAGAGATGAGAGCACTGGCAGGGCTGGCTGCTGTTCTACAGACACTCCAAAATGGCCACAAGAAGTGGCCATGGTAAGGGGACAATGCTTGTCTTCAGCACGTTACTCAGCACTGCAGTGACAGACCCTGACCAGGCAGGTGTCCTAGGGCAGGCTGACATGTCACAAGGCTTTTTGGTGGGAAGCCAAGTGATGTATTTTAAAATAAAATAAAACTGGACTCTGAAGTCAGTGTACTTTTTAATATTTGGTATGAAAAATTCAATTTTCAATCATCCTGACAAAATCAATTTTTGACAAAGAAAAGCATCCCTGCCTGAGCAGACCTGTGTTTGTGCTAGCAGGTGCAGCAGAACCTGGACCTTTTGGTGAAAGGCTGTATTTTATCTTTGACATCATCCAGCTGAGTATCATGACCAGAGTTCTAAAAAGCAAGCTATGCTTCGAAGTTATTTTCAAATACAGCTACATGAATGGATTTTCCAAGAATGTATAAATAGCTGTGTCTAAAAATTTGCAAATAAAACCTGAAACATCTAATTATTACAAGTTGTTTTTGAACCTCTTAGCCTGTAAAGACACAGGAAAATGCAAGTATTACTTATCAATGTACTTTAAATTTTCTAATAAATTAATATTCATAAACAAAACCTATTGTCTGCATCAAAAATAAAAATAAAAATCTGAGTTACTGTTGTGCTATTAAACACCTTGCATATTTAACCAAAGTTCTGAACACTAATGGCTTTATAAACATTTATAGGAACAAAGACTCCACCATCAGGACAGAAGCAGACTGGGAGTGAGGGGACTCCTGAACTGTATAAACTACCAAAGGGCAGCTACAAGGCAATGGGCAAGGCACTGGTGTGATCCCTGAAATTTAAAGTTATGTTTCCAAGACTGTATCAGCATATGATGGGTTATTTTTCATACTGAATGTTTCACACAGATTGTAAGCCACATAAAACCACTTTAATGTTTGTGAAAATATTTTAAGTCTGTGAGCTAAAATTGTTGTGTTATAGATAATAAAAAGATACTTCCAAAAAATGTATACAACATAGTGTGCTCTATTTTCTTAATACTGTTTCAACAATTTCTGGCAAATGCTACTAAAGAAAACCTCTGTCAATTAAATCAGCATGAAACCAGAATAACATCAACAAATGCAATAAACTAACAGCCCTATACAACATGAGAATGAGGCCCCAAGAATGAACAAAAAACTGATCTTCAAAGCAAAAGGATTTTATCTGGGGGAAGTGTGGGGTGGGTCATGGCTGCAAACTTGTTACAGAAGCACAGAAAAGGAAACAAAGGCCTTCCTGCAAGAATTACTGCAGAGCTGCAACCCTGCAGGATCCTTTGATGGCCATCAGGCTGTGCATTTTTAACTCTGGAGATCCCCCACCCAGCATCTTCCATACATTTCTGTTTAATTTCCCCATGGTGACTGCAGCCAACAGCCTCAGAGCAGCTCCCCACGCTCCCCGAGGCTGGAGTGAGCCAAGCTCCCGGTGCTCCACCGCACCCTGGGACAGAGACAGCTCCTCCATGGGTCAGCACAGCTTCCCAGCCAGCTCCTGAAATTACTGAAGGCATTTTCCACTGAGCCTTCTCCTTGAGAGGCAACAGAAAAACACCGGTTAAAACTTCTACAAACCAAACCAACTTATAGCTCCAAAAGGAAACTCAATCTAATTTAATTGGATATTACATGTAACATTCCCCCCATGAAAAAATACATAAGGAACTCCTTATTTTTAAGTAAATCTTCAACTATAAACCATGTCAGATTTCAAGTAAATTGTGCAATTTCCACTGCAGGCTGCAAGTCACTTTCCTGAAACACCATCCTGGTTTAACAGCATGTTCATTTATCTGCTTAATGGTTTGAAATGGACTAAAATAAGCATGCAAGTTGATCGTGGTCTGAATTTGCCGTTTCATTTTGTTTTCAATTATAACACCATCAGGAGATCTGGTGTTTATCTGCTGAAATGTGCCTTTCATCAATAAAACATTCTTCCATCAGTAAGACACCTATAACAATTTAAGTCTTCTCAATATCCTAAATCCTGATTATGCCAAATATGTTAACACACAATGACATCCCAAGCACAAGCACTGGCACTGAAGTAAGGTACTTTTATTAAAATGACTTGCTGAACTGCAAGGCCAGCAATGAATACCATTTATGATAAATGGAAACAATCTTCTCAAATGCAGTTTGCCCTGTTCTTCCACCAGATCTGTTTTGACTAAAGACAAGTGCAGAATTAAAGTAATCGCTCCTTTTTCTCCTCTTTCTGGTTTGGGGTTTTTTTTGGTCGTATTGTAAGTAGCATAAACTTACTGGAAGTAGCAGCATTGTATGCATGGCTGTACAGAGAGAATCTCATTAAAAAGGCTGTCTCATGTGGGCATTACTCTAAAAGTTCAACTTTTACAAGTTTATATTAATGACTGCATTCCTGCATTCCTTTACCAAGCACTAGAGGCTTTTTCTTTCAGTTAAAAGCACAAGGAATATTTTAGTAGTGTTCAGGAGACTAAATTTATCCAATTTTAGAGATGGATAGTACTAGTGGCTATGTCGGCTAAAAAGTGTAATTAAAATGCACTTTATACTAATTTAGGATGCCTGTCCACCACTGCGAAATTTTAATGTATATTTATGCTGTAAGTACACAGCACTGATGCTGTTATGTATGTCTAGAGTATGTATGTATCCATTTGGATACAGCATCCTAACATCTCAAATACTATTCACTGTTTTCACTCTTGTCACTTTTTAGTTTCTTATAATTTTCTTCTTTTTTATTTTTTTAGAGAGAAATAAAATCCTTTTTCATATAAACAAGGCCCCTGCACATCTTGTCCCAGTTGTGCCAGGTCCCTCAGAAGGGTACATGGGGTTCTCTGCAGAGCTAATTCAGCACAATGCTGGTGCAGTGATGCTCAGCTGGTCGCACGCTCAGCCAGGGCATGGTGCCAAACTCCCTGCCACCACAGCTAAACAATGGTCCTTTTATTGCCTTCTCTGCATCCAAGACATTTGCAGTTCTGTTGGGTCTGTTCTACTGCCTTGTGCAGACCCCAGCTCTGCACTACTGGCAAGTTCAGCAAACAGATAAGAGCACACAAAACCAGCTTTTTGCCTTTCCACAGCACAATATTCTATTGCAGTGTAACACAGTGGCCAAAAGAACACTCTGTGGTTATTATCCACCTAATGCTATAAAAATATTGCTGTGACATTTGGTCTGCTTGACTATTTTAAAGGTTAATTCTGTTTCCTATTTGAGATTTTCCTCTAGGTGAGCCATTCCATGCACTTTCTATTTACTGATTCCAAACAACCCCCAAACTGTTTCATTGCTCACTCTCACTCTTAAGAACATATTGACTGGCTGCCTGCTCTGCTGTTTAATTCATTTATGCTGAGAGTCAGGCATGAAGACAGAATTTTAAATGTGACATTTGCAGGCTGTTGGGTCATTTGAAGCTCTGACAACACCAGGGAGTTCCTGACATACAAACTGGTCCTGATTTCCAGTCTTCCATGTTCTGAACACATCAGAAATTCTTCCCGAAGGTGCAGATTTCAGCCAAAGGTTTTTAAATCCCTTGTGTTTACAACTTGCAGGAAAGGCTTGTACACTTTAAGGTTTTAAAATAAAGCTTATGTTTCCTTTAAGGTAAAACCATCACTGCCTGCAGCATGAGACTCAATGCTTTCAAACACTTATTGACGAAGGTATTTGGGAAGATCTATGATAATAATTAATACACAAAAAGTTGTTTACAAAATTCTATTAAAGGTCTTAGTGAACTTTTATTTGCTCCCGTTGATCTTGAAGAATTTAAAAACAGCTGAGTCTGAAACCACAGCTTTATCTAACATTGCCTATCTGGCTTAGTGCTACTCTGGCCAGTACCAAGTCCCAGTTTTCAGTCTGGCAGTTTTCCTTATCTCAAGGCAGTGAATAGACTGCACCATTTTGTCTCCCAACATGAACTGTCATTATTTTCCCCAAATTTCAGGTCAATTTTTCAGAGCATATTTGATTACCTGGAAGATTCTGTACGGCCAAGATACCATTAGGAAAACTGTAATGTGACCTGTTTAGTCCTGACTTAAGAAAACGATAGTTACTTCTCCCTGATGCAAGACTCACATCGATTGCTGTGCATGCTACTTGGCCATAAGCTTTTCCACACAACAGGCAGAGCCCTCTGTGGCTGACAGCAAAGAATGAGGAGACACCTGAATGCAGACTGGGTACCTGATCTACCCAGAAGGATGGACTGAAAACCAGGCCTTGAACTCTGAGGAAAGAGCAAGAAGGGAATATAAAATCTTCTGCACAGAAAAGATCTCTTCTTCCTCCTTGCCATGAATTGGGGGAGACATGTTACAATAAAAACTTTAAGTCCAGCTTCTATGTCCACATCATCCCTCATTTATTTACTTAAATCAATAGCAGAGTATTGCATTTAAATAAAGACAAAGAAGGCACAATCTAGGAAAAACAGAAACTTTTTTTTAATTGTGCAAAACAAAAAGCAAACAAAAAAAACCCTGTTCAAAGCAGAAAGTATGATGACACTGCTATAGTTAGAAATAAAAACAGTGCTAATTCAGATTTGTATTAGGAGGAGAGATTGTTTTCCCTGCTCACCTCATCATGACAATTATTCCACAATAATGACTCCATACTTTGGCTGCTTTTTCAGGAAGGGGAATATGATTTAGGTCAAGATGCAAATTCAGAGAAATTAATGGATTTTTTTTCTTTTCTATCAGCAGACACACAACAATTTTAACAAGTAGCTCTGAAGTGTTAACCATGTCGTACAGCAAGCATCTTTTCGTTGCCATGTTTAGAATGAGACTTTTATAATTTAATAGTTGTCATCTGAACAAGAGTACCTTGTTTACACATACTTTCAGCACAAGGACATTAATTCTGTGTGACCTAGAAAAGCAGTTTAAGTATTACAGATGTTCTTTATTTTCAAAGGAATTTTTAAAATAGAAAGACTTACCTGGTGTATAATCTGAGCTACAGGAAGTTGTTCAGCATATTTTAGTGGCTCTGTTGCCAGCTCCTCCTCTGGAAACCTAGAAAGAAAGTAAGTTCATGTTAGTCAAAGTTAGTACAATGTTTACCAAATTATATTAATGAAATTAAGTGTTTCAGGATACTGTTTTGCTTAAGGATGAAGAAAAAGTGTATTTTATGACAATAATGGAATGTATTTCGTATAAAGTTGAGTGAAAGAATAAATTTATAGTCAACAGAAATGTTCATAACATTGTGCATTTTTCCCCTGACATAAAGCACAAATTTAGCAGCAGAAACCTAAGAAAACCTTTAAATTTTGTTTTAGGTGAACAAGGACTGGTGAAAGCTGGATTGAAATCGCTGTGGAAGAAAAGTCTTATGCATTTACAGAGCAGATTCAGCACTGTTAACAATACAAGCTTCTTCACTCAATTCTGCCAACATAATTCAAATATGACCATCTCAAAAGGCAGGAAGGCACCATTTCCCATTTTTGCTGCAAATGTACAGCTGTGTTTAAATGGGGTAGAAGTTCAACACCACAAATATTCATGCATTTGCCAGCACAGCAGTGTGTAGTCCTGGTTACCAAAAAGCCAAAACTCTATTGTGGAAAAAAAAAATAGAGTGAATGCTTCACAAAAATATACATCATAACCCTTTAAACTTTGAATAAACTGTGGTTGCAGCTGAAAAATTGGAACCAAAAGCAATGTCTTAGAATATTTACATGATAGTAGATTAATATGAAAGCATGTTTTAAATCCTTCAACCATGCTGCTTTCATCTACTGGAACTGCACAGCATGTGCTACATTTTCTAAGTATCACTCAAGTTTTTCATCAGCCATTCCTCTATTTTTCTGAAGAGTTCTGAATATAGGAATTTGAGCACTATAACAATAAGTGAGGGGGGAAAAAAGATCCTTACAAAAACAAGGCACTTCTCTAAAGCTGATGTAGAATTATTTTCAGACAAAAACTGTGGCCAGGACATTATTTTTCAGGCTTAAACCTTATACCTATTCTAATCAAAAAGGATGCATACTTGCTGGGTTAATTGACCTGCAGACCAGCTCCCAGGTAAGAGTCAGAGTCTCCAGGCTTAGGGTCTGCACTGGGAGTCAACAGGCTGTGGAAAACGAGAGGACAAAGTGCACATCTCTTCCCTTTTCCAGTACTGAACTTCTGCTGTGGTTTGAAAGGCTTTAAGCTCAAATAAGAGTCTGAATATCCAGAAATTTGTAATGAACAGAGTATGAAAGTCTTACTGTGTAGAAATTTAAAAGCAGAGAACAAAAGAAACACAGGAATATTTCAAAGATCATAGTGACAGCCTGCCTAGAACCATTTAATGTGCTTAAGAAAAATTAAATAAGCAGGCTCTGAACTGCTGAAGCTGGTCTACAGATAGAGCTCATTTACTGATATGGTTTTTAGAGTTTTTGGATTACTATGACAATGATGAATTCATACTTTTAACAAGAAATACACTGCTGTTGCAGTCCAGTGCAACCATCAGAGCTTAGAGGGGGCTCAGCAACTCCACCACAGAGGGCAGAAAGAATCCTTCCACTCACTTCCTCCCCACTTTCTGTCATTGGCCCTGATTGGCAAACACAACACAGTGTGAATTGGAGATTTCTTTTGTTCTGCTGAGAGCCTGTTAGCTGACACAACACCTTGATTTATGGATACCAGCTACCTAAGCCCATTTTTTAGCCATAGTTTTAGATATTAAACAACTGTACACACAACACAATATTCATCAATATATTGAATGCTTATCTCTACAGTTTTTACAGAGACATTGCAAATCTGGGGGAATAATTATAAAAAAATAGTATCTCATGTCCCAAAATTAAACACTTGAAGCTGAAAGTAACAGCTAAAATTACTATAAATGAATTTTAGGAAAAATGAAAAAAAAAAAAAAAAAAACTTGTCTGTTGTGTCAAGGACCTTGTACATTTGGCAGTTTTTCTGTCTAGCCAGAATCAGCCAGAATCAATTCCCTTGCACTGTCAAACACACTCCTTGTCAACTGCAAGAAAAAACCTTTCCTTCAAATTACAAAGGATTAAAAAAGATAAAGAAAAATTATCAAGATATTTTTAAGCCTTAGGAAGGCTTAACTAAAAAAAAAAAAAAAAAAAAGGAAGGGGAGTAGTATAAACATGCATTTTGAACATTTTGAAGTAATTAGATTTAAACTGAAATTACACTGATAGGAGCCTTTCAACATCAAGAGAGACATTTTATTTTTTTTCTAATTTACTTTCTGTAAAAAGACCAAGTCACTTGAACTACACTACATTTTATATGTAAATGAATTATAAGATATAGATTAGGTAGGTGGACATTCTAATCTATTTAAATAAACATCTACATTTATATACCCACACTCTAAAATGTTTACACACACACATACACAGGTGTTTTGGAAGTGAAGTTCGGAACTGTTTTCTCAAATTTTTTGCTGTAATGCCATGAACTTTTGTAGATGTGTTTAGTGATGTACTAACTGTCAAGTCTACAAAATACTTTTGATTCTTCTCTCCTGCAGATAAGCCTAAAATCCCCTGCAAGTGGGGACAAAGGGTGTGCTTTAACCAGTCATTTCCGTAAGAACGGAGACAGCTCCGGGCCAGTAAGATCAAGCCCCATGATACAGCTCACAAATGGCTGAACCCTCTCCCCCAAAGCAGGGGCTGCATCCCCAGCTGGCTGCTCCAGGTACGTGCTAAGCCTTGAACCAAGAACAGACATTCTCCAGCTGGGGTGAGCCATGCTGGTAACAGGGGCCACACTGACAGTGACACTGATGTGACTGCAGGACAGGACATCAGCCTGGCTCACAAGCACAGCTGCAGCCTCACCCTGTCTTTGAGGAAGTCATCTTGGTCACCTTGGTCACTTTTGCCATGGATCAAAGAAAGCCCATCAGGGCAGTCTGTACCCAGGAGAAAGAAACCTGCTGCAAAACTGCTCCTTCATTTTCGCCCTAGGAACAGCAGCCCACCAGCACTCCTAGACTGGCAGAATGACCTGTAAAAGGCAGTCCTCTTCATAAAAGCATAAGGGAAAGAAAGACCTAGGGGGGAGAAACAGGTCAAAACAGAAGAGGATGTTCTACTTCCTCCTTCTTTTGCAGGGTGGAGAAGGAGAACAGGATAAAGATCATCTCCAATACAATTCTTCTGACCTTGTCTCTCCCTTTCACAGAGGGACACAAGCAAATTGGTTACTCCTTCTGGAGATAATTTCCAGATGCCTGGTGAGGCATTCCCTTTTGCTCAGAACTAGTTATGTTAGGGAAAAAATCCAAATACATAAACCATCTCAGCTGATGGAATTTGTGCTCAAATCAAATGTGGCAATTTGAGGTTGTAATTTCACTAAATTAGTTGGCTTCACTGTGTTTAGTTCATTCATATTTGACACTTAAACCTTTATAAAATTAAGGACTAATTTGTTGTAATACAGATTTCTTTGTATGTTCAATTTCTTTCAAAACAATTATATTACAGAAACAAAGGTAGTTTTTCATGAATTAATTTTCCAGTAAGAAACAGTCCTTTCTGTCTCAATTGAGCATGACAGCAGAGTGCTGCCAACAGTGGCAAAGCAAGCTAACACAGTGGCATATCAGCATATATGGCATCACGCCTGACAGCTGGTAATGCAAAGCATAAGGAGATCTTGATTTTCAGGGAGAAGAGTAGAAAGAATTGTAAAATCAGAAGAGAAGTGGGAAGCAGTAAGAGATAGCACAAGAGGAGGATCTTGAAAAATTCAATTTAAAAGCTATTTTTATACTGCCACTGCAACTGCTCTTAGATGAAGTAAAGTGAGCATGAAACAGAAACTGTGGAAAGTGAATCTAAATCCAGTAAAAAGTGTCAAGATATTTCATGAAATATCTTATTCGTTATTTACATTTGCATGCTCACTCTTAAGGGAGACAGTCAATGTGTACTAAAGAAAAATAAATTCTGAGCATGAGGAGGTGGCACACTCTCCCAAAAGTGTTAACCCAGCCCATGGTCTTCTACACAGAATAGCTGCAGTGGCTTTAGGGCAGAGATGTATTTTATATTCTGCAAGTATTACAAAAATACAGAGGGGGAAAAAGTACATGATCACAGACTGGTTTGCTCATGGCAGAAATGGGCTGTTAAGACATTTAAGAGACAGAAAAGTCTAGGTAACATAAAAACCTGGCTCTCAGATAATATAAACATTCACTAATTATAACAGGCAGCAGGACTAAAGCCAGAATTTCTTCCTTCTTGTATGTTCTCTAGATTTGATGGCTCAGAAAGGACACAGAATTTCACACCTATGACCCACGTACGGGTAATGCTGCATCTCTTTTGAAACTCTTGTTCTTTGATGGTACGTCCTAATAAGGAACCAACTCTCTTGGAAGCTATCCAAACTGGAAGTCAGAGTGTGAACAGGGTACAAAGAGAGAGAGGTATCAGAGAGAACAGGGTATCAGAGAGAAAAATTCATGAAAAGAAGGGGTTTGGAGATCATCATCTTTCTTTTCTGTAGACACAGACAATTTGTACTACTCAAGTGCTGCCTGGCTTGTTTGAGACATGACTTCTGAATAATGTGAATGAAAATGCTGGAATGGGATGTCCCACTTGTAGAAGTAGCTCCAAGCAGAAACATTGCAACTACTTGGACAGTCAGCACGAGCCTGAGGGATGCAAATAACACTGCAGTGCCTAAACCTGATACCCAAGACTGAAAGGCTGAAATTATTAATCTAAACCTGTGTATAGCACTGATAGCTTTATTGACTGTAAATACATGAACATACTTGCATCTGGCAATAAAAAGAAAACAAAATACCAGAGCTTTATGCAGCACATCAGAAAAAGTTATTAGCTTTCCTATTAAAGAGGCTGAAATGGGCTATGTCGGGTTTGAGTGAATAGTTTTTAAAATTGGCCATTGAGAAATTTATCTACCATATCCATAGTACAGAAGATTAAGAATTAGACCTTGGATTGATGCCAGGCACTTGATCTATCTGTTAAATCCTAACTTCATACGTATTTAAGAATTGGGTATGTTTAAACAACAGAAGCACTAAGATACATGGAAAATAACAGTGCTTAAAAAGGTGAGATCATGCTTAATTCTGCTCTTCTCTCAAAAGTGTGCTCATCAATGCTTTTTTCATCTTTGTAAGAGAATGCCAGATTTGTCTAAATGAATGTTTACCACACGGACAGTCACAAAGAAGAGAAGCAAATACTTGAGAGCATCATCATTGCAGGGAACTGCCTCACAACATCTCCTTCCTGGCACAGTTTCTTTCATTAAAGTGTCAAAACTCAGTGTACATTTTGTTGCTCCAACCTTTGCTCAGGTGAGTGTGGATGTCTCCCTCTAAAGACCTAAAATGCAAACAACTTCCTTCACTACCCTAGCCCTGGGCTTTGGAATGCTGGGCAGCTGGAGGCTGACCCTGGGGGGCTCGCAGGGCGGTCTCACAGCACTAACACTCATCTTTGCCCTTCACTGCTGTGCAGTCTGAACACCTTTGGATGGGAAAAACACTGCTGCACATCCAAAGATGAGGAGAGGAGGGAGCTGTGGTGGAAACGGACAGGCATTTCACAGGTACAGCCAAGATTCTCTTCCACAAGTGCTGTGACTTTCACTCAGTAATGCTTGCAGACAGCAGACTATCAAAGACAGCTTCAAAAGAAGATTGCACAAAAATGAACAATAGAATATGGAGATAAAGGAAAAAAATAAATTGACAGCGAAAATATCTTTGATGTGATGAAAAACCAAATCAGTGTTAGACAAAATCAGTTTTACAATTTTTTGAAGAAGGATGCTACTGACTTGCATTGTGAAGTAAAATTAACCACTTCAGCTTGCTGGCCTTTACAGAGAGATATTCCTGTGGAATAAAGCAGCAAAACATCTTCCAGTTCAGAAATGCAAAATACTTTCTGTAATCTGCTCATTTCTTTTCAAATAAATGTGAAAGATTTTGACCCAAACTAGTCACACAGACTTATTCCTGGAGTTTAAAAAGTATCAGAAGTCTGTGAAGCACAGCACTTTCTCTTGGACCTGATCACAAAAAGGTCTGCTGGTATTCCAAGAGTCTGCTAGACACACTGAGTTCATAAACTGAATAAAAATTGACTGAACAAATGTTTCCTCTGTCTTTCTGTGATCCACACAATTTCTTATGTGAAGAATTTCAGGTGATTAACCTTTGTCAAGCCACATATTCTTAGCTATCCTAAGATCCTAAAAAGAAGTAATAGAAATCTATAGTGTGTTTTAGCACAGGCTGACCAGTATTGTCTCTCTCCTCTTTTCTAGCCAATGACTTTTGTCAAAAAAAATTTGCTGAAGGGATTCTCTGTTCTGCCTGCTCCTATTTTTATTCTGAGGCAAGACAGAGGGAAGGAATTAAAAAGAATATTAGCTTAAGTAAGCAGAACTGACTTTCCTGCTACTGGAAACCACATGACCTATAGGGCTTCATTTTGTTATCTCAACTATTCCATATTTTAGGTAAATTAGAAAATCTCTTTTGAATTAATTTAAAACTTCCACATGATGATGCTGCTGAAGCACAAAATGCTAATCAAAATTTGGAGATAAAAAGACTCACTAAGTCTCTCTTCTATCACTGAAAATCACCATTTGAGTCCACAGCTAAAAGTAGGTGCTCATGGCTTAATGCTAATTCATTCTCACAACAGGCAGGTTTTGTGGGGGAAAAATAAAAGAGTAAAAGTATCAAATTTCCCAAACTTGGGGCATGTTTATAAAGACAAGTCCAGTTATATCAGAGGAGCTTCTACTGATGCTTCAAACCAGTCAAAACAGAAGACTGCCCAACTCACTGAGCAAACGCTTGATTCCGTTTGAAGTGTGCATGTGTTTGCCTTAAGAACCAAGGCTGCAAATCTGCCCCTTGAATCCATTCCCTCCTAATTGCAGGGGAAATGTTTCCAAGAGTGGTTAAAAACCATACAGGTTATTCATTATCGCTCTGTGTCTGGAAACCTGTGACTGAATTTCACGCGAATCTCAAAGAACAAAGTCTAAATCCTCCCATGCCACCACATCACACATCCAGTTTAAATACTGGTACCAGTACATGTTGGAATTATACTTTCAGCTGGATAAAGCACACTTGCTCATTTTTCACAACTGAAAGTTTATCCACAGTGCCTGATCTTTATGTAGACCAATTCAACACCACCTGCCAGTGCACTGCAAGTCAGGAAAATCAGTAGGAAGATGTTTTTAAATCAAAGAATTAACCTGGGAATGTGCCAGGGTAGCAGTTCCATTATTTAGTGGCCACAATTAGTCTTTATAGCCAAGTTGATTTTGTATTTAATACTACTGCTCCTTCCTGCACATATTCAAACTAAACAATGTATCTGTATTGGTTTGTATTGTTACACTTTTCAACAAGCGCCTTCAAAAAACCCCATAATACACATATTTTAAGTCCCAATATTTCTACACCTACAGTGTATATTTCTACTTTTTCTGTTTATGAGTCACATAATGTACTATCCAGCTATAATTTCTCATGAGAATGCTTAGTTCAGTACATGAGTCTGTCAAAGTAGCAGTGTTCTCTGCCTGTTCTCTGCCCAAAACCATCCTCAGACCTTTTACCTTACCCCCTTCATTTCAAGCTTCCCATTTTGCTTTTTTGACCCTTTACTCCAGTCCATCAAGGGAGGTAACCACACAGAATTACAGAAGTCTTATTTCAAAGGTACTTTCAGAGACCATCCGGTTCAGCCTCCCAACACGAGGTCAGGGCAGCCACGGCTTTGCCCACCTGCATCTTCACAACCTCCACAACCTCTCTGTGCTAACTCACCCTTCTTTGCAAACATTTCTCCTCATGCACAACCTGAACCTCCCAAGCCACAACCTACAGCCAGTGCCTCTTGCTACCACAAGAAGAGTTTACCTTAACTACCTCTGTGACTGCATTCCAAACAGCTGCAGCCTGCTATTGCATTTCTGCCTTTTAAGGGCAAGCAAGCCCAAATCTCTCAACCAGCTCTTCTCACAGGATGTGTGCCCTCAGCCCTGACCATCTTGGCAACCTCTCTCAAAATCTTTATTGAAGGGGAAGGCCAAATGCCAGACACAGTTTCAGGTAGAGCTTCAGCAGCATCAAAGAGAAGTGATAACAGTATTGCTCAATCTGCTGATCAGACTCCTCCTCACGGAGCTCAGAAGACAGCTTGTCTTACTGATGGAGGTGGCACTGGTGCCCATCACCACCTCCAGATCCTTTACAGCAGGGCTGCTGATCCTCCTGCCTCCTCCTATGGATAAGGACGTTACAAGGGAAGGCACCAAGTGCACTTCTATCTACAAGAGTACAAAGGAGCATACACTGGTACCAGTAATAGACCCAGATTTTCTTAAAACATGCTATACCCTAGGTGCTCAGAAAATTAATCATAAAAATTACAGTTCTGGGCTTTTGAGAAATGGTTGACTGTGCAATCATGTCTCTCCTGAATACTAGATGTTTCTTTTGATCTTTTTTTGCTACAACATGATCAGTAACACATTTCCATAATGCAGACAACCAAGATACACGAAGAATTGCAGAACACTATACTACAAAATTTAATAATCTGTTTTTTACCAGTGCTGTTCTTCACTGTAGCCAACTCTAAGGGTCCTAAGAGTGGCCACAGCAGACAGAATTGAGTAGCACTCCAGTCAGACAGCAATAAATGCTTTATTCTCCTGTCAATACATGTACCTATGTAACAATATATTGCTAACCACTTTAGAAGGGCATTGCTTCATAGAAAGCTGCATAGAATGTATGTAGCTCTTAAGCTTTTTATCAGTCTTTTTATCATCTTTGGGACCATGATTTTCTTTAATTTATAGATTACTTGTGCACTATCTTTGTCTGCATTCTGGTTTGTTTGTTCTTGTTAATGGCAGATGAAACCTCCAGTTCAAATACAAACACTTGGACATTATATTTTCCAAGGCCAAGGTATTGCAGGTTACTGAATCTGCTGATGTTGAACAAAGAATCTATTAATGTTTAATCCCTTAAAGCAGTCATCCTTTTTCTTCATATCAGTATTTTATGGTCTGCCTTTCTGTCCTCACTTATTTCACAGTATTAGAACCAAAAAGGACTTGTCTCCTGTCCACCACAGTATACCACTATATACTAACCAGAGTGTTCTATATGAAGTTCAGTGACTTTACAAACTTTATAGCCTTTAAGCCTATACAATTTAAGTAGTCCCAGGAACAAAAGCAGAAGCAGCAAATCATACTTATCCTGGGTCAAGCACATGACATGCCACTTGCCAGCCTCCCAACAGGCACACAAACTTGGGAACTCCCCTGCCTATCCAGGCAAGCCACTAGGTCTGAGGCCTGAGGGACAGAAAGAGGGACTTTGTGCCCTTGTGTTCAGTTCAGTGCTGTACTAATTCCAGTATCTGTCAACTCTACCTACACAAGACATATATCTGGATTTGCAAGTTACTCCTAGTTGCAAAGCCAAGCAATAGACTGGAGAAGCCAAACTTCCAATATTCACAGGTGGTTTCTAATCCAAATACTTGACACAAAATCTGGCATCTCAGACACCTGCCAAGTCCACATTTCTGATTACCGCACCTCTCTTGCTGGGAAGGGACAGATGCAGTAGCTCAGAGCATGCCACAGGCTACCAGCACCCTTTCTCTCTGCAGTCTCCCAGGGACAAGGCTAGAGCAGGAGCACAAACAGCTCTGAGGGCTACAGGCATGTCCCTCCCATTTCTTTCTTCTCAGTTACCTTAAATTCTTTGTACAGATTTGTCTTACTGTAAGACTAAAGAGATAAAACCATTTTAGTAGGGAAAAGTTTATTTACAAATTTTGCTTTTATTTACATATCAATTCTGCAGCATGGTAAATGCCAAGCAATGTTTAAGCAATCATCAAAGACCTTCTTTATAATGCAATAAAGCAAAAGCTACTTCTATGAAATCTAAGTTCCTAAAAAATTAATTAGCACATTTTTCAACAACACCTATATGGGTTGGACCCAGCTGACAGTAAAAATATGTTAGTAGAACTATTACACTAACAAAAATGTCTAACAAAGACTAGTATTAAATAGTTATTTTTGAAAATGGGACTTAAACTTCTAAAATTAAACATTTAGTATTCACTCAGGCCTGAACTTAAGCTGGTCATGACTTTCTAAGACTGCCTTACAACAGTGGAGTACATACAACAAATGAGTTCACCTGGCTTTCTTTCAAAAATAAAAGTAAAATTAAAAGTGAAATAAAGGAAAAAAAATAGCAAGTTCACTCTTTTGTCAGAGGATTGTTCCATGTTGTTTCTTTTTAAACAAATGCAAGGGTTTACACAAAAATGATGTGTAACTTCAACTAAGATTGGAGGCCTAGTATTTTTAACCTAATCTCAGTCTTTAGCTCATTCTTATGGTAGGTTCTTCCATTATTTATAAGTCATTTTCTGCAAACATTTATAATCTAAAGAACATTGCATCAGTAAATCTGAATGTTAAGTATATATTATCAGTAGATACCAGCACCAAGGGGCTGTGTAAAGCAGAAAATATCACAATGCCAATCTGTCACTCAGTTTTTAGAATTTCAGCCTCTCAGTGCATCTTATGTAGAAGAACAAACTTTCCAATGCTTTTTCAAGGTCTTTCACGATCCCAAACATATACATGTGCATGTATGTGTTGCTGTGTGTATAGACATGTATGCATAAAAAGCAACTTTGAAACTAAGGTAAAAATTAGAAGTTCATTTAGCAGAGATAAGGAAGCCAGATTTCTCTTCTGACACCTTCAGATGGAATAAGTAACAGTCAGAGAAACAACGGAACAACTCCAATTACACAGTAATAAGCTTAAGAAAAGACCTCCAAATTAAGAGATGCAAAAAGCAGGCAAGAGCTGAAAGATTTCATTCTAAAGAATTTTACATGCTACATTATCAAATATATGAAATCTAGTAAAGAGTTTACATTCTGTCTTGCACCTTTTAACTTCATGTTTTACATGTTTCATGGAAAACAAACTTCCATTTTAAACCACCCATTTTCTCTCATATTTTCATGAATGTTCAATGTATCTGTCACCAAAACTGTTGAGTACTTTGAATGAGAACACCATGGTGTAATGTGTGCATATGCAGATGTTCATTGCTCAGCTACAGTGGATCCTCACTCGTAAGTGGTACTCCCATACACTACTACAATATAAGTAACCAAAACCATTGGCACTGGATTTTTGTACAGCGGGAATAGCAAAGTATTTTAATAGACATACCATGAGGCCCCTCTACTTGCATCACCATATAGTTCAACTCTGGGTTTGGAGTTAGTAATAGCCAAAAGTGCATGATGGCAGTTGAGTAGGCTGGTCCTCTGCCCGAAGAAAAAAATATTTTCTTTCTGAATTTTAAGACTAATATATCTGTTGCAATTTTTCTATGTGTACTCTGTACAGGCTAAACAGTACAACAGAATCTTACTGCAAAACTCAGAGTATGTGTTGACTGTTTGTGGTTAGTGCATATATTCTTTATGGCTGCTGGCCAACTGAGATTTCATGGGCATAAGCTTTTTATACTTTAATGTCTTATTTCCTAGAAAAAGAAACCCAGCAAAAAACCCCACAAAAACCCCCATCCAAAACACCAACCCAAAACCCTGCATTTGTCAACACTTGGAAGAATTCGGCAAACACACCCATCCCAGCTGATGAATACCTAAGTCACTCTGAAATGAAAAATTTCCATTTCAGTAAATACAGTGCACAGAAATACACTGAACTTTCACTAGAGAGCTGCTCAGTGACTGCAGTTGTGTCTCATGACTGAGTCCTGCACTGTGAGGCGATGATGCCGCATTTAGCGCTGCGCTGTGCTCCCGGGCTGGCACAGGGACACCGAGGGCAGGCGGCAGCAGGGAAGGCACAGCTCTGCCGGGCTGATGGCAGAGCAGGAGCAGCACCCACTGACTGCAGCACCCACTGACTGCAGCACCCACTGACTGCAGCACCCACTGACTGCAGCACCTGCCCTTCAGCACAGGCAGCCTCTGCTCAGCACCGCTGCCTTCCCGCAAGAGCTGGCAGCCTGCGGTCTACAGGGAAGCCATACAAACTCTGCTAAAACACGATTACTGACAAGAACATGAGAGTGCTGATGGCTCTCCATAGGTAGAAATTCCTGGGGTCTTCCACTTACCTCAAGAATGTGCGGTTTCTTGATATTAAAAAACTTTTGCTACTGATCTTATGGCTATAAAAATATGTTGACCATGTACGGGCCACTGCATCTTCAGTAAAACCACCATTGCACAAGAGGTGTTTTCAGTGGAGAGTGGAGGATATTGAAAGGTTATATAGGCTGAATTTAAGACAATGGCATAGCCAAGCACAACATGAACTAGTAAGGTTATATTACAGTCACCTCAGGAGTACAATGAAAAAGTACAATGAAAGTCTGGAGTTTCGTCTTGTGGTTTTCTGTTTGTTTATTTCTAAATAAAACATATTAGAACTACTGATCTCTTTGACATACACATTAACCCTTACAGACTAACCACATACATGATATGTCAAAATTATTTTCTACTGGAACCTTATTCACTCCACTGTAAATTGACAGTACCTTACTGTAACTTAATGTTTGAAATCTTTTCTTTGAACAAACAGTTTTGACTGTATGTACACAGTAGACCTATAAAGGTAAGCAAACTCAAAGGGAAACATAGGATAAACTGCAAGAAATAAGCTGAGAGGGAATACTCTAAGTAGATGCCAAGCCTGGAAATGCCTCAGTTAGCTCGTAGGAAGGCTGTTATGTGAAAAAGACCAGGCTAAGACAGCATTAAATATTAATTTTTAATAACTACTGTACAAAATCACAAATTAAAAAAACCCACGTAAACAATCAAATAATACATTTTAATTTGGTGAAAGACACCCTTTCCCTAAGTTCATTCATCTGGAGAGAAGTATTTTGCAAGCTGGTTTATTTACTTGCACCACCTAGTGGGGTTTAGTTTCATCTACCAAAATAGTCAGAGGTCAGTCAGTTGTGTTCCTACCTCATGACGTTAGTGACAGACAGCATTTTCTCACAAAATAATAGCACTACACAAGCCACTAATACAGCACTAATAGCACTACCACAGCCCACTAATAGCACTACACTGCTAAGTTTCCACACATCTGTAAAAACATAGCACAACAAATGAAACACAACAATACCTATTTTGCTTGTATTAAGTTCTGCAGGAACCAGAGATGTCACAGAAAACTGTTTCATGAAGCAGTGTTTATGAGTTTCAAATTCAAAGTACATGTCGACAGTACCTTCTCAGAGCATACCATACACAAACTCCAGAGTCTGAACAGATTGTCAGGTGGTAACAAGGCCACACACTGAGATTTGGAAGATTTCTGCAGGACTTTTGAATCAAACCCCTGGCAGAGGCAGGGACACGGCGCAAAGGGCTCTGCCTGCAGGAATGAGGGCTCATCAGGGAGCAGCAACCACTTGTGACACAGCCCAGCTGCAGCAGAACAAGCACTGCCACTGCCTCTGTCCTGGCTCCAGGATGCTCCACCACAGTTTGTGCTCATTACCTGGCTGCTTTATAATCCACTGCCGCAGCACAAAACTACTACATGAAGTCCAGCCACACTGGAAAAGTTTATCAGGTCAAACCCCAACCTGATAATAGACAAGAATTAATTAAATATGCCACGTAAGGCTTGTATTGAAACACTAAGCTGATCTTGTCCAGAATGCATCCTTTTCCTAGCTATTCTTAGGGAAGAACTCACATACTGGAGTAAGCAGTCTGTTGCATTTGATCTGGAGCACAAGTCATGCTATAAAGACACTACAGAATGTTTTTAGGTGAGGAAACTAAACAAGAGATCAGTGCTGTAGTGCCTCTAGATCTTCCATGTGAATTTTGCAGAGAAAGGACCTTAAGCATTTACAGAAATACACACCACCTTTCTTTCTTATAAAATCCATAATTTCAATATTTCAGCTTAATCAGTTTCAGTTCTCTCTTCCATACAGACATGCATTTGTAACTCTGACAGCAACATAGGAGAAAAAACCGCTGTACCCACTTTACAATATGGAGCTCATCACAGATGTTTTATTTGGATGCACAGGAAGACTTTGGGGAATGATGCAAGTCTTTTTACCCTTCTATAAACTTTCACACGAGAGAGGAGGAGAGGAAAATACTTTTGTTTTGCAGTGG